>NC_086447.1:370421046-370768546 GCF_028390025.1 Pseudophryne corroboree | reverse complement strand
TTTTACTGGAAAGAAAAATATACCGTATATGCGTAGGCCCCCATTGTAAAATTACCTCCTACAGCCCAGTAGGAATAGATTCCCAGTTATATAACCTCCCCACCCACAGTGTAAAGGCGAGTACACACGGATATAGGGAGAACTGTACGTCCACAGTATAAGTGATACGCTGTGCCAATGCAGGAGCGTTAGCCGATTAACGGATTAACACTTCTGCAACGGTCAGGATCAGTAGATAGCATCTTTAGTGCTGCACAGACGACCACCCGATCCCCATAGAACAGCAGCTACTGCCAGCCCCCAACTCACAGGGGGTCACAGCTGGTTAAAGACAGCCTGGTTGATCGGGGGCATTTACCTAATCAGCCGGGGAATGAACAAGTGTTTACAACTTAAAAAGTAGTTCATTATTGTACTACCCTCCTTCCTCCCACAGTGATCAGTGCAACTAATTTTAGACTTGAAACCCGCCCTCCAGAGCCAAATATATACATACATACACTACTGGTCAAAAATTTTAGAGCACCCCCCATTTTCCCAGGTTTAATTCAGATTTACAGAGTTTACAGTCTCAATGTACTCTAAAATTAAAGTACATATCAACAAAAGAACTGGAGGGAGGGGAAATCAATTAGGCGCAAACTGAATAGTGCAGAGAAGGAGCTACCGGAGCTATTCAATTTAGGAGCGCTGTTATGTCAGCGAATGCTGGTTCTCGTACCTTAAACATGGTGTTTAGTCGTGAGAACTAGCATTTACTTACTTGTGTCTGGCGCAATGCTGTTTCTGCGACGCAAAGGGCAGAAACTGGTATCGTGCCAGTCATTCTGTCGGATTTCTGTTCACACCCCAGGAAGGGTGCGATAAGAAATCCTCTAGTCGGGCATAACATTGTGCAGAATTGAATGGCTCCAGGAGCGCCCTCCCAGCGCTATTCAATTCGCGCTCTATTGAAATCGAGCCCATAGAAGTATTTAACAAAATGTAATCTAAATTTTTGACTGAAAGCCAACTGTTTGAGATATAACTGTCAAACACACATGTGGCATTCTTCCTACAATGGAAATCAAATCTTCTTTGGAAAGATCTTCCCAACATTATAGCAAAGACTCCCACGTGGGTTGCAATCGTAGGTTGCTTTGCTTTCACCCTTCTAACCAATTCATCCCAAACCAGCGCAATGAGGTTTAAGTCTGGAGACCATGCTGGCCATGCCATGATTTGAAGCCTACACTCTTATTCGTTTCTCTGAAGGTAGTTCTGAAATAGCCTGCAGGTATGTTTTCTATAATTGGCCGGAAGAATATTTGACCAACTGCACACAGATCAGAGGGCAAGATCAGAGGTTCAAGGTGCCAGTAACTGTGCGTGCCTTGGGATCCAGCAAAAGTGACCTAAACTATCTTGCTTCCTCCTCCATGTTTAACTGGGGTATATTTACTAAGCAGCGGCTTGTAGAAGCCTCCTCTTCTCTGTGGCATGTTTAAATGTGAAATTTAAAAAGGACAATGTTTATTGCCATTAAAAGGACTGCCCTTTAATATTTTTGGGCCTAAATATGCCAGGAAACAGCAGCTCTTATAAGCCTCTACTTAAAAAAATAAAACAAATAACCCAACAAGATGAGGAACCATACTTTCACCTACTTAAAGATGAACCAAATCCCTACCTGATGAAACAAGGATGTCAAAGAAGGTATTTGGTACTTACCATAGGGGACACTGGCACAACTTCAAGACCGTGGGGTGATGGTGGCTTACAGGGAGCTGGCACTTTAAATAATCTAAGTAATGAAACGGGCTCCTCCCCCTCTATCCTCCATCATCCCTCAGTTATAAATTAGCCAAGAGGAGACCGGAACAAGAGAACAGAACTATACGAGGGAAGAGAGCACATAACAATTAAATAGAACAGAAGAGAACAGAACAACAATGAAGGCAAGAGAACAGCAACAGGTGGATGGCCAGTGTCCCCTATGGCTTCCGAAAAAGGAATTTAAAAATCGATAAGTACCAAAATCCTCCTTTTTCTGTCAGCCACTAGGGGACACTGACACAACTTCAAGACTGTGGGGACGTCCCAAAGTTTCCCCCCTGGGTGGGAGATCGCTGAGGAACTTGCAAAACAAGACGGCCAAACAGTGAAGATGAAGCCGCAAAAGCATCAAACTTGTAGAATTTGGCAAACGTATGAACACTGGGCCAACTGGCTGCTCTACAGAGTTGGTGTAGATAGGCTTGACGAATAGTCAACTGAATCCACCGGGCCAAGGTCTGCTTAGTAGCAGGCCATCCTTGACGCAGGAGATCATAAAGCACAAATAAAGCATCAGTCTTTCGTAAATGGTGCTGCCCGCGCTACATAGATCTTCAACGTTCTCACTACTTCCAGAGAAGGTGTCCCTGAGTCCTCCTGCAGGGACGGTACCACAATAGGCTAATTGATATAAAAAACAGACACGACCTAGCGAAGAAAGGAAGCATGTGTTCTCAACACAGCCCTATCAGGGCTCCCAAGTAGGGAGGCTTACAAGACAAGGCACTTAATTCAGATACACTCCGGGCTGAAGCTATGGTTAGTAGAAAAACAGGTCTTCCAAGTAACATAGTTAAGATCTGCTTCTTACAAGGGTTCAAATCAGGGTGACTGTAGATAATCCAGCACCAGAGCTGTAGGAGGAACAAACGGAGGCTGTACCCGAAGGACCCCTTGGAGGAAAGTTTGCACATCCGGTAGGAGGGCTAGGCGTTTCTGAAAGAAAAATCGATAAGGCAGATACCTTGAAGTTTCAAGGATCCTAGACGAAGTCAGGATTCTAAGCCTGCCTGAAGAAAAAGCAAGAACTGTGAGAGACCAAAAGAATCTGATTTAAACCCTTTCTGGTCACACCAAGAGGTATAAGACCGCCAGATGCGATGGTAATGGGCTGCCGTAACTGGTTTTCGTGCCCGCAACATTGTGGGGATCACACATTCCGGAATTCCTTTTCAGGATGTCTGCCTCAATAGCCATCCGTTAAACGTAGCCGTGGTAAATCTGGATGCACGAAGGGCCCTTGCTGGAGTAGATCCAGACGCAATGGAAGTGGCAAAGTATTGTCCGCTAGAAGAGGATCCCGGGTTCTGGAGATGTATCACGGAAGCTGACTGAGACGGGATGCCATGAAATCCACGTCTGGAAACCCCCAGAGTTGTATGAGATCGTTGAACACCTCCGGGTGAAGCGCCCATTCTCCTGGATGTAGATCATGATGGCTGAGTTAGTTTGCTTCCCAATTGTCCACGCCTGGAACGAATACGGCTAAGAATTACTGCGCTGCGTTCTACCCATTGGAGAATATGTGACACCTCCAGCATTGCCTGGCGACTGCGAGTTCCACCTTGTTTGTTTACGTACATTACAGCAGTCGCGTTGTCCGATTAAACTTTACTGCCTTGGATCGAAGAATGTGGGTAGCTTGTACCAGCGCATTGTAGATCGCTCTCAGTTCCAACACATTTATTGGCAACAGCGGTTCTTGTGGAGACCAGTGGCCTGAAGATGGGAGTCCAACACAACTGCGCTGGCATCCGCCGTGAGGAGCGTCTAGTCCCATACACCGAACCGCCTGCCCGTAGTGAGATTGTGCAGCTGGAGCCACCAAAGAAGCTAAAGTCGTATCTCCGGAGTTAGACGAACCAACTGTTGAAGGTGTAGGTCCGAACCGGACCATTGATGTAACAGATCCAGCTGGAAAGGACATGAACGAAAACGTTCGAACGCCAGAGTTTTGAAAGCCGCTACCATTTTCCCAAGCAAACGAATGCGTAAATGGACTTATACCAGTCGTGGCTTGAGAACAGCCCACACCAGTTTCTCTATACTCAGAGCTTTGTCTTGAGGCAGAAAAACCTTTCTGATCTTTGGTCTCCAGGATCATACCAAGAAACTTGAAACGCGGTGACGGCTGAAAGTTGGATTTCCAAAAATGGATTATCCATCCGCGTTCCACTAACATTGTATGTTAATAGAGCATGCTCCTGAAGAACGAGATTGAATGGAGCTTTGAGGTGGTCGTCTAGGTATGGTAATATTGTGACTCCCAATGATCTGAGATGAGCAATCACCGACATGACCTTGGTAAACACCCTGGGTGCTGTGGACAAACCGAATGGCAAGGCTCTGAACTGAAAATTATCCTGTTGAATCGCGAACCTGAGAAACGCTTGGTGAGGTTCCAGATCGGAATGTGGAGATAAGGAATTCATGATCTCTAGACATCAAGGATGCATTAGGTTCCAGGCTCGAAATCACAGAGTTGAATTACTCCATCTTGAGCTGGTAATAAGACAGAAACTGATTTAAAATTATTTCATTTTCAGAATTGGTCGTTCAGTACCGTCCGGTTTTGGTACTACGGAAAAGATTGGAATAGTAACCATTCTTTCGTTGAAGCAGTGGTACCGGCATTAACACAGCCGATTCCACCAAGGACTGTATTGCACCTTGAAGGGCCAAACATTTGTCCAGAAGAATTGGAAGGCTTGTCGTAAAATATTTCTTTGGCGGCAAAACTTTGAAATCTAACTTGTACCCTTGGGAGATGATATTGCGAATCCACGCATTGTCTGATATCTTGAACCAGGCATCTTGAAAGTTTTCGAAGCCGCACTTCCACCGTACTCGGGCCGCGGTGGGAAGGGAGACCATCATGCCACTGTCTTTTCTGCAGGCTTTGGGTCTTGACAACAAGCAACGACTGGTTGCTTGCAGCGACCTCTACCTCGCAAGGGTGTATTTCTACTACGCCCCCTAAAAGGTTGAGTGGAACGAAAGGAGGTTCCAGTGTAAGAGCGCTTGGGTGGTTGCGGAAAGGTTAGGTAAGAAGGTAGATTTACCATCCGTAGCCTGAGAAATTGAGTCTAGTTCTTTTCCAAAAAGTATGTCACCTGTAAATGGAAGTGCTTCCGCTGCTCTTTTTTTGACTCAGTGTCCACTTGCCATGACCGAAGCCAAAGAAGTCTTCTGGCTGCAATAGTTGCTGCTGAGATCTTCGAATTAACTTGTCCGATATCTCTAGCCGCTTCTCCTAGGTATATAGCGGATTCCTTAATATGTTCCGCTAAGATCACTACTTCTAATGGAACTCCCTCTTGTAAATCCTTTATCAATTTAGTGGCCCAATGCTCTACTGCCTTGTTCACCCAGCAACTTACAAAGGTTGTTCTATGTGAGACACCTGCGGCTAAATAGATGGACTTCAACATGGTGTCCAGCTTCCGGTCAGACGGGTCTTTCAATGAAGTTGCTTCCGGAACCGGTAATGCAGTCTTCTTGGATTACCTGGACAGAGAGGAGTACACTCAAGGTGACGTCTCCCATTTATCCATCATAGCCAAAGGTAACGGATAAATACTGATGAATCTTTTGGGCATCTGAAACCGCTTGTCTGGGTTTTTCCAAGCCTCTGTCAGCTGATCATCCAGTTTCTTTGAAAAGGGATAAGGGACCGTTGAAAGCTGTTTTCTACAAAATAACGCAGTATCTGGCGCATCATCTCAGAAATGTTCAAAACTTGTCTTATCGCCAAAATTAGAGGTTCAACCCATTGAGAAGGTTCCAGTGTAACTTCGTCGTATGCATCAGTAATTTCGCCCAACTCATGATCATCCCATTCGGCTTCATCCTGAGAGAAGCTCTTCCCCGGATTCACCGGACTGAAGAATTAATGGTACTGGGCGTTTTAGTCTTAGCCATCGTCTGCGGTTGTTTACTGGACATGTCCAAGCGTTTTGTGAGACCTTCTACCGACTTGGCTAGCCCTGCCACCCAGGGTGGTTCTGTAGCAATAGAGGGTACCTCATTTTGAGGCATACCCTTAACAGTCTCACGAGTCTTCCATAAGGCAGCCACCTCAAGACGTAATTGTGAGACGGATCTGGTTAGCGTACCGCCCAGGGTGCAAAATTTGCGTCTTGGGACGGATTAACTAAAGTAACCTCCGAAGCACCTGCCTCACATAGGGAAGAATCGTCTGTGTGGGCTTCTTTGTTACACTTTGCACAAACAATTTATTCGCTGGTTCCTTGCCTGCCATTGTGACGGACACAGGGTAGACACAGACAACTGACATCAACACAATAATATAGACGGAGAAAAAAAAGAAAGAAAAAAAAAAAAAAAAAAAGGAGGGGACTATCAGAAGGATAGAGGGAGGTATTGGAATGACTCCCCTATTCTAAATCCCCTCAGCCACCAGCCTGTATTTTGTGCAGGCTCCTTGGTTTCTGGCAGTCTGTAGCAATGTGCACCTGTCATTGATTCTACAGTGCAGATTCCCGAGAATATAAACAATGTTGCCATTGAATGCCTAGCTGACAAAAGCACTCTTGATTGACAGGATAAAACCTGTCAACTCCACCCCCCTCCTATACAAAAGGCACAAATCCCCAAGCGCCATCTTGAGTGTACCAAAAATTCCAATAAACCTTTGCTTTATGCAGCACAACCAATGCTATGCTCTGTCAGCACAGAAGTGGAGAGAGGAGGGGCGGGCGCTGGCGCTGTTATACACGTCCAACACAATTCCCTCCTCTCACAATGCGAACCATCAGCGCGGCAGTTCAGGGAGACCGCCCCGCGGCCCGGTCAGAACACACAGCGGGAGAGGAAGACACCCTCCCGCTGCGTACCGTCAGCGAGGCAGTGTAGAAAAGGACACACGCAGGCAGAGGAGGGGAGGGAAGGCGTGGCTGCCACTGTGCTCCCAGAAGGGAGCTCATTCACCATACCAGAATGCCTCAGGATATTTTCAGGATGTATTCAGGAGGAACAGCTCTTCTCTGATAAAAGTTGTTCCTATTGCAGCAGCAGCGGCTGTTGTGTTACTCCACTTCTCTGGGACAGCACTTCTCTGATAAGTGCTGTTCCTATTGCAGCTGAACGCTGCTGGTGTATTACCTAGACCCCACTTCTCTCATAAGTGGCGAAGGGTTCCTGAGGCCAAAGGGATAAATCCCTAGATACTCAAAATTAAAAGTAAAAGTAACTGAGCAGGAGCTCAGTCAGCAGTGACCGGCTCCCTCGGCACAAATTCAAAACTGAGGGACGATGGGGGATAGAGGGGGAGGAGCCTGTTTCACTTCTTAGATTAAAGTGCTAGCTTCCTGTAAGCCACCATCATCACCCCACGGTCTTGAAGTTGGCCAGTGTCCCCTAGTGGCTGACAGAATTTTTTTTGATTTATTGACCCATAAGACCACCATCCAGTCTTTAGCGGTCTGTTGCCAGTGCTTTATGACCAAGACGGGTCTCTTTGTCATAGCTGCAGAACAGCTGTAAGTTCTTACACAATTATTAGCGCTATATGGTCATAAATGAGATGAGTAGGTCAATACGATACACATTTAATTGAGAATAAAATTCAATTAAACGAATAAAAATAAATGGAGTATAAAAAACCCCTAAGGGGGTACAAGTGGTGTTACTCCCAATCACAATTGCATGTGGATAAAGGAGGTAGTAAGACCTGTTCCTATGGTACAGTCCCCTTCTTAGTCCTGGATGGACTCAAATATTGTCCAAACGTGAATGATATTTACCAAAGATGTGTCCAAGGAATATTAAGCGGCTCAGCAATCCGCAATGCTGCAGTTCCTTGATGAAGTGGTGAAGAGACAATATCCACAGTTTGGAAATTAACCTCCAGCAAAGGTCCAAAATGTTCAATGGCGGGGACTTGGTCCAGGTCTTCAAATCTCCAGTTGTTGTGTGGCCAGGGAGTATATGCAATGGAGCAGCTCTCACCAACGCGTTTCGTTGTGTTAACACAACTTTTTCAAGGTGCTAACCATGCTGCTGAGAAGGGTTTATATACCATACCAATATGGCTGCTCATTTGCATGTGTGATTGAAATTAACCATCTCATCAAATGACCAGAAATGACAGACATTAGTATCTAGAGTACTATATAATGGAATACATATTCATACATATAATGTATATATTAAAAAGCTTAAAAACCTCCAAGGAATTGTATTTATTTTCATGTACAGTGGTCACATGACCATTTGTTTATTCCCTATGTGAGCTGTTATACTCAAAATAAGGAGTAGTATCCGGTCCATTTTGACCATATTAACACTGTAGGTAGGTAGAGATCTGATCCGCAGATTTAATCTAAATGGAAGTCCCCACCCACTCACCAGTGACATCCATATCGCTGGTCCGGACCCTTGTAGATGGCGCAATCGGATCCCATCCAGTCGCGTCATCAGCTTCTGACCGGTCACGTATGTGACGCGACTTTGTTAACTAAAGGTATTAACGTTGCGTCATTTTGGCGCGTCCGGGCTCACGAACCATGACGCGGCGGGTAGTTCGCATGGTTGTCAGGGCAACGCATGGCTACATGTATTGTCCCGGCCTGGCTGTTTGGTAGTTAGAATACTAATCACCACTAAAAGTATCCAACATGATGATGTATGTGTAATTCTGCCAACCATGGGAAAACATATCATATGTAGTCATACTAATTAGTATGATTTTCTCATAATAAAACTAGGGAATCTGTTTCTAATGAACATTTCACAGAAGTTGCATATTGTAGGTTAATAAAATGAGAAATAGTAACTACTTATAGACCCTCATTATTTCTCCCAATACTCATCTGTATTGGAGTAATCATGAGGGGAGGAGATAGTTTTAATAATACAATACTAAAAATAAAAAATAGCATAAAAATATAATACATAATAAAATATATATGTGCAAAAATAGAAAGATAAAATCTGACCTGATTGCACATATATAAATCACAGATAATATATCATAATTTAATCTGCATCTATTTATACGGTAACCAAAATTTATATATTAGCAGCAGGTAATAATAATGTTCCAATGAATATGTACCATTGTGTATACATTTCTGAATTGGAATAGAGAACAAGAAAAAAGGGAAAAATAGAATGAGGAAATGATAAAGTGGTGATAGAGAGGAATAATCACAACACTGAATTAAGTTCAACTGCTTCATTTAATCCTATTGGATATATGGTGTTTAACTTGAACATCCAGTATAATTCTGGTTTGCATAGAGTTTTATAACGGTCTCCCCCATTGCTATTAGATGGAGAGAGCTCTTAACCTATTACTTGTTCCCTGCAAAAAACTTTTCTTTAGAACACTAAAATTTACATTGTTCCAGTTTTGTCAAACCTATTTTTTTTTTACTTTAGCCTCTAGCAGTTTAACGCTCATTATACCATTTCAGGTTACTCACTGAATGAATTCCTTCTTTCAATAAAAACAGGAAAAATAGGGCTGTTCTCATTTCCAGCTTATGATTGTGTGTGCAAGGTACGTGCACATTTTAGAACAGAAAATCCTATAGCGATGGCAGCACAGTGCCACTTGTGTTAATTTCAAAATATGTATTAAACTATATTTCATACAACATACTTTTTCACAGATGCATGTAGCAACCAGGACTGCAATCACAAATTGTGACACCCCACCCAGTAGCCTCTCACCTCCCCGTATCCCACTCCCTGCAGCAACCTCTTACCTATGTCCCTCAAGCAACCTCTCAACTTTCTCTGTTTCCCAACAGAGAGGCAGCCATGGAGAGACAATGCCAACGTCATTTCAAACCTGGTGCCAGTCGCGAGCCAATAGCCGGTGCCAGATTTGAAATGCTGCAGGCATTTCCTCTTCATGGCTGTCTGCCAGTCTGTCAGCTGCAACCAGCTGGTGGCCCAGCACCAAATCCACACTGCTGCCACCCGGGCACCAATCTCTGTCCAGGCCTAGGAGTGCAGTCTCAACAGTTCCTCTCCGATGGCGGCCCTGGAAGCAGCTGTCAGATTGAGTGCGTATATAAGGTTTTCTTTTTGCTCAGTAATCCAGAGTATCCCAATTACTGTAGTGGAAACTGGCAGGGAAGCAAAGTCTTTAACAAAAAGAGGATGGTGCATATCCCGGAAGGTATGCTACAAATTAGATAGCCAACATATTAAATGCATGTGGCTAACCTCATGTTTTTTATTTTACCCACAGCACATAAGATATTCTTTTTTAAGTTACATTTATAAGAACTATGAAGTTTTGGCATGAAACTAGCAAAGTGCATTTAAGTCTAAGGGCTAGAAAAAAAAAAAAAAAAAACACCTCTCCACTCCCCCACTCCCCCCCCCCCCCCAAAAAGAAGAGGTGGGGACCTTGCAGTGTCACATTAGTAGGCGTTACCATTTTGCATCTTGTTGCTGAATAGGGGAATTTATTCCTGCCACTGGCAAGGTTATCTAATCTACACCTCACACCGGCCTGAAGCTTCCATGCTACTGGATGCACGGTGTTGTCCTTGTACAATAATTACAAAGTCTGAGTACCAAATGGATTAGCTATTCAATGTTGGGAGTGTGGCATCAAAGACTGTACAGATCCATCAATGGAGGAAAACACGACAGCACTCTACAGCCATCTTTTAAACCTTGTATTCCTAAATATTCACACTTGTGAAATTAAACGTTTAACAGAAATAAAAAAAAAAACAAAAAAAAAAAAACTGAAGAGGTAAATGAAGGTGTTATGTAACAATTTTCTGAAAAAAAAAATATTTTTTTTAATGGATGAAGGTGTTATTACTTAGGTGTCATAGTAACAATGTAATTTTCAATGTTGGGAGTCTATTTACTGATATTTTGTGGATTTAAGTGCTAGGTCCCATTCTTGAGTTCTAATAATTTATCTTTAACTCTGAGGGGCTTATTTGAATGTTTTGACCTGCAGCTACCACTAGGTGGCGTAAAACAAATTCAATAGTTACTCCGTTTAGACACACTGTAGTCTCGGGGGGAGACTTTCCTCGAAGACCCCTGAGGTGGAAGAAGAAACGTGCACTAAGTCAGCACTTCCGACCCAAAGCAGGACTTTAGACTAGTTTATCCGTTTTACGCGGCTAAACCCTGTCTTAGCGCAAATTGCACGAAGGCCCAAACACAACTAAATTGTGACAATTGTTTGGCTGTCTATATGTTCCTGGTTAGATGGGAAAACTAGATGACCAAAACCATTGAATTGCCACATTTGGGAGGGGGGGGGGGGATTCAATTGTTCCGTGGGCACCCACATGTGGGTACTGTCTTGCTGAAATCAGACATTGGCTCCCATCGTAACAAACACATTTCGGATTATTACTTTTTTTTAAACTGTGGGGGTCACTGTCCTCCGCTAAAAAAACAAAAAACAAAACAAAAACAAAAAAAACACACATTAAATTGCCCTAGTTCCCCACAAAGAGTGGTCTGACGTGGCAAAGAGAATAAGCTCACAGTGCTCCGCATCCCACAGTCATGGCAGTCCAGCAACAGCCTCAGTGCAGGCTACACTTGGGTCAGTAATTGGTTTGATAATAGGGAGCAGCGTGTTGTGGTCAATGGATCATTTTCAAATTGGACTAAAGTACTAAGTGGTGTGCCACAAGGGTCTGTACTTGGACCACTTTTGTTCAACATTTTCATCAACGACCTAACAGTAGGTCTAGAGCGCATGGTGTCAATTTTCGCAGACGATACCAAATTGTGTAAGGTTATAAATATGGAGGGGGATGCTGAGTCTCTTCAGAACGACTTAATTAAACTGGAAGCATGGGCAACAAAATGGAGAATGAGATTCAACACAGACAAGTGTAAGGTAATGCACTGTGGGGGCAAGACCAGAAATTACACTTACATACTAAATGTGGTAATACTAGGGGATTCTGTACTGGAAAAAAAGACTTAGGAGTTCACATAGATAACAAATTAAGCAGCAGTACCGAAAGTAGGAGTGCAGCAAAGAAGGCTAATAATAAGAATTTACTTACCGATAAGGTGGCCTCACTAGTACCTTGCATCAATTCCCCGTTTTATACATGCTAATATATTTTCTCTGACGTCCTAGTGGATGCTGGGAACTCCGTAAGGACCATGGGGAATAGCGGCTCCGCAGGAGACAGGGCACAAAAGTAAAGCTTTAGGACTAGCTGGTGTGCACTGGCTCCTCCCCCTATGACCCTCCTCCAAGCCTCAGTTAGGATACTGTGCCCGGACGAGCGTACACAATAAGGAAGGATTTTGAATCCCGGGTAAGACTCATACCAGCCACACCGTATAACCTGTGATCTGAACCCAGTTAACAGCATGATAACAGAGGAGCCTCTGAAAAGATGGCTCACAACAATAATAACCCGATTTTTGTAACAATAACTATGTACAAGTATTGCAGACAATCCGCACTTGGGATGGGCGCCCAGCATCCACTACGGACTACGAGAAATAGAATTATCGGTAAGTAAATTCTTATTTTCTCTGACGTCCTAGTGGATGCTGGGAACTCCGTAAGGACCATGGGGATTATACCAAAGCTCCCAAACGGGCGGGAGAGTGCGGATGACTCTGCAGCACTGAATGAGAGAACTCCAGGTCCTCCTCAGCCAGGGTATCAAATTTGTAGAATTTGGCAAACGTGTTTGCCCCTGACCAAGTAGCTGCTCGGCAAAGTTGTAACGCCGAGACCCCTCGGGCAGCCGCCCAAGATGAGCCCACCTTCCTTGTGGAATGGGCTTTCACAGATTTTGGCTGTGGCAGGCCTGCCACAGAATGTGCAAGCTGAATTGTACTACAAATCCAGCGAGCAATAGTCTGCTTAGAAGCAGGAGCACCCAGCTTGTTGGGTGCATACAGGATAAACAGCGAGTCATATTTCCTGACTCCAGCCGTCCTGGAAACATATTTTCAGGGCCCTGACTACGTCCAGCAACTTGGAGTCTTCCAAGTCCCTAGTAGCCGCAGGTACCACAATAGGCTGGTTCAGGTGAAACGCTGAAACCACCTTAGGGAGAAATTGAGGACGAGTCCTCAATTCTGCCCTGTCCGAATGAAAAATTAGGTAAGGGCTTTTATAGGATAAAGCCGCCAATTCTGAGACACGCCTGGCTGAAGCCAGGGCCAACAGCATTACCACTTTCCATGTGAGATATTTTAAGTCCACAGTGGTGAGTGGTTCAAACCAATGTGATTTTAGGAACCCCAAAACTACATTGAGATCCCAAGGTGCCACTGGAGGCACAAACGGAGGTTGCATATGCAGTACCCCCTTGACAAACGTCTGAACTTCAGGAACTGAAGCCAGTTCTTTCTGGAAGAAAATCGACAGGGCCGAAATTTGAACCTTAATGGACCCTAATTTTAGGCCCATAGACAGTCCTGTTTGCAGGAAATGCAGGAAACGACCCAGTTGAAATTCCTCTGTAGGGGCCTTCCTGGCCTCGCACCACGCAACATATTTACGCCAAATACGGTGATAATGTTGTGCGGTTACATCCTTCCTGGCTTTGATCAGGGTAGGGATGACTTCATCCGGAATGCCTTTTTCCTTCAGGATCCGGCGTTCAACCGCCATGCCGTCAAACGCAGCCGCGGTAAGTCTTGGAACAGACAGGGTCCCTGCTGGAGCAGATCCCTTCTTAGAGGTAGAGGCCACGGTTCCTCTGTGAGCATCTCTTGAAGTTCCAGGTACCAAGTCCTTCTTGGCCAATCCGGAGCCACGAGTATAGTCCTTACTCCTCTCCTTCTTATGATTCTCAGTACCTTGAGGGTCCCTTGACCTGGCGCAATACCTGTCTAGTTTTTTGTTGAGGCGGGACGCCATCATGTCCACCTTTAGTTTTTCCCAACGGTTTACAATCATGTGGAAGACTTCTGGATGAAGTCCCCACTCTCCCGGGTGGAGGTCGTGTCTGCTGAGGAAGTCTGCTTCCCAGTTGTCCACTCCCGGAATGAACACTGCTGACAGTGCTATCACATGATTTTCCGCCCAGCGAAGAATCCTTGCAGCTTCTGCCATTGCCCTCCTGCTTCTCGTGCCGCCCTGTCTGTTTACGTGGGCGACTGCCGTGATGTTGTCCGACTGGATCAACACCGGCTGACCCTGAAGCAGAGGTCTTGCTTGGCTTAGAGCATTGTAAATGGCCCTTAGTTCCAGGATATTTATGTGAAGTGACGTTTCCAGGCGTGACCACAAGCCCTGGAAATTTCTTCCCTGTGTGACTGCTCCCCAGCCTCTCAGGCTGGCATCCGTGGTCACCAGGATCCAGTCCTGAATGCCGAATCTGCGGCCCTCTAGAAGATGAGCACTCCGCAACCACCACAGGAGAGACACTCTTGTCCTTGGGGACAGGGTAATCCGCTGATGCATGTGAAGATGCGATCCGGACCATTTGTCCAGCAGATCCCACTGAAATGTTCTTGCGTGGAATCTGCCGAATGGAATCGCTTCGTAGGAAGCCACCATTTTTCCCAGGACCCTTGTGCATTGATGCACTGAGACCCGGTCTGGTTTCAGGAGGTTTCTGACTAACTCGGATAACTCCCTGGCTTTTTCTTCCGGAAGAAACACCTTTTTCTGGACTGTGTCCAGAATCATCCCTAAGAACAGCAGACGTGTCGTCGGAATCAGCTGTGATTTTGGGATATTTAGAATCCACCCGTGCTGTCGTAACACTACTTGAGATAGTGCTACTCCGACTACTAACCGTTCCTTGGATCTTGCCCTTATCAGGAGATCGTCCAAGTAAGGGATAATTAAGACGCCTTCTCTTCGAAGAAGTATCATCATTTCGGCCATTACCTTGGTAAAGACCCGGGGTGCCGTGGACAATCCAAACGGCAGCGTCTGAAACTGATAGTGACAGTTCTGTACCACAAACCTGAGGTACCCTTGGTGAGAAGGGTAAATTGGGACATGGAGGTAAGCATCCTTGATGTCCAGGGACACCATATAGTCCCCTTCTTCCAGGTTCGCGATCACTGCTCTGAGTGACTCCATCTTGAACTTGAACCTTTGTATGTAAGTGTTCAAAGATTTCAGATTTAAAATAGGTCTCACCGAGCCATCCGGCTTCGGTACCACAAACAGCGTTGAATAATACCCCTTGCCCTGTTGCAGGAGGGGTACCTTGATTATCACCTGCTGAGAATACAGCTTGTGAATGGCCTCCAATACCGCCTCCCTGTCGGAGGGAGACGTCGGTAAAGCAGACTTTAGGAACCGGCGAGGGGGAGGTGTCTCGAATTCCAATTTGTACCCCTGAGATACCACCTGAAGGACCCAGGGGTCTACCTGCGAGTGAGCCAACTGCGCGCTGAAATTCTTGAGACGTGCCCCCACCGTGCCTAAGTCCGCTTGTAAAGCCCCAGCGTCATGCTGAGGACTTGGCAGAAGCGGGAGAGGGCTTCTGTTCTTGGGGATTTGCTGTCTGTTGCAGCCTTTTTCCCCTTCCTCTGCCCCGGGGCAGAAATGAGGAGCCTTTCGCTCGCTTGCCCTTATGGGGACGAAAGGACTGCGCCTGATAATACGGCGTCTTCTTATGTTGAGAGGCGACCTGGGGTAAAAATGTGGATTTCCCAGCTGTTGCCGTGGCCACCAGATCTGACAGACCTACCCCAAATAACTCCTCCCCTTTATAAGGCAATACTTCCATATGCCGTTTGGAATCCGCATCACCTGACCACTGTCGCGTCCATAACCCTCTTCTGGCAGAAATGGACAGCGCACTTACTCTTGATGCCAGTCGGCAAATATCCCGCTGTGCATCACGCATATATAGAAATGCATCTTTTAAATGCTCTATAGTCAGTAATATACTGTCCCTGTCTAGGGTATCAATATTTTCAGTCAGGGAATCCGACCAAGCCAAACCAGCACTGCACATCCAGGCTGAGGCGATTGCCGGTCGCAGTATAACACCAGTATGTGTGTAAATACATTTTAGGATACCTTCCTGCTTTCTATCAGCAGGATCCTTAAGGGCGGCCGTCTCAGGAGAGGGTAGAGCCACCTGTTTTGATAAGCGTGCGAGTGCTTTATCCACCCTAGGGGGCGTTTCCCAACGCGCCCTAATCTCTGGCGGGAAAGGATATAATGCCAATAATTTTTTAGGAATTATTAGTTTTTTATCGGGGGAAACCCACGCTTCATCACACACCTCATTTAATTCCTCCGATTCAGGAAAAACTACAGGTAGTTTTTTCTCACCGAATACCCTTTTTAGTGGTATTAGTATTATCAGAAATATGTAAAACATTTTTCATTGCCTCAATCATGTAACGTGTGGCCCTACTGGAAGTCACGTTTGTCTCTTCCCCGTCGACACTGGAGTCAGTATCCGTGTCGACGTCTGTATCTACCATCTGAGGTAACGGGCGTTTTAGAGCCCCTGATGGCTTTTGAGACGCCTGGACAGGCACAAGCTGAGTAGCCGGCTGTCTTATGTCGTCAACTGTTTTTTTGCAAAGAGCTGACACTGTCACGTAATTCCTTCCATAAGATCATCCACTCAGGTGTCGACTCCCTAGGGGGTGACATCTCTATTATAGGCAATTGCCCCGCCTCCACATCATTTTCCTCCTCATACATGTCGACACAACGTACCGACACAGCACACACAGACAGGGAATGCTCTGACAGAGGACAGGACCCCACTAGCCCTTTGGGGAGACAGAGGGAGAGTATGCCAGCACACACCAGAGCGCTATATATATACAGGGATAACCTTAAATGTTTTTCCCCCTTATAGCTGCTATTTGTAATTATTACGCCAATTAGTGCCCCCCTCTCTTTTTTACCCTGTTTCTGTAGTGCAGGACTGCAGGGGAGAGTCAGGGAGACGTCCTTTCAGCGGAGCTGTGAAGGAAAATGGCGCCTGTGTGCTGAGGAGATAGGCTCCGCCCCCTTCTCTCCCGCTTTTATGTGGAATCTGGCAGGGGTTAAAATTCATCCATATAGCCCTGGGGGCTATATGTGATGTATTTTCGCCAGCCAAGGTGTTTCTATTGCTGCTCAGGGCGCCCCCCCCCCTAGCGCCCTGCACCCCCAGTGACCGGAGTGTGAAGTGTGCTGAGGAGCAATGGCGCACAGCTGCAGTGCTGTGCGCTACCTTGGTGAAGACAGGATGTCTTCTGCCGCCGATTTTCCGGACCTCTTCTTGCTTCTGGCTCTGTAAGGGGGCCGGCGGCGCGGCTCTGGGACCGGACTCCGAGGCTGGGCCTGTGTTCGGTCCCTCTGGAGCTAATGGTGTCCAGTAGCCTAAGAAGCCCAATCCACTCTGCACGCAGGTGAGTTCGCTTCTTCTCCCCTTAGTCCCTCGATGCAGTGAGCCTGTTGCTAGCAGGTCTCACTGAAAATAAAAAACCTAAAACTAAACTTTCACTAAGAGCTCAGGAGAGCCCCTAGTGTGCACCCTTCTCGGTCGGGCACAAAAATCTAACTGAGGCTTGGAGGAGGGTCATAGGGGGAGGAGCCAGTGCACACCAGCTAGTCCTAAAGCTTTACTTGTGCCCAGTCTCCTGCGGAGCCGCTATTCCCCATGGTCCTTACGGAGTTCCCAGCATCCACTAGGACGTCAGAGAAAAGATATTAGCATGTATAAAACGGGGAATTGATGCAAGGTACTAGTGAGGCCACATCTTGAATACTGTATGCAATATTGGGCACCATATTACAAAAATGGATATCCTGGAGCTAGAAAAGGTTCAATGGCGGGCGACCAAACTAATCCAGGGCATGGAGATGCTGGAATACGAGGAAAGGCTTGCAAGGCTAGGCAGGTTTACATTGGAAAAGAGGAGCCTAAGAGGGGACATAATCAACATCTACAAATATATAAGTGGTCTATACACAGAGCTCGGGAGGGACCTGTTTTCTATAAGATCAGCACAGAGGACACGTGGTCACTCGCTTAGGTTAGAGGAGAGGAGTTTCCGCACATTGAGGCAAAAAGGTTTTTTCACAGTAAGGACAATACGTGTTTGGAATTCCCTGCCTGAGAGAGTATTAACAGCGGACTGTCAACACCTTTAAGAATGGGTTAGATAAATTCCTATTGGATAACAATATTCAGGGTTATGGGGCGTAGGCACGCATTATAGTTAATATAACTAGTCCTAACATAAAAATAACTAGTCCTATAATAAGACTGCATAGGAGACCACAAATAGGTTGAACTCGATGGACAATTGTCTTTTTTCAACCTTAGTTACTATGTTACAGAGCACAGAGCCTAATTCAGACCTGATCGCAGCAGCAAATTTGTTAGCTAATGGGGAAAACCACGTGCAGGGGAGACAGATATAACATGTGCTGAGAGTTCGATTTGGGTGGGTTATTTTGTTTCTATGCATTGTACATACTGTCTGCTTTATTTTGACACTGCAATTTAGATTTCAGTTTGAACACCCAACCCAAATCTAGCTCTCTGCACATGTTATATCTGCCCCCCTGCAGTGCACATGGTTTTGTCCATTAGCTAACAAATTTGCTGCTGCAATCAGGTCTCAATTAGGCCCACTGTGCGGGCAGGCAGGATAGTGGTTGCCTGTTGTTACCGCCATGCCCACCAGTCTTGATCGGTCCAGGGATCAGCTACACTGTGTACTCCCCCAATTAAATCAGCTCTGTAGCTGCATCAGAATAGAGGCCTTCTCAGCCAAGAATCAGCCTGATTCATATGGGCTATTGTCCTCATGGTGATGGCCTACAGGGACAGCCGCTTCAGTTCAGTGCATCTAACCAATAAGAATCAGTCCGATTCTTATTGACTGCTGCAGAACATCTACTGCGAACAACTGGTCAAGTGTGTGCGGTTGACTGGTCAATCGCGATCAACGATTTGGCTATCCCTGATAGAGTGTGTATATTTTTGGAATCCTATTGGGGAATTCAATGGTTTTGTGTGCACCCAAACGTGATGGGTACCCACCAGAGCTATTCAATTGTACATGTTATGTGTGCGTGCCCATTAGTAACATCTAAAGTTCTAGTTCGGGCCCAAACAGTGTATTTGCAAATTTCAGCTACAACCTTAGGATGCTGAGAAGTGAGATTAGTCCCCCCAACTGCATGCGTGGCTGAAGCAATAATTGAATAGCTTCATTGAGCGCCATCCCATAGGCGGCGATTCAATTGTTTTAGGAGACTATTTTTCATGACTAAACAGGCTGTTTAGACGCCCAAACAATTAGTAATGATTCAGCTGTTTCGGGCGCCCGCTCATATCGCACCCAAAACAGACAGTGTTGAGCTGCAAGTCTACAGTCCTGCTTTGGATGTCCAAATTCTCGTTAGAATGTTATGACAGACAGCTCAACATGCATATTGAAGACTATTCCAAACCAGCCACATGTTTAACAAGACATTACAGATATTTTCTACCTATATTACACCCCAAAAACAAAAAACACCTAAACATGTGAAAATAAGATTTACATTCTTATCTGGGTAAGTCTTTTTCTTCGAGTCCATAGGGGGCACAGGGATAAACATACGTTATGGTAAGAATTTACCGTTGATAACGGTATTTCTCCTAAGTCCACAGGATAACAATGGGATATGATGGAGCGACAGCGGATTTGCACCAGTCAGTCAAAGCTTTCCGGCCTCCCAGCATGCAACGTCCATATATCCCCACCCCCTGCCTCAGGCAAATCAGTTGTATTCCAAAGCTCAAGGCAGGAGCATTATGTAGAACCCTAATCAGGCAAGAACACACATGCACACCGTACAAGATGGAAGAGGTTAATCATCTCCCCTGTTTTATTTTTCTTTCTTCCCATTTCTTCTTTCTTTCCTCTACTCTCTCTGCATGTTTTTTTTATACTTTCTAGTATTGCTACCCTGTATTTCAGTTTACAGACTTACTATTACTGGGATATTGTCGTTGTTTGTATTTAATGTGTTGCGTATGTTTTGTATTGAAAACCTTCTCTAATAAAATTTCTTCAGATAAAAAAAAAAATAAGGAATAGGTTAGTGAGTAAAAGGATCCTCAAATCAGGTGCGTCAGGGATGGATCCCTGTGGAACCTGTGGACTTAGAAGAAATACAGTTATCAGGGTCCACAGGTTATCCACAGGATAACAATGGGATTTCCCAAAGCAGTTTAGTGGTGCTCAGGAGAATCCTTCGACCGAATTCAGCATTGTGAGAGGCAAAGGTATCCAAGGCATAGGGGTATATGCAATTGCGGTCGAATTCCCGAAAATGTCGAAAAACGGGACATTTTCGCCCCAAAAAAAATAATTCGACAATGCAATTCAGTACTTTTCGGCAAAAAAACGGACTTTCCAAAATCGACTTTTTGAAATTCGACATTTGTCAAATTCGACATTTCTGCAAAGGTACAAATGCGGCAATTCGACAAAAGTATATTCAATTGAAGTTTGTAAATTCGACAACAGTGCTTTTAGACAGTAAATTCGTCATTTTCAATCCGCCACACTTTGCTGGCGGAATCTAATAAAAAATGTAAAAAACATTTTTTGTGTGTTTTTTTTTTATTGGTAATAGCATACCTATTTATATTAGAAGGTACTAGGTACTTGGTTTGTCTATTTTGGAGGCACAAGTATTATTTATATATTTTTAAAAATATATATATATATTTTTTTAAATGGAATGTTAAAAATCAGAAAAAAAATTGCGTGGGGTCCCCCCTCCTAAGCATAACCAGCCTGGCTCTGCGCCTGGTGCTGGTGCAAAAAATACGGGGGACAAAAAGCGTAGGGGTCCCCCGTATTTTTTACACCAGCATCGGGCTCCACTAGCTGGACAGATAATGCCACAGCCGGGGGTCACTTTTATACAGCGCCCTGCGGCCGTGGCATTAAATATCCAACTAGTCACCCCTGGCCGGGGTACCCTGGGGGAGTGGGGACCCCCTCAATCAAGGGGTCCCCCCCTAGCCACCCAAGGGCCAGGGGTGAAGCCAGAGGCTGTCCCCCCCCATCCAAGGGCGGCGGATGGGGGGCTGATAGCCTTGAGAAAATTGAAAGAATATTGTTTTTTCCAGTAGTACTACAAGTCCCAGCAAGCCTCCCCCCGCAAGCTGGTACTTGGAGAACCACAAGTACCAGCATGCAGGAGAAAAGAAGAATTTACTCACCGGTAATTCTATTTCTCGTAGTCCGTAGTGGATGCTGGGAACTCCGTAAGGACCATGGGGAATAGCGGGCTCCGAAGGAGGCTGGGCACTCTAGAAAGATTTATGACTACCTGGTGTGCACTGGCTCCTCCCACCATGACCCTCCTCCAAGCCTCAGTTAGGACACTGTGCCCGGACGAGCAGACATAATAAGGAAGGATTTAGAATCCCGGGTAAGACTCTTACCAGCCACACCAATCACACCGTACAACTCGTGATACTATATCCAGTTTGACAGTATGAAAACAACTGAGCCTCTCAACAGATGGCTCAACAATAACCCTTTAGTTAACAATAACTATTTACAAGTATTGCAGACAATCCGCACTTGGGATGGGCGCCCAGCATCCACTACGGACTACGAGAAATAGAATTACCGGTGAGTAAATTCTTATTTTCTCTGACGTCCTAGTGGATGCTGGGAACTCCGTAAGGACCATGGGGATTATACCAAAGCTCCCAAACGGGCGGGAGAGTGCGGATGACTCTGTAGCACCGAATGAGAGAACTCCAGGTCCTCCTCAGCCAGGGTATCAAATTTGTAGAATTTTGCAAACGTGTTTGCCCCTGACCAAGTAGCTGCTCGGCAAAGTTGTAAAGCCGAGACCCCTCGGGCAGCCGCCCAAGATGAGCCCACCTTCCTTGTGGAATGGGCATTTACAGATTTTGGCTATGGTATGCCTGCCACAGAATGTGCAAGCTGAATTGTACTACAAATCCAGCGAGCAAGAGACTGCTTAGAAGCAGGAGCACCCAGCTTGTTGGGTGCATACAGGATAAACAGCGAGTCAGATTTTCTGACTCCAGCCGTCCTGGAAACATATATTTTCAGGGCCCTGACAACATCTAGCAACTTGGAGTCCTCCAATTCACTAGTAGCCGCCGGCACCACAATAGGCTGGTTCAGGTGAAATGCTGACACCACCTTAGGGAGAAATTGGGGAGGAGTCCTCAACTCTGCCCTATCCATATGGAAAATCAGATAAGGGCTTTTACATGATAAAGCCGCCAATTCTGACACTCGCCTGGCTGAAGCCAAGGCTAATAACATGACCACTTTCCACGTGAGATATTTCAGATCCACGGTTTTTAGTGGCTCAAACCAATGTGATTTTAAGAAACTCAACATCACGTTGAGATCCCAAGGTGCCACAGGAGGCACAAACGGGGGCTGAATATGCAGCACTCCTTTTACAAAAGTCTGAACTTCAGGTACTGAAGCTAGTTCTTTTTGAAAGAAAATCGACAGAGCCGAGATCTGTACCTTAATGGAGCCTAATTTCAGGCCCATAGTCACGCCTGCTTGTAGGAAATGCAGAAATCGACCTAGTTGAAATTCCTCTGTTGGGCCTTATTGGCCTCGCACCATGCAACATATTTTCACCATATGCGGTGATAATGCGTTGCCGTAACATCTTTCCTGGCCTTAATAAGCGTAGGAATGACTTCTTCCGGAATACCCTTTTCCTTTAGGATCCGGTGTTCAACCGCCATGCCGTCAAACGCAGCCGCGGTAAGTCTTGGAACAGACAGGGCCCCTGCTGTATCAGGTCCTGTCTGAGCGGTAGAGGCCACGGGTCCTCTGAGAGCATCTCGAAGTTCCGGGTACCACGCTCGTCTTGGCCAATCCGGAACCACGAGAATTGTGTTTACTCCTCGCTTTCTTATTATTCTCAAAACCTTTGGAATGAGAGGCAGAGGAGGGAACACATAAACCGACTGGTACACCCACGGTGTCACTAGAGCGTCCACAGCTATCGCCTGAGAGTCCCTTGACCTGGCGCAATATCTTTTTAACTTTTTGTTGAGACGGGACGCCCATCATGTCCACCTGTGGTTTTTCCCAACGGTTTACCAGCATCTGGAAGACTTCTGGGTGAAGTCCCCACTCTCCCGGGTGGAGGTCGTGTCTGCTGAGGAAGTCTGCTTCCCAGTTGTCCACTCCCGGAATGAACACTGCTGACAGTGCTAGTACATGATTCTCCGCCCATCGGAGAATTCTTGTGGCTTCTGCCATCGCCATCCTGCTTCTTGTGCCGCCCTGTCGATTTACATGGGCGACTGCCGTGATGTTGTCTGACTGGATCAGCACCGGCTGGTGTAGGAGCAGGGCTTTTGCTCGACTTAGGGCATTGTAGATGGCCCTTAGTTCCAGAATATTTATGTGAAGGGAAGTCTCCTGACTCGACCATAGTCCTTAGAAGTTTCTTCCCTGTATGACTGCCCCCCAGCCTCGAAGGCTGGCATCCGTGGTCACCAGGACCCAGTCCTGCATTCCGAACCTGCGGCCCTCTAGAAGATGGGCACTCTGCAGCCACCACAGTAGAGACACCCTGGTTCTTGGAGACAGGGTTATTAAGCGATGCATCTGAAGATGCGATCCGGACCACTGGTCCAACAGGTCCCACTGAAAGATTCTGGCATGGAACCTGCCGAAGGGAATTGCTTCATAAGAAGCCACCATCTTTCCCAGGACCCGTGTGCAGCGATGCACTGATACCTGTTTTGGTTTCAGGAGGTCTCTGACTAGAGATGACAACTCCCTGGCTTTCTCCTCCGGGAGAAACACTTTCTTCTGGACTATATCCAGAATCATACCCAGGAACAGTAGCCGTGTCGTCGGAACCAGCTGTGACTTTGGGATATTCAGAATCCAGCCGTGCTGGTGCAGCACCTCCTGAGATAGTGCTACTCCCACCAACAACTGTTCCTTGGACCTCGCTTTTATTAGGAGATCGTCCAAGTACGGGATAATTAAAACTCCCTTTCTTCGAAGGAGTATCATCATTTCCGCCATAACCTTGGTAAATACCCTCGGTGCCGTGGACAGTCCAAACGGCAGCGTCTGGAATTGGTAATGGCAATCCTGTACCACAAATCTGAGGTACTCCTGGTGAGGATGGTAAATGGGGACATGCAAGTAAGCATCCTTGATGTCCAGGGATACCATGTAATTCCCCTCGTCCAGGCTTGCAATAACCGCCCTGAACGATTCCATCTTGAACTTGAATTTCTTTATGTACGTGTTCAAGGATTTCAAATTTAGAATGGGTCTCACCGAACCGTCCGGTTTCGGTACCACAAATAGTGTGGAATAATAACCCCGGCCTTGTTGAAGTAGGGGTACTTTGATTATCACCTGCTGGGAATACAGCTTGTGAATTGCCGCTAGCACCGCCTCCCTGTCTGAGGGAGCAATCGGCAAGGCAGATTTTAGGAACCGGTGGGGTGGGGACGCCTCAAATTCCAGTTTGTACCCCTGAGATACTATTTGCAGGATCCAGGGATCCACCTGTGAGCGAACCCACTGATCGCTGAAATTTTTGAGGCGACCCCCCACCGTACCTGGCTCCGCCTGTGGAGCCCCACCGTCATGCGGCGGACTTGGAAGAAGAAGCGGGGGAGGACTTTTGCTCCTGGGAACCTGCTGTTTGTTGCAGCCTTTTTCCCCTACCTCTGCCTCTGGACAGAAAGGACCCGCCTTTTCCACGCCTGTTTCTCTGGGTCCGAAAGGACTGAACCTGATAAAACGGCGCCTTCTTAGGCTGTGAGGGGACATGGGGTAAAAATGCTGACTTCCCAGACGTTGCTGTGGAAACTAGGTCCGAGAGACCATCCCCAAATAATTCCTCACCCTTATATGGTAACACTTCCATGTGCTTTTTTGAATCTGCATCTCCTGTCCACTGGCGAGTCCATAAGCCTCTCCTAGCAGAAATGGACAATGCACTTACTTTAGATGCCAGTCGGCAGATTTCCCTTTGTGCATCTCTCATATATAAGACTGAGTCTTTTATATGGTCTATGGTTAACAGGATCGTGTCTCTGTCTAATGTGTCAATATTTTCTGACAGTTTATCTGACCACGCAGCGGCAGCACTGCACATCCAAGCTGACGCAATAGCTGGCCTAAGTATAATGCCTGTGTGTGTATATACAGACTTCAGGATCGCCTCCTGCTTTCTATCAGCAGGTTCCTTGAGGGCGGCCGTATCCGGAGACGGTAGTGCCACCTTTTTAGACAAACGCGTGAGCGCTTTATCCACTCTAGGGGGTGTTTCCCAACGTGACCTATCCTCTGGCGGGAAAGGGAACGCCATTAGTACCTTCTTAGGAATTACCAATTTTTTATCAGGGAAAGCCCACGCTTCTTCACACACTTCATTTAATTCATCTGATGGGGGAAAAACTACGGGTAGTTTTTTCTCTCCAAACATAATACCCTTTTTAGTGGTACCTGTAGTTATATCAGAAATGTGTAACACCTCTTTCATTGCCTCTCATGCAGTGAATGGCCTTAGTGGGCATCAGGTTAGACTCATCGTCGTCGACACTGGTGTCAATATCAGTGTCGACATCTGGGTCTGCTTGAGGTAGCGGGCGTTTTAGAGCCCCTGACGACCCATGCGACGCCTGGGCAGGCACGAGCTGAGAAGTCGGCTGTCCCACATTTGGCATGTCGTCAATTTTCTTATATAAGGAGTCTATACGTGCACTCATTACTTTCCATAAGCCCATCCACTCAGGTGTCTGCCCCGCAGGGGGTGACATCCCTTCTAAAGGCATCTGCTCCGCCTCCACATCATTATCCTCATCAAACATGTCGACACAGCCGTACCGACACACCGCACACACACAAGGAATGCTCCGAATGAGGACAGGACCCACAAAAGCCCTTTGGGGGGACAGAGTGAGAGTATGCCAGCACACACCAGAGCGCTATATAATGCAGGGACTAACTGAGTTATGTCCCCTATAGCTGCTTTTTTTATATAATATATATACTGCGCCTAAATTTAGTGCCCCCCCTCTCTGTTTTTACCCTGTTCTGTAGTGTAGACTGCAGGGGAGAGCCAGGGAGCTTCCTTCCAGCGGATCTGTGAAGGAGAAATGGCGCCAGTGTGCTGCAGGAGATAGCTCCGCCCCTTTTCCGCGGACTATTCTCCCGCTTTTTTCCATATTCTGGCAGGGGTATTTTCCACATATATAGCCTCTGGGACTATATATTGTGGAGTTTTTGCCAGCCAAGGTGTTATTATTGCTTCTCAGGGCGCCCCCCCCCCAGCGCCCTGCACCCTCAGTGACCGGAGTATGAAGTGTGTATGAGGAGCAATGGCGCACAGCTGCAGTGCTGTGCGCTACCTTGGTGAAGACTGATGTCGTCTTCTGCCGCCGTTTTTCCGGACCTCTTCCTGCTTCTGGCTCTGTAAGGGGGACGGCGGCGCGGCTCCGGGACCGAACACCAAGGACTGGGCCTGCGGTCGATCCCTCTGGAGCTAATGGTGACCAGTAGCCTAAGAAGCCCAATCCGTCTGCAAGCAGGCGAGTTCGCTTCTTCTCCCCTTAGTCCCTCGCTGCAGTGAGCCTGTTGCCAGCAGGTCTCACTGAAAATAAAAAACCTAAACTATACTTTCTTTCTAAGGGCTCAGGAGAGCCCCTAGTGTGCATCCAACCTCGGCCGGGCACAAAATCTAACTGAGGCTTGGAGGAGGGTCATAGTGGGAGGAGCCAGTGCACACCAGGTAGTCATAAATCTTTCTAGAGTGCCCAGCCTCCTTCGGAGCCCGCTATTCCCCATGGTCCTTACGGAGTTCCCAGCATCCACTAGGACGTCAGAGAAAATACCCAAATAAAAACAGGACACGCACATCGCGAGAGTAAAACTTTATTTCACACATACTTACCTATGTTCACACGCTGACTCTGTCCACTTCTCCAAGTAGAATCCACGGTGTACCTGTGAATAAAATTATACTCACCTGATCCAGTGACCTGTGGTCTTTTATTATAATCCACGTACTTGGCAAAAAAAAACAAAAAAAAAAAAACACCCGGACTGAAAGGGGTCCCATGTTTACACATGGGACTCCTTTCCCGGAATGCAGAGACCCCCCGTGACTCCTGTCACAGAAAGGTCTCTTCAGCCAATCAGGAAGCGCCACTTCGTGGCACTCTCCTGATTGGCTGTATGCGCGTCTGCTGGCAGACAGCGCATCGCACAGCTCCCTCCATTAGTTTCAATGGTGGGAACTTTGCGGTCAGCGGTGGGGTTACCCACGGTCAGCCGCTGACCGCGGGTGACCTCACCGCTGACCGCAAAGTTCCCACTATTGAATGTAATGGTAAGGCTTTGCAATGCGCTGTCTGACAGCTTAGACGCGCATAGCCAATCAGCAGAGTACCACGACGTTGCGCTCGCTGATTGGCTGAAGGGACCCTCTGTGACAGGAGTCACGTGGGGTCCCGGCATTCGTGGAAAGGGGTCCCATGTGTAAACATGGGACCCCTTTCAGTCCGTTTGGTCCGGGTTGCCGTTTTGTTGTTTTTCCAAGTACGAGGATTATTTAAAAAGATCCGGACACTGGATTGAGGAGACTATAATTTTATTCACAGGTACCCCGGATTCTTCAGTGACGAGGGGGGCGTGGCAGTCGGCGGGTCAACATAGGTAAGTATGTGTGTGTCGGCATGTATGAAATAAACTTTTAACTTTCAAGGTGTGTGTCTCCTGTTTTTATTTGGGTATTTTTTTTCCAGTAGAACTACAGGTACCAGCGGGCCCGTTTTTTCACCCGCATGCTGGTACTTGTGGTTCTCCAAGTACCAGCTTGCGGGGGAAGCATGCTGGGACTTGTAGTTCTTCTGGAAAAAACAATATTCTATCATTTTACTCAAGGCTATCAGCCCCCCATCCGCAGCCCTTGGATGGATGGGGGGGCAGCCTCGGGCTTCACCCCTGGCCCTTGGGTGGGGGGACCCCTTGATTGAAGGGGTCCCCACTCCCCCAGGGTACCCCGGCCAGGGGTGACTAGTTGGATATTTAATGCCACGGCCGCAGGGCGCTGTATAAAAGTGACCCCCGGCTGTGGCATTATCTGTCCAGCTAGTGGAGCCCGGTGCTGGTCCAAAAAATACGGGGGACCCCTACTCTTTGTCCCCCGTATTTTTTGCACCAGGCGCAGAGCATGGTGCTGGTTTTAAAAATACGGGGGATCCCCTGTCAGTTTTTCCCCTGGATTTTTAGAACCAGGACCAGCTCGAAGAGCCCGAGGCTGGTTATGCTTAGGAGGGGGGACCCCACGCAATTTTGTTTAGTGGTTTCACGTTTTTTTTACATTTTTACAAGTCTAATCAAAATCCGTCAAATCGGCCGTTTTTCGACAGCGGGACTGTCGAATACGTTTTTTATTGAACATGTTGAATTCCGGCACCCACTTGCCGGAATTCGACGATCGAATTGTGTCGAATTAAAAAACGGGCGAAAAATTGCCGCGATTCGCCGGCAATTGCATATACCCCATAATGTCTTAATGAATGTGTAAATGGAAGACCATATGGCTGCCTTACATATCTGTTCTGTTTAAGCACCACATTGTGCTGCCCATGAAGGACCTACCCTACGAGTAGAGTGAACAGAGACATTAGCTGTAACAGGGAGATCAGCTTGAAAATATGCTTTGTCATTCCAAGTCATCTTGCCAGTGTCTGCCTACGAGCAGGTCATCCTCTCTTATGAAATCCATAGAGAATGAAAAGAGAATATGCTTTTCTGATGACACTGGTAAAATCCACGTAGATCCTTAATGCACGGATCACGTCTAGCGATGCATCTCCCGCAGAAAAGGTCCAGACCCTAAAAGGCCGGGACAATATTTCCTTTGTTAAGGTGGAACTTAGTCATTACCTTAGGAAGATACCCAGATCTAGTTCTGAGAACTACTTTATCTGGATAAACAATCAGAAATGGGGAACAATAGGACAATACCCAAGTCTGATATTCTTCTAGCTGATGACTTAGTCAGTAGAAAAGACACCTTAGTTGTCAACCATTTATAATCCATATTTTTAAGTGGTTCAAATGGGGCAACTTGAAGGACTTTCAGGACTAACCAAGTCCCACAGCACTGTAGGAAAAACAACCAAAGGTTGAATGCGCAGCATAACCAGGAAAAAAAAGGTACGCACATCCTGTAAGTTGGTCATTTACTCTTATAACTCTAGTCGATGCAGACCCTTGCTTCTCTCAAGGAAGCCATCTATTCCTGTCTGAAGGAATGCCAAGACCATGGAAACTGAAAAATTGTTAGGGTTCCATTCACCCAGCACCTGGTGTTTGCAGATGTTCCCCATCCAAGTACTCACCAGGCCCAACACTGCATAGCTTCCCAGATCTGGTGAGATTGGGCATATCCAGTGTGGTGTGGCTGCAGATTTTCTTTCACTGCACCAATGAATAAAGGCTTGCCATATTTGGTGCTGAATGCGAGCTAAGGAAGGTTTCCTTGTTCTGAAAACTGTTTGAAAGTATCCTCTTGACCTGAGGATAGAGGTTTCAATGGCCACGCTTTCAAAGACAGTCGACCCACACGTCTGTGTAACCAGGACCCTGCATTAGTAGGTCTGGACGTCGAGGGAGCAGACGTAGAGCATCCATTGCCATTCTCTGCTGGTCTTCCTGGTTAAACTTTCTCACCACCCTGGGTAATAGGGTAATTAGAGGAAAACCAATCACCAGATGAAGGTCCTGTCTCACCGATAAGGCATCCACAACGATCACCCTGGGATCCTTTGTTCTTGACCAGTATGTGAGCACTTTGTTGTTCAACCAAGACGTTCTGAGATACATCTCTAGCACGCACCTCTTGTTTTCTAGAGTCCGGAAGATCTCTGGGTGTAGAGCCCCATTCACTCCTCTGAATGGTGTATCGACTTGAAAAAGTCCATTTCCCCATTTATGATTCTCGGACTGAGAATGGGCGACAAGGTTGGTGGATGAAATCCTACCTCTTAGGTATGTGACTTACCTTCTTCATCCCCTTTTCGGCTGAGAGTTCTTCCCTGATGTTGAGGTACCCTACTGCCGTTGCATTGTCCGAGCGGAGCGGAACTGGACTGGTTTTTACATGAAGACTGTCCAGTGCCTACACCGGTGCCCTATACATGGCCCGAGGTTTCAACCTTTATTGGTAGACAGCACTTTGGGAACACAATTTCCCTGACCCTAATGCAAGTGTCAGAATCTTCCCAATCTGATGTTAAAAGGATTTTCCTTTGTCCCACTGGGATGTCTCTGGCCACCAGGCTAATGACCTTACTTTTATCGTAAGTACCATAGTCGGTCTTTATTATCTGATGCAATCCATTAATACTTACCACACCTTGTATTCCCAGCTGGTCCCTCCAGGTATCAACCAGGCCCACACTGCTGATCTTCCATGATCCCATGAAGTCTGGGCATATCCAGTGTGGTGTGGTTGTAGATTCTACTAGGTAAGAATCAGACGCTGCAGAGACCTAAAGTGGAATTGTGCATACTCCCTCCTGTCGATGCAGATACCATCAAACCCATCCCCGCATTGCTGCGTGAATGGATACAGTTTGACGGTGTGGCGATTCTTGAATCCTATAGTGAACCCTGGATTTATTGTTGAGGTAAAAAATTACTCTGCAGATCCAGTACAGCCCCCAAGTGAGTCCTCCGATGTGACGAAACTGGAGACAATTTTCGCCAAGTTATGAGTCACTTGCCCCTGCAAACTCGTTACTGCTGTTGCCGATGACAAAGAGCAATCTCTGTGACTGTGCTAGGATTAAAAGATTTTAGGTATGGGGAAAAAACCTTAAACCCTGCTGGCGGAGATAAGGTGTTACCCCCATATTTCTGGTAAATACTCTGGGGACTGTGGCTAACCCAAAGGGTAAAGCCTAAAACTGAAAAATGCTTTTCTGGAGGATAGCAGAACCTTGGATAACACTGATTGACAATGGTATAGGAACCTGTAGGTAAGCCACCAGTATCTCCAGGGATCCATAAAAACCCCTGGCTCCATGCCACACATAAGGAACGTATGATTCCATGTTTCTAAATGTATTTGGTCAGCATTTTTCAGATTAGCATGAGTCAAAATGACTCATTTGGCTTCCGACTAAGCCAGGTTGAAGTAGAAAATTTGTCCTTGTTTGCCAGAGGAACTGGGACTATTCCTAACCGAAGCAAATTTCTGACCTGCTTCTTGCAAAGCCAGGCCTTCGTCTATAGCCGAGATAGGCTGTCTTGAAGGCAAAAACATAACTAGAAACCATGCCAGGTCTGTGTGACCCGAGGAAGTCGGCCCCCCAACCAGGGGTCTCGCAGGCGGAGCCCACACCATCAGCTGATGGTTTAATTTTTGTACTGCACCTGGTATTCCCCGATAGCCATCCGAGTACTAACCAGGCCCACACAGTAGATCTTCTGGTAGCTCAATGGTTTCCTAGTCTGCAATGACACTAACATGGAATTCAGCCTATGACAGGCTTCTATTGATAGTGTAATACCAACACGTGAACTGTATGTGGAAGGAACCTGACTTTCTTGGAGTCTGCTTCTGACTCCAGAATATCTGTCAATTCTTACCAAAAAGTAATATTTTCAGAACAAGACAATGATTCCACCTACAGCACCTAGTATTCGCAGATGTTTCTCACCAGGCCCTACACTGCATAACTTCCAAGATCTGGTGAGATTTGGCATATTCAGTGTGGTGTGGCTATAGATCTTTCACTTACCCAGCTAAACTGATCTATGAGCAGGTATAGTTAGGGCTGATGCCCTGGAGTAAATATTTTGCCCATATCCAATGCTTCCAGGAACATTGCAGTTTTTTTTTAAATGAGCCATATGAGATTCTTGCGCTACTGAAAAATCTCCTTCCATTGCATCAGCCCAGGCTACCACTGCCTTTGCCATTTAAGTCGAAGCCAAGGCTTGGCCTCATGACTGCCCTAGACAGGAAAATTGAAAGCAAAGCTATCTACTTTAGAAGCCATCTCCTCTTTATTTTTAAACAATCCCCAGCTGTAAGCAGATCATAGGAATTCTATTTCTTAGGAATTCTAACTTTTTATTGGGCGTAACCCAAACCTCTTCCATGATTTCCGTCAGCTGATCTTGGAACTCAAGTATTGGGATGTTTAAACACAGGTGCCTGGTTTTTAACACAGGCTTTGCTGTATCCTCTAAGGATAAGAGGGCTTCATTGCTTTCAATTAACTCAGCTATATTCGAGAGCTGAGACCTACCCTCTTTCATATGATGAAGTAGAATAATAAGATTTTACTCACCGGTAAATCTATTTCTCGTAGTCCGTAGTGGATGCTGGAGACTCCGTAAGGACCATGGGGAATAGACGGGCTCTGCAGGAGACTGGGCACTCTAAGAAAGATTTAGTACTACTGGTGTGCACTGGCTCCTCCCTCTATGCCCCTCCTCCAGACCTCAGTTAAGAAAACTGTGCCCGGAAGAGCTGACAGTACAAGGAAAGGATTTTGGAATCCAGGGTAAGACTCATACCAGCCACACCAATCACACCGTATAACTTGTGATAACATACCCAGTTAACAGTATGAACAACAACAAAGCATCAACCACGGATGCCAACATAACATAACCCTTTATTAAGCAATAACTATATAAACGTATTGCAGAAAGTCCGCACTTGGGACGGGCGCCCAGCATCCACTACGGACTACGAGAAATAGATTTACCGGTGAGTAAAATCTTATTTTCTCTAACGTCCTAGTGGATGCTGGGGACTCCGTAAGGACCATGGGGATTATACCAAAGCTCCCAAACGGGCGGGAGAGTGCGGATGACTCTGCAGCACCGAATGGGCAAACACAAGGTCCTCCTCAGCCAGGGTATCAAACTTGTAGAATTTTGCAAAAGTGTTTGAACCCGACCAAGTAGCTGCTCGGCAAAGCTGTAATGCCGAGACCCCTCGGGCAGCCGCCCAAGAAGAGCCCACCTTCCTCGTGGAATGGGCTTTTATCGATTTTGGATGCGGCAATCCAGCCGCAGAATGAGCCTGCTGAATCGTGTTACAGATCCAGCGAGCAATAGTTTGCTTTGAAGCAGGAGCACCCAGCTGCTTGTTGGATGCATACAGGATAAATAGCGAGTCAGTTTTCCTGACTCAAGCGGTTCTGGCCACATAAATCTTCAAAGCCCTGACTACATCAAGCAACTTGGAATCCTCCAAGTCACGAGTAGCCGTAGGCACCACAATAGGTTGGTTCAAATGAAAAGATGACACCACCTTCGGCAGAAATTGTGGACGAGTCCGCAATTCTGCCCTGTCCACATGGAAAACCAGATAGGGGCTTTTACATGACAAAGCCGCCAATTCTGACACACGCGTAGCCGAAGATAAGGCCAATAGCATGACCACCTTCCACGTGAGATACTTTAGCTCCACGGTCTTAAGTGGCTCAAACCAGTGGGATTTCATGAAACCCAACACCACGTTGAGATCCCAAGGTGCCACTGGTGGCACAAAAGGGGGCTGAATATGCAGCACTCCCTTAACAAACGTCTGAACCTCAGGAAGAGAAGCCAGTTCTTTTTGAAAGAAAATGGATAGGGCTGAAATCTGAACCTTTATGGACCCCAATTTCAAGCCCATAGTCACTCCAGACTGTAGGAAGTGCAGGAACCGGCCCAGCTGGAATTCCTCTGTAGGGGCCTTCCTGGCCTCACACCAGGCAACATATTTTCGCCAAATACGGTGATAGTGTTTTGCTGTCACGTCCTTCCTAGCCTTTATCAGCGTAGGAATAACTTCATCCGGAATGCCTTTCTCCGCTAGGATCCGGCGTTCAACCGCCATGCCGTCAAACGCAGCCGCGGTAAGTCTTGGAACAGACAGGGCCCCTGTTGCAACAGGTCCTGTCTGAGAGGCAGAGGCCATGGGTCCTCTGTGAGCATTTCTTGCAGTTCCGGGTACCAAGTCCTTCTTGGCCAATCCGGAACAATGAGTATTGTTCTCACTCCTCTTTTTCTTACGATTCTCAGCACCTTGGGTATGAGAGGAAGAGGAGGAAATACATAGACCGACTGGAACACCCACGGTGTCACTAGTGCGTCCACAGCTATCGCCTGAGGGTCCCTTGACCTGGCGCAATACCATTTTAGCTTTTTGTTGAGGCGGGATGCCATCATGTCCACCTGTGGCAGTTCCCATCGATTTGCAATCTGCGTGAAGACTTCATGATGAAGTCCCCACTCTCCCGGGTGGAGGTCGTGCCTGCTGAGGAAGTCTGCTTCCCAGTTGTCCACTCCCGGAATGAACACTGCTGACAGTGCTTGCACGTGATTCTCCGCCCAACGAAGAATCCTGGTGGCTTCTGCCATCGCCACCCTGCTTCTTGTGCCGCCCTGGCGGTTTACATGAGCCACTGCTGTGATGTTGTCTGACTGAAACAGCACCGGTTGGTTGCGAAGCAGAGGCTCCGCTTGACTCAGGGCGTTGTATATGGCCCTTAGTTCCAGGATATTTATGTGCAGACAAGCCTCCTGACTTGACCACAACCCTTGGAAGTTTCTTCCCTGAGTGACTGCCCCCCATCCTCGGAGGCTCACATCCGTGGTCACCAGGACCCAGTCCTGTATGCCGAACCTGCGGCCCTCGAGAAGGTGAGCACTCTGCAGCCACCACAGAAGAGACACCCTGGCCCTGGGGGATAGGGTGATCAGCCGATGCATCTGAAGATGCGATCCGGACCACTTGTCCAACAGATCCCACTGAAAGATCCTCGCATGGAACCTGCCAAAGGGAATGGCTTCGTATGATGCCACCATCTTTCCCAGGACTCGCGTGCAGTGATGCACAGACACCTGTTTCGGTTTTAAGAGGTCTCTGACTAGAGTCACGAGTTCCTGAGCCTTCTCCACCGGGAGAAACACCTTCTGGTCTGTGTCCAGAATCATGCCCAGAAAGGGCAGACGCGTCGTAGGAATCAGCTGCGACTTTGGGATATTCAGAATCCAGCCGTGCTGTTGCAACACTTCCTGAGTGTGCACTACACTGATCAGCAACTGCTCTCTGGACCTCGCCTTTATGAGGAGATCGTCCAAGTATGGGATAATTGTGACTCCTTGCTTTCTCAGGAGCACCATCATTTCCGCCATTACCTTGGTAAATATTCTCGGTGCCGTGGAGAGACCAAACGGCAACGTCTGGAATTGGTAATGACAGTCCTGTACCACAAATCTGAGGTACTCCTGATGAGGATAAATGGGGACATGCAAGTAAGCATCCTTGATGTCCAGAGACACCATAAAATCCCCCTCTTCCAGGCTTGCAATGACCGCTCTGAGCTATCCCATTTTGAACTTGAATCTTTTCAGATAAATGTTCAGGGACTTTAAATTCAATATGGGTCTGACCGAACCGTCCGGTTCCACAAACATTGTGGAATAGTATCCCCTTCCCTGTTGAAGGAGGGGAACCTTTACCACCACCTGCTGGAGATATAACTTGTGAATTGCCGCTAACACTACTTCCCTTTCCATGGGGGAAGCTGGCAGGGCCGATTTGAGGTAACTGTGAGGGGGCATCACTTCGAATTCCAGCTTGTATCCCTGAGACGCAATCTGTATAGCCCAGGGATCCACCTGTGAGCGAACCCACTGGTGGCTGAAATTTCGGAGACGCCCCCCCCCACCGCTCCTGGCTCCACCTGTGGAGCTCCAGCGTCATGCGGTGGATTTAGTGGAAGCCGGGGAGGACTTCTGTTCCTGGGAACTAGCTGTATGGTGCAGCTTTTTTCCTCTACCCCTGCCTCTGGCAAGAAAGGATGCACCTCTGACTTTCTTGCTTCTTTGTGATCGAAAGGACTGCATTTGGTAATATGGTGCTTTCTTAGGCTGTGAGGGAATATATGGCAAAAAATTTGACTTCCCAGCCGTAGCTGTGGAAACTAGGTCCGAGAGACCGTCCCCAAACAATTCCTCACCCTTGTAAGGTAACACCTCCATGTGCTTTTTGGAGTCGGCATCACCTGTCCATTGCCGAGTCCACAGGACCCTTCTGGCAGAAATTGACATTGCATTTATTCTAGAGCCCAGTAGGCAAATGTCCCTCTGGGCATCCCTCATATATAGGACAGCGTCTTTTATATGCCCCAGGGTCAGCAAAATAGTATCCTTGTCTAAGGTATCCAGTTCCTCAGACAGATCTGTCCATGCTGCTACAGCACTACACATCCAGGCCGACGCAATTGCCGGCCTCAGTAGAGTACCTGAATGTGTATAGACAGACTTCAGGATACTTTCCTGCTTCCTATCCGCAGGATCCTTTAGGGAGGCCGTATCCTGTGACGGCAGGGCCACCTTCTTAGATAAGCGTGTCAGAGCTTTGTCTACCCTAGGGGAGGATTCCCAGCGCATCCTGTCCGTTGGCGGGAAAGGGTACGCCATAAGTAACCTTTTGGAAATCTGCACTTTCCTATCGGGGGAATCCCACGCTTTTTCACATAACTCATGTGAAGGGGGAAAAGTCACCTCTTGCTTTTTCTCCCCATACATATAAACCCTCTTGTCACGGACAGGGTTTACCTCTGATATGTGCAATACATCCTTCATTGCTATAATCATGTAGCGGATGGCTTTAGCCATTTTAGGCTGCAATTTTGCATCATCGTCATCGACACTGGAGTCAGAATCCGTGTCGATATCTGTGTCAACAATTTGGGATAGTGGGCGCTTCTGAGACCCTGACGGCCTCTGCGCTGTAGGATCAGGCATGGGCTGAGACCCCGACTGTCCCAAGGTGTCAGCTTTATCCAACCTTTTATGCAAGGAGTTTACATTATCATTTAACACCTTCCACATATCCATCCAATCAGGTGTCGGCGCCGTCGGCGGAGACACGTCATTCATCTGCACCTGCTCTGCCTCCACATAGCCCTCCTCGTCAAACATGTCGACACAAGCGTACCGACACCACACACACAGGGGATGCTCTATATGAGGACAGGACCCCCACAAGGCCTTTTGGAGAGACAGAGAGAGAGTATGCCAGCACACACCCCAGCGCTATATAACCCAGGAATCACACAGTAACTTAGTGTTTACCCAGTAGCTGCTGTATATATGATTAATGCGCTAAATTTATGTGCCCCTCCTCTCTTTTTACCCTCTTTCTACCGTGAGTCTGCAGGGGAGAGCCTGGGGAGCTTCCTCTCAGCGGAGCTGTGGAGAGAAAATGGCGCTGGTGAGTGCTGAGGAAGAAGGCCCCGCCCCCTCAGCGGCGGGCTTCTGTCCCGCGATTTTGTGTAAAATTAATAGCGGGGGCTCATGCATATTACAGTGCCCAGCTGTATATATGCTGCTTTTTTGCCAGGAGGTACTCAATTGCTGCCCAGGGCGCCCCCCCCCGCGCCCTGCACCCTACAGTGACCGGAGTGTGTGGGTTAGTGTGGGCGCAATGGCGCACAGCTGCAGTGCTGTGCGCTACCTCATATGAAGACAGGAGTCTTCTGCCGCCGATTTTGACGTCTTCTTGCTTCAACCCGCCGGCTTCTGTCTTCTGGCTCTGCGAGGGGGGGGGGGGGGGGGGGGGGCGGCGCGGCTCCGGACGACCAAGGTTAAGTTCCTGTGTTCGATCCCTCTGGAGCTAATGGTGTCCAGTAGCCTAAGAAGCGCAACCTAGCCGCAGTTAGTAGGTTTGCTTCTCTCCCCTCAGTCCCACGTAGCAGAGAGTCTGTTGCCAGCAGAAGCTCTCTGAAAATAAAAAACCTAACTAAAATACTTTCTTATTAGCAAGCTCAGGAGAGCTCACTAAAATGCACCCAGCTCTGTCCGGGCACAGATTCTAACTGAGGTCTGGAGGAGGGGCATAGAGGGAGGAGCCAGTGCACACCAGTAGTACTAAATCTTTCTTAGAGTGCCCAGTCTCCTGCGGAGCCCGTCTATTCCCCATGGTCCTTACGGAGTCCCCAGCATCCACTAGGACGTTAGAGAAAATTGGGCTTTCATCTTCTGATGAATCTAAATGTGTAGCATGTGAGGGTGAAGGTTTACTTACCACTGGTTCTGAGAAGCTGCTGCTGTATGTAAGGGCTTGTAACCCTATTTCTGGTACAGGATTTTGAGGGATTATGCATCTAACTTACTGGATAAAGCTTGTGTAAATATAGCACAAGGTGAATACACTTTTACCTGCATCCGCCTTGCTTGCTGAGCTAGACCAGGAGAGCGTCTGACTCCCCACTGCTGACATCAACCCTAGGGATCGTGGCCTCATGCTACTCCTGGTGCCTATGATCCCTAAGGCCTAGCGCTGGAGCACCCGGGGTGGCAGCGCGTCAGCTACTGTTTGGTAGTCTCCTCCCAAAACAGTGCGGCGGTGTCCATATTCCATGCATGCTACTCGTAGGCTGGCATCCGTGGTCACCAGGACCCAGTCCTGTATGCCGAATCTGCGGCCCTCCAGAAGATGAGCACTGTTCAGCCACCACAGAAGAGACACCCTGGTTCGTGGAGACAGGGTTATTAAACGATGCATCTGAAGATGCGATCCAGACCACATGTCCAGCAGGTTCCACTGAAAGATTCTGGCATGGAACCTGCCGAATGGAATTGCTTCGTAAGAAGCTACCATCTTTCCCAGGACCCGCGTGCAGTGATGCACCGATACCTGTTTTGGTTTTAGGAGGTCTCTGACTAGAGAAGACAACTCCCTGGCTTTCTCCTCCGGGAGAAACACTTTTTTCTGGGCCGTGTCCAGAATCATTCCCAGGAACATTAGACGTGTCGTGGGGACCAGCTGTGACTTTGGGATATTCAGAATCCAACCGTGCTGGCTCAGCACTTCCTGAGATAGTGCTACTCCCACTAACAACTGTTCCTTGGATCGTGCCTTTATTAGGAGATCGTCCAAGTATGGGATAATTAAAACTCCCTTTTTTCGAAGGAGTATCATCATTTCCGCCATAACCTTGGTAAATACCCTCGGTGCCGTGGAGAGTCCAAACGGCAGCGTCTGGAATTGGTAATGGCAATCCTGTACCACAAATCTGAGGTACTCCTGGTGAGAATTGTAAATGGGGACATGCAGGTAAGCATCCTTGATGTCCAGGGATACCATGTAATCCCCCTCGTCCAGGCTTGCAATAACCGCCCTGAGCGATTCCATCTTGAACTTGAATTTTTTTATGTATGTGTTCAAGGACTTCAAATTTAGAATGGGTCTCACCGAACCGTCCGGTTTCGGTACCACAAATAGTGTGGAATAGTAACCCCGGCCTTGTTGAAGTAGGGGTACCTTGATTATCACCTGCTGGGAATACAGCTTGTGAATTGCCGCTAGCACTGCCTCCCTGTCTGAGGGAGCAATCGGCAAGGCGGATTTTAGGAAACGGCGGGGTGGAATCGCCTCGAATTCCAGCCTGTATCCCTGAGATACTATTTGAAGGATCCAGGGATCCACCTGTGAGCGAACCCACTGATCGCTGAAATTCCTGAGGTGGGCCCCCACCGTACCTGGCTCCGCTTGTGAAGCCCCACCGTCATGCGGCGGACTTGGAAGAGGAAGCGGGGGAGGACTTTTGTTCCTGGGAACCTGCTGTTTGCTGCAGCCTTTTTCCCCTGCCTCTGCCTCTTGACAGAAAAGACCCTCCTTTTCCCCGCTTGTTTTTCTGGGATCGAAAGGACTGAACCTGATAAAATGGCGCCTTCTTAGGCTGTGAGGGGACATGGGGTAAAAATGCTGACTTCCCAGACGTTGCTGTGGAAACTAGGTCGGAGAGACCATCCCCAAATAATTCCTCCCCTTTATAAGGCAAAACTTCCATGTGCCTTTTGGAATCTGCATCTCCAGTCCACTGGCGAGTCCATAAGCATCTCCTAGCAGAGATAGATAGTGCACTTACTTTAGATGCCAGCCGGCAGATTTCCCTCTGTGCATCTCTCATGTATAAGACTGAGTCTTTTATATGGTCAATTGTTAACAGGATCGTGTCTCTGTCTAGTGTGTCAATATTTTCTGACAGGTTATCTGACCATGCAGCGGCAGCACTGCACATCCAAGCTGACGCAATTGCTGGTCTGAGTATAATGCCTGAGTGTGTATATACAGACTTCAGGATCGCCTCCTGCCTTCTATCAGCAGGTTCCTTAAGGGCGGCCATATCCTGGGACGGTAGTGCCACCTTTTTTGACAAACGTGTGAGCGCTTTATCCACCCTCGGGGGTGTTTCCCAACGTAACCTATCCTCTGGCGGGAAAGGGAATGCCATTAGTAATTTCTTAGGAATCACCAATTTCTTATCAGGGGAAGCCCACGCTTCTTCACACACTTCATTTAATTCATCCGACGGGGGAAAAACTACAGGTAGTTTTTTCTCCCCAAACATAATACCCTTTTTTGTGGTACCTGGATGTAAATCAGAAATATTTAACACCTCTTTCATTGCCTCAATCATGCAGCGAATGGCCTTAACGGGCATTAAAATAAGAATTTACTTACCGATAATTCTATTTCTCGGAGTCCGTAGTGGATGCTGGGGTTCCTGAAAGGACCATGGGGAATAGCGGCTCCGCAGGAGACAGGGCACAAAAGTAAAGCTTTCCGATCAGGTGGTGTGCACTGGCTCCTCCCCCTATGACCCTCCTCCAAGCCAGTTAGGTACTGTGCCCGGACGAGCGTACACAATAAGGGAGGAATTTTGAATCCCGGGTAAGACTCATACCAGCCACACCAATCACACCGTACAACTTGTGATCTAAACCCAGTTAACAGTATGATAACAGCGGAGCCTCTGAAAAGATGGCTCACAACAATAATAACCCGATTTTTGTAACTATGTACAAGTATTGCAGATAATCCGCACTTGGGATGGGCGCCCAGCATCCACTACGGACTCCGAGAAATAGAATTATCGGTAAGTAAATTCTTATTTTCTCTATCGTCCTAGTGGATGCTGGGGTTCCTGAAAGGACCATGGGGATTATACCAAAGCTCCCAAACGGGCGGGAGAGTGCGGATGACTCTGCAGCACCGAATGAGAGAACTCCAGGTCCTCCTTAGCCAGGGTATCAAATTTGTAGAATTTAGCAAACGTGTTTGCCCCTGACCAAGTAGCTGCTCGGCAAAGTTGTAAAGCCGAGACCCCTCGGGCAGCCGCCCAAGATGAGCCCACCTTCCTTGTGGAATGGGCATTTACATATTTTGGCTGTGGCAGGCCTGCCACAGAATGTGCAAGCTGAATTGTATTACACATCCAACTAGCAATAGTCTGCTTAGAAGCAAGAGCACCCAGTTTGTTGGGTGCATACAGGATAACAGCAAGTCAGTTTTCCTGACTCCAGCCGTCCTGGAACATATTTTCAGGGCCCTGACAACATCTAGCAACTTGGAGTCCTCCAAGTCCCTAGTAGGTGCAAGGCACCACAATAAGCTGGTTCAGGTGAAACACTGACACCACCTTTAGGGAGAGAACTGGGGACGAGTCCGCAGCTCTGCCCTGTCCGAATGGACAAACAGATATGGGCTTTTTTGAGAAAAAACCACCAATTTGACACTCGCCTGGTCCAGGCCAGGGCCAAGAGCATGGTCACTTTTCATGTGAGATGCTTCAAATCCACAGATTTGACTGGTTTTAAACCAATGTGATTTGAGGAATCCCAGAACTACGTTGAGATCCCACAGTGCCACTGGAGGCACAAAAGGGGGTTGTATATGCAATACTCCCTTGACAAACTTCTGGACTTCAGGAACTGAAGCCAATTCTTTCTGGAAGAAAATCGACAGGGCCGAAATTTGAACCTTAATGGACCCCAATTTGAGGCCCATAGACACTCCTGTTTGCAGGAAATGCAGGAAACGACCGAGTTGAAATTTCTTTGTGGGGCCTTCCTGGCCTCACACCACGCAACATATTTTCGCCACATGTGGTGATAATGTTGTGCGGTCACCTCCTTTCTGGCATTGACCAGGGTAGGAATGACCTCTTCCGGAATGCCTTTTTCCCTTAGGATCCGGCTTTCCACCGCCATGCCGACAAACGCAGCTGCGGTAAGTCTTGGAACAGACATGGTACTTGCTGAAGCAAGTCCCTTCTTAGCGGCAGAGGCCATAAGACCTCTGTAAGCATCTCTTGAAGTTCCGGGTACCAAGTCCTTCTTGGCCAATCCGGAGCCATGAGTATAGTTCTTACTCCTCTACGTCTTATAATTCTCAGCACCTTAGGTATGAGAAGCAGAGGAGGGAACACATACACCGACTGGTACACCCACGGTGTTACCAGAACGTCCACAGCTATTGCCTGAGGGTCTCTTGACCTGGCGCAATACCTGTCCCGTTTTTTGTTCAGACGGGACGCCATCATGTCCACCTTTGGTATTTCCCAACGGTTTACAATCATGTGGAAAAAACTTCCCGATGAAGTTTCCACTCTCCCGGGTGGAGGTCGTGCCTGCTGAGGAAGTCTGCTTCCCAGTTTCCATTCCCGGGATGAAACACTGCTGACAGTGCTATCACATGATTTTCCGCCCAGCGAAAAGTCCTTGCAGTTTTTGCCATTGCCCTCCTGCTTCTTGTGTCGCCCTGTCTGTTTACGTGGGCGACTGCCGTGATGTTTTTCCCACTGGATCAATACCGGCTGACCTTGAAGCAGAGGTCTTGCTAAGCTTAGAGCATTATAAATTTACCCTTAGCTCCAGTATATTTATGTGGAGAAAAGTCTCCAGACTTGATCACACTCCCTGGAAATTTTTTCCTTGTGTGACTGCTCCCCAGCCTCTCGGGCTGGGCTCCGTGGTCACCAGCATCCAATCCTGAATGCCGAATCTGCGGCCCTCTAGAAGATGAGCACTCTATAACCACCACAGGAGAGACACCCTTGTCCTTGGATATAGGGTTATCCGCTGATGCATCTGAAGATGCGATCCGGACCATTTGTCCAGCAGATCCCACTGAAAAGTTCTTGCGTGAAATCTGCCGAATGGAATTGCTTCGTAGGAAGCCACCATTTTTACCAGGACCCTTGTGCAATGATGCACTGTTTTTAGGAGGTTCCTGACTAGCTCGGATAACTCCCTGGCTTTCTCTTCCGGGAGAAACACCTTTTTCTGGACTGTGTCCAGAATCATCCCTAGGCACAGCAGACGTGTCGTCGGGATCAGCTGCGATTTTGGAATATTTAGAATCCACCCGTGCTGTTGTAGCAGTATCCGAGATAGTGCTACTCCGACCTCCAACTGTTCCCTGGACTATGCCCTTATCAGGAGATCGTCCAAGTAAGGGATAATTAAGACGCCTTTTCTTCGAAGAAGAATCATCATTTCGGCCATTACCTTGGTAAAGACCCGGGGTGCCTTGGACAATCCAAACGGCAGCGTCTGAAACTGATAGTGACAGTTCTGCACCACGAACCTGAGGTACCCTTAGTGAGAAGGGCAAATTTGGGACATAGAGGTAAGCATCCCTGATGTCCCGGGACACTATATAGTCCCCTTCTTCCTGGTTCGTTATCACTGCTCTGAGTGACTCCATCTTGATTTGAACCTTTGTAAGTGTTCAAAAAATTTTTAGAATAAGTCTCACCTAGCCTTCTGGCTTCAGTACCACAATATAGTGTGGAATAATACCCCTTTTCTTGTAGTAGGAGGGGTAATTTAATTATCACCTGCTGGGAATACAGCTTGTGAATTTTTTCCCATACTGCCTCCTTGTCGGAGGGAGACCTTGGTAAAGCAGACTTCAGGAGCCTGCGAAGGGGAAACGTCTCGACATTCCAATCTGTACCCCTGGGATACTACTTGTAGGATCCAGGGGTCCTGTACGGTCTCAGCGCCATGCTGAGAACTTGTCAGAAGCGGTGGAACGCTTCTGTTCCTGGGAATGGGCTGCCTGCTGCAGTCTTCTTCCCTTTCCTCTATCCCTGGGCAGATATGATCTTATAGGGACGAAAGGACTGAGGCTGAAAAGACGGTGTCTTTTTCTGCAGAGATGTGACTTAGGGTAAAAACGGCGGATTTTCCAGCAGTTGCCGTGGCCACCAGGTCCGATGGACCGACCCCAAATAACTCCTCTTCCTTTATACGGCAATACACCTTTGTGCCGTTTGGAATCTGCATCACCTGACCACTGTCGTGTCCATAACATCTTCTGGCAGATATGGACATCGCATTTACTCTTGATGCCAGAGTGCAAATATCCCTCTGTGCATCTCGCATATATAGAAATGCATCCTTTAAATGCTCTATAGTCAATAAAATACTGTCCCTGTCAAGGGTATCAATATTTTTAGTCAGGGAATCCGACCAAGCCACCCCAGCTCTGCACATCCAGGCTGAGGCGATCGCTGGTCGCAGTATAACACCAGTATGTGTGTATATACTTTTTATGATATTTTCCAGCCTCCTGTCAGCTGGTCCTTGAGGACGGCCCTATCTATAGACGGTACCGCCACTTGTTTTGATAAGCGTGTGAGCGCCTTATCCACCCTAAGGGGTGTTTCCCAACGCGCCCTAACTTCTGGCGGGAAAGGGTATACCGCCCATAATTTTCTATCGGGGGGAACCCACGCATCATCACACACTTTATTTAATTTATCCGATTCAGGAAAAACTACGGTAGTTTTTTCACATCCCACATAATACCCTCTTTTGTGGTACTTGTAGTATCAGAAATATGAAACACCTCCTTCATTGCCTTTAACGTGTGGCCCTAATAAGGAATACGTTTGTTTATTCACCGTCGACACTGGATTCAGTGTCCCTGTCTGCGTCGACCGACTAAAGTAAACGGGCGTTTTAAAACCCCTGACGGTGTTTTTGAGACGTCTGGACCGGTACTAATTGTTTGTCGGCCGTCTCATGTCGTCAACCGACCTTGCAGCGTGTTGACATTATCGCGTAATTCCCTAAATAAGCCATCCATTCCGGTGTCGACTCCCTAGAGAGTGACATCACCATTACAGGCAATTGCTCCGCCTCCTCACCAACATCGTCCTCATACATGTCGACACACACGTACCGACACACAGCACACACACAGGGAATGCTCTGATAGAGGACAGGACCCACTCGCCCTTTGGAGAGACAGAGGGAGAGTTTACCAGCACACACCAAAAACGCTATAATTATATAGGGACAACCTTATATAAGTGTTTTCCCTTATAGCATCTTTTTTATATATTTCTAACGCCAAATTAGTGCCCCCCCTCTCTGTTTTAACCCTGTTTCTGTAGTGCAGTGCAGGGGAGAGCCTGGGAGCCTTCCCTCCAGCCTTTCTGTGAGGGAAAATGGCGCTGTGTGCTGAGGAGATAGGCCCCGCCCCTTTTTCGGCGGCCTCGTCTCCCGCTCTTAACGGATTCTGGCAGGGGTTAAATATCTCCATATAGCCTCCGGAGGCTATATGTGAGGTATTTTTAGCCAAAATAGGTATTCATTTGCCTCCCAGGGCGCCCCCCTCCCAGCGCCCTGCACCCTCAGTGACTGCCGTGTGAAGTGTGCTGAGAGGAAAATGGTGCACAGCTGCAGTGCTGTGCGCTACCTTTAGAAGACTGAGGAGTCTTCTGCCGCCGATTCTGGACCTCTTCTTACTTCAGCATCTGCAAGGGGGCCGGCGGCAAGGCTCCGGTGACCATCCAGGCTGTACCTGTGATCGTCCCTCTGGAGCCGATGTCCAGTAGCCAAGAAGCCAATCCATCCTGCACGCAGGTGAGTTCACTTCTTCTCCCCTAAGTCCCTCGTTGCAGTGATCCTGTTGCCAGCAGGACTCACTGTAAAATAAAAAACCTAAGCTAAACTTTTCTAAGCAGCTCTTTAGGAGAGCCACCTAGATTGCACCCTTCTCGGCCGGGCACAAAAATCTAACTGGCTTGGAGGAGGGTCATAGGGGGAGGAGCCAGTGCACACCACCTGATCGGAAAGCTTTACTTTTGTGCCCTGTCTCCTGCGGAGCCGCTATTCCCCATGGTCCTTTCAGGAACCCCAGCATCCACTAGGACGATAGAGAAATTTGACTCATCGTCGTCGACACTGGCGTCAGTATCCGTGTCGACATCTACTTGTGCCACCTGAGATAACGGGCGTTTTAGAGCCCCTGATGACTTTTGAGACCCTTGGACAGGCACGAGCTGAAGATTCGGCTGTCCCACAGTCGGCATGTCGTCAAATTTTTTATGTAAGGAGTCTATACGTGCACTCATTTCTTGCCATAATACCATCCACTCAGGTGTCTGCCCCGCAGGGGGTGACATCTCTGCTAAAGGCATCTGGTCCCCCTCCACATCATTATCCTCCTCAAACATGTCGACACAGCCGTACCGACACTCCACACACACAGGGAATGCTCAAATAGAGGACAGGACCCACAAAAGCCCTTTGGGGGGAGAGAGTAAGAGTATGCCAGCACACACCAGAGCGCTATATATATATACCGGGACTAACTGAGTTATGTCCCTAATAGCTGCTTATACTGTATACAGTGCCAATTTAGTGCCCCCCCTCTCTTTTCCCTCTTACTGTACTGTAGAAATGCAGGGAAGAGCCAGGGAGCTTCCTTCCAGCCGTGCTGTGAGGGAAAAATGGCGCCAGTGTGCTGAGGAGATAGGCTCCGCCCCTTTTTCGCGGCCTATTCTCCCGCTTTTTTTGGGATTCTGGCAGGGGTATTTACCTCATATATAGCCCCAGGGGCTATATATTGAGGTATTTTAGCCAGCCAAGGTGTTTTTATTGCTGCCTCAGGGCGCCCCCCCCCCCAGCGCCCTGCACCCTCAGTGACCGGAGTGTGAAGTGTGTATGAGGAGCAATGGCGCACAGCTGCAGTGCTGTGCGCTACCTTGGTGAAGACAGGATGTCTTCATGCCGCCGATTTTCCGGACCATCTTCCTGCTTCTGGCTCTGTAAGGGGGACGGCGGCGCGGCTCCGGAACCGAACATCAAGGCTGGGCCTGCGGTCGATCCCTCTGGAGCTAATGGTGTCCAGTAGCCTAAGAAGCCCAATCCGGCAGCAAGCAGGCGAGTTCGCTTCTTCTCCCCTTAGTCCCTCGCTGCAGTGAGCCTGTTGCCAGCAGGTCTCACTGAAAAAAACAAATTCTAAGACTATAACTTTCTAAGAGCTCAGGAGAGCCCCTAGTGTGCATCCAACCTCGGCCGGGCACGAAATCTAACTGAGGCTTGGAGGAGGGTCATAGTGGGAGGAGCCAGTGCACACCAGGTAGTCATAAATCTTTCTAGAGTGCCCAGCCTCCTTCGGAGCCCGCTATTCCCCATGGTCCTTACGGAGTTCCCAGCATCCACTAGGACGTTAGAGAAAACTGATTTGCCTGAGCCAGGGGATATATGGACGGGCTCGTTGCATGGTGGGAGGCCGGAAAGCTTTGACTGATTGGTGCAAATCCGCTGTCGCTCCATCATATCACATTGTTATTCTGTGGATAACCTGTGGACCCTGCCGGAGAAACACTGGGTATAGGAAGGCAGAGGACAGAGTCTGGGCACCAAAGAGTTACAGAACTCTTCCCAGCAGCCCTCAGTCCTCCTCTCCCATACCCGGCCCGCTGACTGCCAGTTTTTAGTTAGCAAGACCCCGGCAGGAGCGAGGAAAGGAGGAAAGAAGACTATCACACAGAGAGCCATACACGGCCATCAACTGTACACACCCACTAACAGAGGAACAATGTCAAGCAAGACAGGTGCGTGAAGGGAGGGCGCCCTGTGCCCCCTTGTGACTTGAAGAAAAAGATTTACCCAGGTAAGAACATAAATCTTATGTTCTTCGTTTACTAGGGGGGCACAGGGATAAACGCTAGGATGTCCAAAAGCTGTCCACTCAGGGGTGGAAACGCTCCTGGACTGCGCCGAAAACAATGCCCAAAAGGAGTCGTCCAGGGACGCAAAAGGTGTCAAAGGCATTAAAACCTGACAAAAGTGGCAGCAGTGGTCCACATAGCTGCCTTGCAGAGTTGTTCAGCCGAGGCTCCCCGGCTAGCAGCCCAAGAAAGACAAACAGAACGAATGGAATGGGCCGTAACCCCCGCAGGGATTGGAAGACTGGCTGTCATATAGCCATGCTAGACAGTCAAATAGAGCCATCGCGCTATAGAATGCTTCATAGCAGTCCATCCTCGCTTGTGAGAGTCAGAGGATGAACAACTCGTCGACCTGCGGAGGTCCTTAATACGGTCGACATAAATCCGGAGAGCCCTCACCACATCTATTGTAGACTCCAAAGCGGAGGTGGCAGAAAATGTCGAAACCACAATTTCTTGATTGATTTGGAAGCGGGAGACCACCTTAGGCAGGTGACCTAACCGGGTCCACACGATCCGAATGGAACACCAGAAAAGGGGAGCACCAAGATAAGGCGCTAAGGTCAGAAACACGCGAGCTGACGAAATGGTCAGAAGAAATACCGTTTTCCACGTAACCCATTTAAGCGCAACCTTGTCTAGAGGTTCAAACGGCACCGACTGTAGGATCTGAAGAACCAACGACAAGTCCCACAGAGCAACCAGAGGCACAAATGGAGTACACCCTGCGAAAAGGTCCTAACGTCCGGCAAGTGAGCCAGCAGACGTTGGAAAAGAACAGAAAGGACAGAAACCTGGACCTTGAGGGAGGAAAGGCTAAGGCCCAGATCAAGTCCCGACTGGAGAAATGCCAAAAGCCGTGAAAGGCGGAAGACTGCGGGCTAAACTGCCGCTGGGAATACCCAGAGAAGAAAGCCTTCCAGACTCTGTGATAAACTCGGGATGAAGACTGTTTCCTAGCTCGAAGCATGGTCAAGATCATCTTCCGAGAAAAGCCCTTCTTTCTCAGGACGGATGTCTCAAGAGCAACGCCGTCTCAAAGCCAATCTGTCGAGATCCGGATACAGACAGGTCCTTGGACAGAAGATCCAGCCGACGGAGCGGCGTGTCGATGGAGAGACTCTGCAGATTCGCGTACCAACCTCGACATTCTGGGGCGATGAGAATCGCTTGAACTTGCAGAATACCTGCAGCAGCATTGAGATTGGAGGAAAGACATACCAGTGGAAACTCCCATGGAACTGTTAAGGCGTCCACCAAGAAGGCTGCTGGATCTCTTGTCCGAGCGCAGAACCTTGTAACTTGGTGATCGTGCCGAGACGCCATCATGTCGATGTCTGGAAGTCCCCAACGACGAATCAGCAACTGAAAGACCTCCGGATGGAGGGCCCATTCTCCGGAAAGCATGTCCTGGCGACTAAAGGAAGTCCGCCTCCCAGTTGAGGACTCCCGGGATGAAAATTGCTGACAGCACAGGAAGATGCCACTCCGCAAAATGGAAGGTGTGCAATGCCTCTTGCATTGCCCCGCGACTGCGGGTGCCACTCTGTCGGTTTATGTACGCAACTGCAGTCACATTGTCCGATTTAATTCTGACTGGTCGACCTTGAAGGAGAGAGATCGCGCTGCTCGGAGGGCTGTGGCCCTGAGCTCTAGGACATTGATGGAAAGCTTGCTTTCCTGGGCAGTCCAACGTCCTTGGAATGTATAGTGGTCGGAGACTGCACCACATCCTCGCAGGCTGGCATCCGTGGTGAGCAGGATGAAATTCTGGATCCAAAAGGGGCGTCACTGATCCACTGGACCGAAGAAGCCACCACGAAAGGGTGTACCGCACTTCTCTGTACAGGACAATGGACTGTCCTGCGATGTGCAGGTGGGATCCATTCCATTTGGCTAGCACTTCCAACTGAAGAGGTCGTGAATGAAACTGCGCATACACCACCATGTCGAAAGTGGCCACCATGGACCCCAGGATGCGCATACAAACCTGCATGGACACCCTGCAGTGAAGGAAATGTCGACTCTTGGATTGAAGAGTTCGAATTTTGTCCTCTGGGAGGAATATGCACTGGAGCCGCGAATTGAGCAGAGATCCTAAATGTAACATCTACTGCGAAGGCACAGAGGATGATTTGCGCCAATTTATCTTCAAGCCGTGAGATTGTAAGCTGAATATGTTGAAGTACCACCTCCTGGGACTGGACGTCCAAATAAGGAAGGATCCGTACAACCCTGCGACAAAGTCTGGCCGCCATGACTTTCGTAAAAACCAGAGGTGCAGTTGACAAACCGAATGGCAACGCCTGAAACTAGTAATGGTCCTGTTGAACTGCTGATGACTGGCCTGAATTAGAATATGCAAAAAGGCATCCTGAATGTCCAGTGATGCCAGAAAGTCCCCTGACTCCAAGGCAAGGATAATCGTAAGGAGAGACTCCATGCGGAACTAGGGAATTGGCAGAGCCTTGTTCAACGACTTTAAATTGGAGTATAGGGCAGTAAGAGCCACATGGCTTTCGCACCAGAAACAGTGTTCAATAAAATCCTTGTCCTCTCTGGGACTGAGGAACCGGGATAATCACATTGGAGGCCAGAAGGGAACAAACAGATTCCCATAGAGCTTCTGCTTTCCCCGGATCCGCTGGGAGACCTGTGGAAAAGAACCTGAGACGAGGATGCTTCCGAAAGGATATTGCGTATCCCTGAGAAACGATGTTTCTGACCCCCAAGTGTCCAACATGGTCTCCAGCTATAATGGGGCAAACTGTAGAAGTGGGCCTCCCACCCTGGGGTCGCCCAGAGGGTGTCCCGCCCAGTCACTCTGCAGGCCTCTCCGTCTGCTTGGGAGCTGGGCACCCTTTGGCCCATGGATGTTTAGCGAGGGGCTTGGCTCCCTTAGATGGGGCCTGGTACCGTGAGAAAGCCTGACCCTGCGGGTGAAAGGAACAAAATGTAGTTCTGGCCTTGGACGGAGCTGTCGAAAGAAAGTGGTCTTGGCCTCCGCTGAAGTTGTGAAAATCTTAGTCTCTTTGGGCAAGGTCTGAATCTCTAGAAAAGAGAAGAGCCTCCAGAGACTTTTTTTGAGCTGGCATCCAGCACGCCAGGACCGGAGCCAGAGCGCCCATCTAGCAGCTATAGCTGCAGCCGATACCTTGTAGGTTAGGACCCCAGTATCCATAGCTGCTTCCCCCAAATAGGTGCTAGCCTGCTTAATATTGAGCACGTGGGTGAGCAATTCCCATCTGCTAGCACCAGACGAAAGTCCTTGTTCCAACTGTTCTGCCCAGGTATCGATGGCCTTGGCAACCCAGGTTGAGGCCAGGGCAGGACGAGCCACCGCCCCAGCATGCGAGTAAGCCGATCTCAGGAAAGCTTCCAACTTCCAATCCGTAGGGTCCTTTAGGGAAGACGTGTCCGGAATGGGAAGGACTGAAGATCTCACCAATCTGGCCACATGGGCGTCCACCGAAGGACACATAAGCCATCATTATCTGGGTCCTGTGGAGAAATAATAGTGACACCGACCCTGCAAGTACGAGGCTCTGGAGGAGAGACCTCCTTGCTAGCCTTGTTTCTGGAAGACATGTTAGCAGAATACAAGGCAGTCACCATAATGAAATTAAAATAACAGTAGAATACCAACAGTGCAAATGAGGAAACCAACCTTCCCTATATAAATGGGGTAAGGTATATAATAATAGGATGTCAATGCAATAGATTGTTCCTATTAGTAAGTGGCAGAGTATTACAGACACTCTACATGCGCACAGTAAACGCTCAATGCACAGAAAATAAGAATTTACTTACCGATAATTCTATTTCTCGGAGTCCGTAGTGGATGCTGGGGTTCCTGAAAGGACCATGGGGAATAGCGGCTCCGCAGGAGACAGGGCACAAAAGTAAAGCTTTTACAGGTCAGGTGGTGTGTACTGGCTCCTCCCCCTATGACCCTCCTCCAGACTCCAGTTAGGTACTGTGCCCGGACGAGCGTACACAATAAGGGAGGATTTTGAATCCCGGGTAAGACTCATACCAGCCACACCAATCACACCGTACAACTTGTGATCTAAACCCAGTTAACAGTATGATAACAGAGGAGCCTCTGAAAGATGGCTTCCTAAACAATAACCCGAATTAGTTAACAATAACTATGTACAAGTATTGCAGATAATCCGCACTTGGGATGGGCGCCCAGCATCCACTACGGACTCCGAGAAATAGAATTATCGGTAAGTACCGTAAATTCTTATTTTCTCTATCGTCCTAAGTGGATGCTGGGGTTCCTGAAAGGACCATGGGGATTATACCAAAGCTCCCAAACGGGCGGGAGAGTGCGGATGACTCTGCAGCACCGAATGAGAGAACTCCAGGTCCTCCTTTGCCAGGGTATCAAATTTGTAAAAATTTACAAACGTGTTCTCCCCTGACCACGTAGCTGCTCGGCAGAGTTGTAATGCCGAGACCCCTCGGGCAGCCGCCCAAGATGAGCCCACCTTCCTTGCGGAATGGGCCTTAACAGATTTAGGCTGTGGCAGGCCTGCCACAGAATGTACAAGTTGAATTTTGTTACAAATCCAACGAGCAATCGACTGCTTAGAAGCAGGTGCACCCAACTTGTTGGGTGCATACAGTATAAACAGCGAGTCAGATTTTCTGACTCCAGCCGTCCTTTAAATGTATATTTTTAAGGCTCTGACAACGTCCAACAACTTGGAGTCCTTCAAGTCGTCTGTAGCCGCAGGCACTACAATAGGCTGGTTCAGGTGAAACGCTGATACCACCTTAGGGAGAAAATGCGGACGCGTCCGCAGCTCTGCCCTATGTCGAATGGAAAATTAAATAAGGGCTTTTATAAAACAAAGCCGCCAGTGCAGATACTCTCCCGGCCGAAGCCAGGGCCAGTAACATAGTCACTTTCCATGTGAGATATTTCAAATCCACATTCTTTAGTGGTTCAAACCAATTGGATTTGAGGAAATCTAAAACTACATTTAGATCCCACGGTGCCACCTTAGGCACCACAGGAGGCTGTATATGCAGTACTCCTTTGATAAAAATCTGGACCTCAGGGACTGAGGCCAATTCTTTTTGGAAGAATATTGATAGGGCCGAAATTTGAACCTTAATAGATCCCAATTTGAGACCCATAGACAATCCTGATTGCAGGAAATGTAGGAAAACGACCCAGTTGAAATTCCTCCATCGGAGCACTCCGCTGCTCGCACCACGCAACATATTTTCGCCAAATACGGCGATAATGCTTCGCGGTGACTTCCTTCCTTGCCTTTATCAAGGTAGGAATGACTTCTTCTGGAATGCCTTTTCCTTTTAGGATCTGGCATTCAAACGCCATGCCGTCAAACGCAGCCGCGGTAAGTCTTGAAAAAGACAAGGACCCTGCTGAAGCAGGTCCCTTCTCAGAAGTAGAGGCCACGGATCGTCCGTGACCATCTCTTGAAGTTCCGGGTACCAAGTCCTTCTTGGCCAATCCGGAGCCACTAGTCTTACTCCTCTTTGCCGTATAATCCTCAATACCTTTGGTATGAGAGGCAGAGGAGGAAACACATATACCGACTGGTACACCCAAGGTGTTACCAGCGCGTCCACAGCTATTGCCTGCGGATCTCTTGACCTGGCGCAATACCTGTCCAGTGTATTGTTGAGGCGAGACGCCATCCTGTCCACCATTGGTTTTACCCAACGGTTTAATAGCATGTGGAAAACTTCTGGATGAAGTCCCCACTCTCCCGGGTGAAGGTCGTGTCTGCTGAGGAAGTCTGCTTCCCAGTTGTCCACGCCCGGGATGAATACTGCTGACAGTGCTATCACGTGATTCTCCGCCCAGCGAAGGATCCTGGCAGCTTCTGCCATTGCCCTCCTGCTTCTTGTGCCGCCCTGTCTGTTTACATGGGCGACTGCCGTGATGTTGTCCGACTGGATCAACACCGGTCTTCCTTGAAGCAGAGGTTCCGCCTGGCTTAGAGCATTGTAGATTGCTCTTAGTTCCAGAATGCTTATGTGAAGAGACTTTTTCAGGCTCGACCACACTCCCTGGAAATTTCTTCCCTGTGTGACTGCTCCCCAGCCTCTCAGGCTGGCATCCGTGGTCACCAGGATCCAATCCTGCATGCCGAATCTGCGGCCCTCCAATAGATGAGCCTCCTGCAACCACCACAGAAGGGATACCCTTGTCCTCGGCGACAGGGTTATCCGCAGGTGCATCTGAAGATGCGACCCTGACCATTTGTCCAACAGATCCCTTTGCATGGAATCTGCCGAAAGGGATTGCTTCGTAAGAAGCTACCATTTTTTCCCAGGACTCTTGTGCATTGATGTACAGACACCTTTCCTGGTTTTAGGAGGTTCCTGACCAGGTCAGATAACTCCTTGGCTTTTTCTTCGGGAAGAAAAACCTTTTTCTGAACTGTGTCCAGAATCATCCCCAGGAACAGCAGACGAGTTGTCGGCATTAATTGGGATTTTGGAATATTCAGAATCCATCCGTGCTGCTTTAGCACCTCTTGAGATAGTGCTAAACCCATCTCTAGCTGTTCTCTGGACCTTGCCCTTATTAGGAGATCGTCCAAGTATGGGATAATTAATACGCCTTTTCTTCGAAGAAGAAATATTATCTCGGCCATTACCTTTGTAAAGACCCGAGGTGCCGTGGACAAACCAAACGGCAGCGTCTGAAACTGATAGTGACAGTTTTGTAAAACGAACCTGAGGTACCCCTGGTGTGAGGGGTAATTGGAACGTGGAGATACGCATCCTTGATGTCCAAGGATACCATAAAGTCCCCTTCTTCCAGGTTCGCTATCACTGCTCTGAGTGACTCCATCTTGAACTTGAACTTCTTTATGTACAGGTTCAAGGACTTCAGATTTAGAATAGGCCTTACCGAGCCATCCGGCTTCGGTACCACAAAAAGAGTGGAATAATACCCCTTCCCTTGTTGTAGAAGAGGTACCTTGACTATCACCTGCTGAGAATACAGCTTGTGAATGGCTTCCAAAACCGTCTCCCTTTCTGAGGGGGACGTTGGTAAAGCAGACTTCAGGAAACGGCGAGGTGGCTCTGTCTCTAATTTCAACCTGTACCCCTGAGATATTATCTGCAGGATCCAGGGATTTACCTGCGAGTGAGCCCACTGCGCGCTGTAATTCTTGAGACGACCGCCTACCGCCCCCGAGTCCGCTTGCGAAGCCCCAGCGTCATGCTGAGGCTTTTGTAGAAGCCGGGGAGGGCTTCTGTTCCTGGGAAGGAGCTGCCTGTTGCTGTCTCTTCCCTCGTCCTCTGCCTCGTGGCAGATAGGAATAGCCCTTTGCTCTCTTATTTTTAAAGGAACGAAAGGGCTGCGGTTGAAAGGTCGGTGCCTTTTTCTGTTGGGGAGTGACATGAGGGAGTGACATTTCCCGGCCGTAGCCGTGGCCACCAAATCCGATAGACCGACCCCAAATAACTCCTCTACGCATCGCCTGTCCACTGTCGTGTCCATAAAGCTCTTCTGGCCGAAATGGACATAGCACTTACCCGTGATGCCAGTGTGCAGATATCTCTCTGTGCATCACGCATATAAAGAAATGCATCCTTTATTTGTTCTAACGACAGTAAAATATTGTCCCTGTCCAGGGTATCAATATTTTCGATCAGGGACTCTGACCAAACTACCCCAGCACTGCACATCCAGGCAGTCGCAATAGCTGGTCGTAGTATAACACCTGCATGTGTGTATATACCTTTTTGGATATTTTCCATCCTCCTATCTGATGGATCTTTAAGTGCGGCCGTCTCAGGAGAGGGTAACGCCACTTGTTTTGATAAGCGTGTTAGCGCTTTGTCCACCCTAGGTGGTGTTTCCCAGCACTCCCTAACCTCTGGCGGGAAAGGGTATAAAGCCAATAACTTCTTTGAAATTAGCAGTTTTTTTATCGGGGCACCCCACGCTTCATCACACACGTCATTTAATTCTTCTGATTCGGTAAAAACTACTGGTAGTTTTTTCACACCCCACATAATACCCTGTTTAGTGGTACCTGTAGTATCAGCTAAATGTAACATCTCCTTTATTGCCAAAATCATATAACGTGTGGCCCTACTGGAAAATACGGTTGATTCGTCACCTTCACCACCGGAATCAGTGCCTGTGTCTGGGTCTGTGTCGACCGACTGAGGCAAGGGGCGTTTTACAGCCCCTGACGGTGTTTGAGGCGCCTGGACAGGCACTAATTGAGTGTCCGGCCGCCTCATGTCGGCAAACGACTGCTTAAGCGAGTTGACGCTATCCCGTAATTCCACAAATAAAGGCATCCATTCTGGTGTCGACCCCCTAGGAGGTGACATCCTCATATTTGGCAATTGCTCTGCCTCCACACCAATAACGTCCTCATACATGTCGACACACACGTACCGACACACAGCAGACACACAGGGAATGCTCTATACGAAGACAGGACCCACTAGCCCTTTGGGGAGACAGAGGGAGAGTCTGCCAGCACACACCAAAAAGCGCTATATATGACAGGGATAGCCTTATGATTAAGTGCTCCCTTATAGCTGCTTTTTTATTAATATATTGCCATTTATTTTGCCCCCCCTCTCTGTTATACCCTGTTTCTGTAGTGCAGTGCAGGGGAGAGACCTGGGAGCCTTCCTGACCAGCGGAGCTGTGACAGAAAATGGCGCCGTGTGCTGAGGAGATAGGCCCCGCCCCTTTTCCGGCGGGCTCGTCTCCCGCTATTTAGTACATTTAGGCAGGGGTAAATATCTCCATATAGCCTCTGGGGCTATATGTGAGGTATTTTTAGCCTTTTTAAAGGTTTTCATTTGCCTCCCAGGGCGCCCCCCCCCCCCAGCGCCCTGCACCCTCAGTGACTGCCGTGTGAAGTGTGCTGCGAGGAAAATGGCGCACAGCTGCAGTGCTGTGCGCTACCTTAAGAAGACTGCAGGAGTCTTCAGCCGCCGATTCTGGACCTCTTCTTGCTTCAGCATCTGTGAGGGGGCCGGCGGCGTGGCTCCGGTGACCATCCAGGCTGTACCTGTGATCGTCCCTCTGGAGCTTCATGTCCAGTAGCCAAGAAGCCAATCCATCCTGCACGCAGGTGAGTTCACTTCTTCTCCCCTCTGTCCCTCGTTGCAGTGATCCTGTTGCCAGCAGGAATCACTGTAAAATAAAAAACCTAAGCTAAACTCTCTAAGCAGCTCTTTATGAGAGCCACCTAGAATTGCACCCTTCTCGGCCGGGCACAAAAATCTAACTGGAGTCTGGAGGAGGGTCATAGGGGGAGGAGCCAGTACACACCACCTGACCTGTAAAAGCTTTACTTTTGTGCCCTGTCTCCTGCGGAGCCGCTATTCCCCATGGTCCTTTCAGGAACCCCAGCATCCACTTAGGACGATAGAGAAAATAAGAATTTACTTACCGATAATTCTATTTCTCATAGTCCGTAGTGGATGCTGGGACTCCGTCAGGACCATGGGGAATAGCGGGCTCCGCAGGAGACAGGGCACATCTAAAAAAGCTTTTAGGTCACATGGTGCGTACTGGCTCCTCCCCTTATGACCCTCCTCCAAGCCTCAGTTAGGTACTGTGCCCGGACGAGCGTACACAATAAGGAAGGATCTTGAATCCCGGGTAAGACTCATACCAGCCACACCAATCACACCGTACAACTTGTGATCTGAACCCAGTTAACAGTATGATAACACAAACGAAGTAGCCTCTGAACAGATGGCTCACAACAACAGTAATAACCCGATTTTTGTAACAATAACTATGTACAAGCATTGCAGACAATCCGCACTTGGGATGGGCGCCCAGCATCCACTACGGACTATGAGAAATAGAATTATCGGTAAGTAAATTCTTATTTTCTCTAACGTCCTAGTGGATGCTGGGACTCCGTCAGGACCATGGGGATTATACCAAAGCTCCCAAACGGGCGGGAGAGTGCGGATGACTCTGCAGCACCGAATGAGAGAACTCCAGGTCCTCTTTAGCCAGAGTATCAAATTTGTAAAATTTTACAAACGTGTTCTCCCCTGACCACGTAGCTGCTCGGCAAAGTTGTAATGCCGAGACTCCTCGGGCAGCCGCCCAGGATGAGCCCACTTTCCTTGTGGAATGGGCCTTTACAGATTTAGGCTGTGGCAGGCCTGCCACAGAATGTGCACGTTGGATTGTACTACATATCCAACGTGCAATCGTCTGTTTAGACGCAGGAGCACCCAACATGTTGGGTGCATACAATGTAAACAACGAGTCAGATTTTCTGACTCCAGCTGTCCTTGAAATATATATTTTTAATGCTCTGACAACGTCCAGTAACTTGGAGTCCTCCAAGTCGCTAGTAGCCGCAGGCACCACAATAGGCTGGTTCAAGTGAAATGCCGAAACCACCTTAGGGAGAAATTGAGGACGTGTCCTCAATTCTGCCCTGTCCGAACGGAATATCAGATATGGGCTTTTGTATGACAAAGCTGCCAACTCCGAAACTCTCCTGACTGAAGCCAGGGCCAACAGCATGGTTACCTTCCATGTAAGGTATTTTAAATCTACCGATTTTAAAGGCTCAAACCAATGAGATTTGAGAAAATTTAGAACCACGTTCAAATCCCACGGTGCCACTGGAGGCACTATTGGGGGTTGTATATGTAGTACACCTTTGACAAAAGTTTGTACTTCAGGCACTGACGCCAATTCCTTCTGGAAGAAAATTGATAAGTCCGAAATTTGAACTTTAATGGACCCCAATTTGAGGCCCATAGACAATCCTGCTTGCAGGAAATGTAAGAATCGACCCAATTGAAATTCTTCCGTTGGAGCCTTCTTGGCCTCACACCACGCAACATATTTTCTCCAAATGCGGTGATAATGTTGTGCGGTCACTTCTTTCCTGGCTTTAATTAAAGTAGGAATAACTTCCTCAGGAATGCCCTTCTCTTTTAGAATCCGGCGTTCAACCGCCATGCCGTCAAACGCAGCCGCGGTAAGTCTTGGAACATACAAGGTCCCTGCTGAAGCAGATCCCTTCTTAGAGGTAGAGGCCACGGATCCTCCGTGAGCATCTCTTGAAGTTCCGGATACCAAGTTCTTCTTGGCCAGTCCGGAGCTACCAGTATTGTTCTTACTCCTCTTTTCCGTATAATTCTCAGTACCTTTGGTATGAGAGGCAGAGGAGGGAACACATACACTGACTGGTACACCCACGGTGTTACCAGAGCGTCCACAGCTATTGCCTGAGGGTCTCTTGACCTGGCGCAATACCTGTCCAATTTTTTGTTGAGGCGAGACGCCATCATGTCCACCTTTGGTTTTTCCCAACGGTTCACAATCATGTGGAAAACTTCTGGATGAAGTCCCCACTCTCCCGGGTGAAGGTCGTGTCTGCTGAGGAAATCTGCTTCCCAGTTGTCCACTCCCGGGATGAACACTGCTGACAGTGCTACGACATGATTCTCCGCCCAGCGCAGAATCCTTGCAGCTTCTGCCATTGCACTCCTGCTTCTCGTGCCGCCTTGTCGGTTTACGTGGGCGACTGCCGTGATGTTGTCGGACTGGATCAACACCGGCTGACCCTGAAGCAGCGATTTTGCCAGGCTTAGAGCATTGTAGATCGCTCTTAGCTCCAGTATATTTATGTGAAGAGACGTCTCCAGGTTTGACCACACGCCCTGGAAGTTTCTTCCCTTTGTGACTGCTCTCCAACCTCGTAGGCTGGCATCCGTAGTCACCAGGACCCAGTCCTGTATGCCGAATCTGCGGCCCACTAACAGATGGGCAGTCTGCAACCACCACAGGAGAGACAACCTTGTTCTCGGTAACAGTGTTATCCGCTGATGCATGTGCAGATGCGATCCGGACCATTTGTCCAGCAGATCCCACTGAAATGTTCGTGCATGGAATCTGCCGAATGGAATCGCTTCGTACGAAGCCACCATCTTTCCCAGGACTCTTGTGCATTGATGTACTGACACAGTTCCTGGTTTTAGGAGGTTCTTGACAAGTTCGGATAACTCCCTTGCTTTCTCTTCCGGGAGAAATACCTTTTTCTGAACCGTGTCCAGAATCATGCCCAGGAACAGCAGATGTGTTGTCGGGGTCAATTGAGATTTTTGGAAGATTTAGAATCCACCCGTGTTGCTGAAGCACTACTTGTGTTAGCGCTACACCGACTTCCAGCTGTTCTCTGGACTTTGCCCTTATCAGGAGATCGTCCAAGTAAGGGATAATTAATACGCCTTTTCTTCGTAGAAGAACCATCATTTCGGTCATTACCTTGGTAAAGACCCGAGGGGCCGTGGACAACCCAAACGGCAGCGTTTGAAACTGATAATGACAGTCTTGTATCACGAACCTGAGATACCCTTGGTGTGAGGGGTAAATCGGGACATGTAGATAAGCATCTTTTATGTCCAAGGACACCATGAAGTCTCCTTCTTCCAGATTCGCTATCACTGCTCTGAGTGACTCCATCTTGAACTTGAATTTCTTTATGTACAGGTTCAAGGATTTCAGATTTAGAATAGGCCTTACCGAACCGTCCGGTTTCGGTACCACAAATAGTGTGGAATAATACCCCTTTCCCTGTTGTAGGAGGGGTACCTTGACTATCACCTGCTGAGAATACAGCTTGTGAATGGCTTCCAAAACCGACGTCCTTTCTGAGGGAGACGTTGGTAAAGCAGACTTTAGGAACCGGCGAGGGGGAGACCTTTCGAACTCCAGCATGTAACCCTGAGATACTATCTGCAGGACCCACGGGTCCACTTGTGAGTGAACCCATTGATTGCTGAAAATCTTGAGTCGACCCCCCACCGTTCCTGAGTCCGCTTGTAAAGCCCCAGCGTCATGCTGATGGCTTTGTAGAAGCCGGGGCGGGCTTCTGTTCCTGGGCAGGGGCTGCTTGCTGCCCTTTCTTACCCTTTCCTCTGCCTCGCGGCAGATAAGACTGTCCTTTTGGTCGCTTTTTATAGGAGCGAAAGGACTGCGGCTGAAAAGACGGTGTCTTTTTCTGTTGGGAGGGGGTCTGAGGTAAAAAAAAGTGGATTTGCCGGCAGTTGCCGTGGCCACCAGGTCCGAAAGACCGACCCCAAACAATTCCTCTCCTTTATATGGCAATACTTCCATATGCCTCTTGGAATCCGCATCACCTGACCACTGTCGCGTCCATAAACTTCTTCTGGCAGATATGGACATCGCGCTTACTCTTGATGCTAGAGTACAAACATCCCTCTGAGCATCTCGCATATAAAGGAAAGCATCCTTTAATTGCTCTAGAGTCAATAAAATACTGTCCCTATCCAGGGTATCAATATTTTCAGTCAGAGAATCCAACCACACTACCCCAGCACTGCACATCCAGGCTGAGGCTATTGCCGGTCGCAGTATAACACCAGTATGTGTGTATATACTCTTCAGTGTAGTTTCCAGCCTCCTATCTGCTGGATCCTTGAGGGCGGCCGTATCAGGAGACGGCAACGCCACTTGCTTTGATAAACGTGTGAGCGCCTTATCCACCCTAGGGGGTGTTTCCCAGCGCGCCCTAACCTCTGGTGGGAAAGGGTATAATGCCAATAACTTCTTGGAAATTAGCAGTTTTCTATCGGGGTTAACCCACGCTTCATCACACACGTCATTCAATTCCTCTGATTCTGGAAAAAATACAGGTAGTTTTTTCACTCCCCACATAATACCCCTTTTTGAGGTACCAGCAGTATCAGAGATCTGCAAAGCCTCCTTCATTGCCGTGATCATATAACGTGTGGCCCTATTGGAAAATACGTTTGTTTCTTCACCGTCGACACTAGATTCATCTGTGTCGGTACCCGTGTCGACTGACTGAGGTAAAGGACGTTTTACAGCCCCTGACGGTGTCTGAGACGCCTGAACCGGTACTAACTGGTTTGCCGGGCGTCTTATTTCGTCAACTGACTTTTGTAATGTGCTGACATTATCACGTAATTCCATAACTAAAGCCATCCATTCCGGTGTCGACTCCCTAGGGGGTGACATTACCATCATCGGCAATTGCTCTGCCTCCACACCAACATCGTCCTCATACATGTCGACACACACGTACCGACACACAGCAGCCACACAGGGAATGCTCTAATCGAAGACAGGACCCCCTAGCCCTTTGGGGAGACAGAGGGAGAGTTTGCCAGCACACACCAAAAGCGCTATAAATGTATATAAACAACCCTAGAAGGTGTTGTTTACTATATATGCGCTCTTAATATATAAATATCGCCAATTTATGCCCCCCTTCTCTTTGTTACCCTGTTTCTGTAGTGCAGTGCAGGGGAGAGACCTGGGAGCCTTCCTCACCAGCGGAGCTGAGCAGGAAAATGGCGCCGAGTGCTGAGGAGAATAAGCTCCGCCCCTTTTTCGGCGGGCTTTTCCCCGGTTTTTAAGAAACTGGCCTGGGTTAAAATACATACATATAGCCTTAATGGCTATATGTGATGTATTTATTTTGCCACTAAAGGTAATTATATTGCTGCCCAGGGCGCCCCCAGCAGCGCCCTGCACCCTCCGTGACTGAGTCAGTGAGCCGTGTGACAACAATGGCGCACAGCTGCCGTGCTGTGCGCTACCTTCAAGAAGACTGAGGAGTCTTCTGCCGCCTGCTTTCCGGACCTCCGTTCTGCCGTCTCTTCAGCGTCTGTAAGGGGGATCGGCGGCGCGGCTCCGGGACGAACCCCAGGCTGACCTGTGTTCCGACTCCCTCTGGAGCTAAGTGTCCAGTAGCCTAAGACTCCAATCCATCCTGCACGCAGGTGAGTTGGAAATCTCTCCCCTAAGTCCCTCGATGCAGTGATCCTGTTGCCAGCAGGAATCACTGAGATTGAAACCTAAAAAAAAAACTTTTCTAAACAGCTCTTTAGGAGAGCCACCTAGATTGCACCCTCTCGGACGGGCACAAAAACCTAACTGAGGCTTGGAGGAGGGTCATAGGGGGAGGAGCCAGTACGCACCATGTGACCTAAAAGCTTTTTTAGATGTGCCCTGTCTCCTGCGGAGCCCGCTATTCCCCATGGTCCTGACGGAGTCCCAGCATCCACTAGGACGTTAGAGAAAAACGGGTTGTTGAGGCAATAAATTATACTCAACAACCCAGCCACCAAGAAGTAGGAAGGAGTAGGTGAAGAACCAGGCTGCAGGAGCGAGGAACTGGAGAGAGAAGAGCTGAGGGTTCCTCTCCTTCTCAAACTGGATCAGCAATGTGCCTAAAATGGCTGCCCATCGTCCTGAGGGAGGGGAACTGAGAAGGAGGAGACAGCACCCAGGCAGGCAGAATACATTGTAAATGCAAGCCCCAGGGGTGGGGTGCGGGGGGGAGCTACAGGCAAGGACTTCCTCCACCTCAGGCGACAGGACCCCAGGGACGCAGCTACTGTGCCTGTGCTAATGCCCTGGTGGTCTAGTGACAAAGCGCAGCAACCTGGGCTTGCACCCCACGCGCTGCAGGCTCCGGGAGTGTTCGGCTGCCTGGAGATCCACAACGGAAGTCACAGACCCAGCCGCCGGAGCAGTAACTATGCAGGCATCCAAGGGATGCCTCATATAGTTACTCAGACGAATCCATTCTGTAAACGGGAGCCAAGTTCAGCTCCCCACCGCAAGGTGCCCAGCTCCTGCCGTGCGCCAAAGAAAAAAAAACCTGTCAGGCTGCGGTCATCAGGCGGGGTATGGGAGAGAGGAGGACTGAGGGCTGCTGGGAAGAGTTCTGGTGTCCGGACTCAGTCCTCTGCCTTCCTATACCCAGCGTTAATCCCTGTGCCCCCTAGTGGACGAAGAAGAAAGACACATGTAACAGTCTCTTATAACGTGCTACTTGAACAAAATCATTTTAGATTGAGTCCTTTATATTATGGTGTAAAAAAGAATTCTTCAGTTTACGGAATGTGACAAAATGAACAGCAGTGAGAGATAGACCGCAAATAATCAGCATCTAAGAAGGGTTACCAGGCAACAGCGGACATCAATCTTGTCATGCAAGAACATCAGCACGTTCCTGACCATTCGATTTCTCTCATGAACAAAGATGAAAGACAACATATGACATGCCAGCAATCCCTTGCATGCATTCAAGCAGGCTGGACAAAATAATGCAAAGGTCAGGAGCCATAGAAGAGTGCAACCTGTAGTGTTCCTAAAACACTCCAAAAAGTTAACAGTATTTTGGTAGCACTGTGGTAGCCTGGCTACTGCAATATGTCCATCCTTGATATAAGGTATGCAAAAATGCACTTCTTACTACCCTAACTGTTGGTGAGAGGAAAGAGGACAAAAATGCTAGGGTCACAGGCAAATGAGTGAAGAAAAATAAAAAACAAAAAAACATTATGCTACTCACCCAATGTCATCTCTGTACACCCGGGAGATGAGGACCTCTCCCTTGTGATTATAAATGAACAGTCCTCCAATCATGATGGAATGGATTTAGTCTTCTCTTCCCATGGTGATTACGACTGATCTGTAAAAAAGAAAAGCTTATTAGCATCGGATTATTAGGATATTTTGGAAAATATCATCAATAGGCTCGATTCAAATCAGCACAAATTGAACAGCACCGAGAAGGAGCTCCCACATCTATTCAATTCAGCGCACTGTTACGTTGGAGAATGTCGGTTCTCATGCCTTACATATGGGGTTTAGTAGCGAGAACCAGCATTCTCCAATTTAAGTGCCAAACGCGATGCTGTTTCTGGCGCACTAAGGGCAGAAAATAAGATTTTAAACCTACCGGCAAATCTATTTCTCTAGTCCGTAGAGGATGCTGGGGATTCCGTAAGGACCATGGGGTATAGACGGGCTCCGCAGGAGATAGGGCACCTAAAAAGTACTTTTACTATGGTTGTGCACTGGCTCCTCCCTCTATGCCCCTCCTCCAGACCTCAGTTAGAGAACTGTGCCCAGAGGAGATGGACAATACAAGGCAGGATTTAGAAATCCAAGGGCAAGATTCATACCAGCCCACACCAATCATACCATGTAACCTGGATCATACATAACCAGTTAACCGTATGAACAATAACAGTAACGGTCCAAGACCGATTCCAACTGTAACAGAACCCTTATGTAAGCAACAACTATATACAAGTCTTGCAGAGTTTCCGCACTGGGACGGGCGCCCAGCATCCTCTACGGCAGAGGTTCCCAAACTGTGTGCCGTGGCTCCCTGGGGTGCCTCGGGACACTTGCAGGGGTGCCCTGGGTTGGTGATCCAGGACCAATTCAAATTATTCAGGGTCAATATAATAGGCAAAACCAGTGCTGGTGGCTGCCAGTCATAAAATATGTGGCCAAACAGAAGCAAATCTTGTCCCTCACCACACAACTGACCCTAAGGATGACATACAAACGCAATCTACTTAATGTAATATTTCTTTCTAAATTTCTCAATAAGAAATTTTTGGTCCAGGGGTGCCGTGAAAAAAATTCTGATATTCTAGGGCACCGTGATTCAAAAAAGTTTGGAAACCACTGCTCTACGGACTAGGAGAAATCGATTTACCGGTAGGCTTAAAATCTTATTTTCTCTTACGTCCTAGGGGATGCTGGGGACTCCGTAAGGACCTTGGGGTTTATACCAAAGCATCCAATCGGGCGGGAGAGTGCGTATGACTCTGCAGCACCGACTGAGCAAACGCTAGGTCCTCATCAGCCAGGGTATCAAACTTGTGGAATTTAGCAAAAGTGTTTGACCCCGACCAAGTCGCCGCTCGGCAAAGCTGTAATGCCGAGACGCCTCGGGCAGCCGCCCAAGAAGAAACCACCTTCCTAGTGGAATGGGCCTTAACCGAATTTGGTACCGGCAATCCAGCCGTAGAATGAGCCTGCTGAATCGTATTACAGATCCAGCGAGCAATAGTCTGCTTCGAAGCAGGTGCGCCAATCTTATTAGCAGCATACAGGACAAACAGAGCCTCTGTTTTCCTAATTCTAGCCATCCTGGCTACATAAATCTTTAAGGCCCTGACTACGTCCAGGGATCTGGAATCCTCCAGGTAACTTGTAGCCACAGGCACCACAATAGGTTGATTCATATGGAATGAAGAAACCACTTTAGGCAAAAATTGCGGACGTGTCCTCAATTCAGCTCGATCCACATGAAAAATCAAGTAGGGGCTCTTGTGTGACAAAGCCGCCAATTCTGACACTCGCCTTGCTGATGCTAAGGCCAACAACATGACCACCTTCCAGGTAAGAAATTTCAACTCAACCTTGTTAAGCGGTTCAAACCAGTGTGATTTTAGGAACTGCAACACCACGTTCAGGTCCCATGGTGCCACTGGAGGCACAAAAGGGGGCTGGATGTGCAGCACTCCCTTTACAAACGTCTGGACTTCTGGAAGAGAAGCCAATTCCTTCTGAAAGAAAATCGAGAGGGCCGAAATCTGTACCTTAACAGAGCCTAATTTCAGGCCCATATCCACTCCTGTCTGTAGGAAGTGGAGAAAACGACCCAGATGAAAATCTTCCGTAGGTGCATTCTTGGTCTCACACCAAGACACATACTTTCGCCAGATACGGTGATAATGCTTAACCGTCACCTCCTTCCTAGCCTTTATTAAAGTAGGGATGACCTCTTCCGAAATCCCCTTTTTCGCTAGGATTCGGCGTTCAACCGCCATGCCGTCAAACGTAACCGCGGTAAGTCTTGAAATACACAGGGCCCCTGTTGCAACAGGTCTTCCCTCAGAGGAAGAGGCCAGGGATCTCCTGTGAGCATCTCTTGTAGATCCGAGTACAAGGCCCTCCGAGGCCAGTCTGGGACAACGAGTATCGTCTGTACTCTTCTTCGTCTTATGATCCTCAACACTTTTGTGATGAGAGGAAGAGGAGGAAACACATAGACCGATTTGAACACCCACGGTGTTACCAGAGCGTCCCGAGACTTGGCACAATACCTCCGAATCTTTTTGTTGAGGCGTGACGCCATCATGTCTATTTGAGGGGTTCCCCAAAGACGCGTTACGTCTGCAAAGACTTCTTGATGAAGTCCCCACTCTCCTGGATGGAGATCGTGTCTGCTGAGGAAGTCTGCTTCCCAGTTGTCCACTCCCGGAATGAAGACAGCCGACAGAGCGCTTACGTGATTTTCCGCCCAGCGAAGAATCCTGGTGGCTTCCGCCATTGCGACTCTGCTTCTTGTCCCGCCTTGGCGGTTCACATGAGCCACTGCTGTGACATTGTCTGATTGAATCAGAACCGGTAGGTTTCGAAGAAGACTCTCCGCTTGTCGAAGGCCGTTGTAAATGGCCCTGAGTTCCAACACACTGATGTGTAGACAGGACTCCTGGTCTGACCACAGTCCCTGAAAATTTCTTGCTTGTGTGACTGCTCCCCATCCTCGGAGGCTCGCGTCCGTGGTAACCAGGATCCAAACCTGAATTCCGAACCTGCGACCCTCCAGCAGGTGAGTACTTTGCAACCACCACAGGAGAGACACCCTGGCCCCTGGGGACAGAGTTATTTTCCGATGTAAGTGCAGATGGGACCCGGACCACTTGTCCAGAAGGTCCCATTGAAAAGTCCTTGCATGGAACCTTCCGAAGGGAATGGCCTCGTAGGCCGCCACCATTTTTCCCAGAACTCGAGTGCATTGGTGAACTGACATCCTTTTCGTCTTTAGCAGGTCTCTGACCATGTTCTGGATGTCCTGGGCTTTCTCCAGTGGGAGAAAAACCTTCATTTGTTCCGTATCCAGTATCATACCTAGGAACGTTAGTCGAGTTGTCGGAATCAACTGTGACTTCGGTAGATTTAGAATCCTACCGTGTTGCTGGAGCACTCTCAGAGAGAGCGCCACACTGCTCAGCAATTTCTCTCTGGATCTTGCTTTTATTAGGAGATCGTCCAAGTATGGGATAATTGTGACTCCATGCTTGCGCAGGACCACCATCATTTCCGCCATTATCTTGGTGAAAATCCTCGGGGCCGTGGAAAGCCCAAACTGCAACGTCTGAAATTGGTAATGACAATCCTGTACAGCGAATCTCAGGTATTCCTGATGGGGGGAATATATGGGGACATGAAGGTACGCATCCTTTATGTCCAGAGACACCATAAACTCCCCATCCTCCATATTTGCTATTTTCGCTCTGAGTGATTCCATTTTGAATTTGAATCTTTTTATGTACAGGTTTAGGGATTTCAGATTCAAAATAGGTCTGACCGAACCGTCCGGTTTCAGGACCACAAATAGGGTTGAGTAGTAACCTCTTCCCTGCTGGTTCAGGGGAACACTGATTATTACTTGCTGTAGACACTGCGTTTGAATTGCAGCTAAGACTACATCCCGTTCCAATGTGGAAGCTGGTAGGGCCGATTTGAAAAATCGGCGCGGGGGCACCTCCTCTAATTCCAGTTTGTAACCCTGGGAAACTATTTCCAACACCCAAGTATTCAGGCCTGAGCTGACCCAGGCCTGGCTGAAAAGTCGAAGACGTGCCCCCACCGATGCGGACTCCCTCAGGGGAGCCCCAGCGTCATGCTGTGGGTTTTGGAGTAGCCGGGGAGCACTTTTGTTCCTGGGCACCTGCCGAAGCAGGTGCTCTTTTGCCTCTGCCCTTACCTCTGGCGAGGAAGGAGGATCCCCGACCTCTTCTGGACTTGTGCGACCGAAAGGACTGCATCTGATAGGGTGGTACTTTCTTTTGCTGTTGGGGAATAAATGGTAAAAAGTTTGATTTACCTGCTGTAGCTGTGGAAACCAGGTCAGTCAGCCCATCCGTAAACAATACATCTCCCTTATAGGGTAGAACTTCCGTATGTTTTTTGGAATCTGCATCACCCGTCCATTGGCGAGTCCATAAGGATCTTCTCGCAGAGATAGACATGGCATTGGCCCTAGAAGCCAGCAAACCAATGTCCCTTTGAGCATCCCTCATAAATAAGACTGCGTCTTTAATATGGGCTAGAGTTAAGAATAAAGTATCCTTATCCATCTTATCAAAATCAGCTGTCAGCTAATCTGTCCAAGCTGAAATCGCGCTACACACCCATGCCGACGCAATTGTCGGTCTAAGGACTGCTCCAGTATGAGAATAAATACACTTTAAGGTAGTCTCTTGCCTGCGATCTGCAGGGTCCCTAAGGGCAGTTGTGTCAGGAGACGGTAGCGCCACTTTCTTGGACAAGCGCGTCAGGGCCTTGTCCACAGTGGGAGGTGATTCCCAACGCTCCCTGTCCTGTTTAGGGAAGGGGTATGCCATATAAATTCTTTTGGGTATCTGCGGTCTCTTTTACGGAGTCTCCCAAGCTTTTTCAAAGAAATCATTTAGTTCATGAGATGTGGGAAAATTTATAATCTGTTTCTTTCCCTTAAACATGTGCACCTTGTGTCGGGGACCGAGGGTTTATCCGCAATATGCAACACATCCCTTATTGCCACAATCATACACTGAATGCTTTTTGTCACCCTAGGGTGCAATTTCACTTCGTCATAGTCGACACTGGAATCAGAGTCCGTGTCGGTAGTAATGTCTTGTGTTAAGGGACGCTTTTGAGACCCCGACGGGCTCTGTGAGTCGGTCCAATCCGAGGATTTACCCCCTGATGTCCCCCCTAATTCAGCCTTATCAAGCCTCTTATGTAAGGATGCCACACTTGCATTCAACATATGCCACATGTCCATCCATTCCTGAGTCGGCACAACCGACGGGGACACACCACTCATTTGTTCCACCTCCTCCTTGGAAAAGCCTTCTGCTTCAGACATGTCGACACCACGTACCGACACCCCACACACACAGGGATTAACCAAAATGACCAGATTCCCACTCACTGCGCTCAAAATGCCCCCCTCCTCTTTTTTCCAGCCTGAATGTTCAGCAGGGGAGAGACCAGGGAGCCAGCGTTTTCCTCATGCAGCTTCTGTGGAGAAAATGGCGCTGGTTAGTGCTGGGGATCAAGCTCCGCCCATCCGACGGCGGGCTTTGGTCCCGGTGATTTTTTTTTATAGAAAATGGCGGGGGATCGTAGAATTACTGCCCAGCAGCCTAATCTACTCTGTCAGTGCCCAAATGTGAGGTTTATTGCTGCCTAGGGAGCCTCCCCCCCCCCTGCGCCCTTCAGTGCTGCTCTGTGTGTGTGAATGGGAGCAATGGCGCGCAGCTTACCGCTGCGCGCCTTACCTCATGAAGATCTGATGTCTTCTGCCTTCTCATACTCACCCGGCTTCTATCTTCGGCATCTGTGAGGAGGACGGCGGCGCGGCTCCGGGACGAACCCCAGGTGAGACCTGTGTTCCGACTCCCTCTGGAGCTAATGGTGTCCAGTAGCCTTAGAAACAGAGCCCAACCGTTAAGCCAGCCCTGCTTCTCTCCCCTCAGTCCCATGACGCAGGGAGCCTGTTGCCAACAGGACTCCCTGAAAATAAAAAACCTAACAAAATTATTTTTCAACAGAAAACTCTGAAGAGCTCTCTGCAGTGCACCCATTCTCCTCTGGGCACAAGATCCAACTGAGGTCTGGAGGAGGGGCATAGAGGGAGGAGCCAGTGCACACCCATAGTAAAAGTTCTTTTTAGGTGCCCTATCTCCTGCGGAGCCCGTCTATACCCCATGGTCCTTACGGAGTCCCCAGCATCCTCTAGGACGTTAGAGAAAACAGCATTGCGCCAGTAGCTATGTCAGATTTCTGCTCAAACCCAGGAGGGGTGCGAGATGAAAGCCTCCATTCGGGCATATCAGCACACTGTATTACACAGCTCCGGGAGCTCCCTCGCGGCTCTTTTTAATTCACACTGAATTGAACCCTATGACTACTGATTCTGTAATAAAAGTCAATCTATAATAGTGTTTATTCTAGCACCCTGCAACTAATCAGTGAGGAGGGCATATTTTAATTTTGAAGGGTAACATTATAGAAGTGATTTATTGCGACAACTACAATTCCAAAGAAATTTAGAGTGCCAGGCTCCACTCATCACCTGTCTATCCACCACTGTATACACACTCCAGTGTCCATTAGTGGATGAAGGAAAAAATAAAAATAAAATATGCCTTCACTGATGCAGGGTGCTACAAAGAACAATCCATACAACTACTATCACTGACAATAGAGACAGTCTGCACATTAGAGAAAGTAATCAGATAACTTAAAAACACAACCCTATAACATTGCCCCTCCAACCAAATTCCCAGCTGAGAATATTCCCTAATCTAAACAAATTCCTTCAAACAGCATAGCAGGAGAGAAGCCAAACCGTTCCCCTTCTCGTAACAATGTCCTAACCATATGTGCAACGTCAGCTTTTCAGCGCAGTTCTTTTCTAACACTTTTCTCCAAATGAGAAATGGCCATCTGAAAACAAATGACATACTAGGGGATAGCTACCTGTTTTCGCTGCACTTCTCTCCAAGATAGTATAATATTTGTCAAAGGTCTGTCTTTCCCAGTTATAAGTAAGGCATATAGAGGATGGACACAAACTCATACCCAAGAATGCTTCCTAAAATCTGCAATAACCAGTGTCATCAAGAAGTAGTAAAAAAAAAAAAAAAAAAAAAAACAGTCGGCATACCCCACCCAACTGGACACTGGATGCATCATGAGGAAGGAAGAGGCAGGGGATATTCATAGTTGAAATTCAAGGGAAATGGATGAATCTAGAGGAAATACTAATAATAATGTATGAAAACTGCTGAGGTAATAAAATAGTGACTTCTGATACCGCACAATGCAATATATTACAAATACATATTACAGATTAAATTCTACTGCACATTAACCCTCTCCAGATGAAAGCGATTATGAAGTAAAAGGACAGGATTCTAAATGCTCAGCCATAGGGGGTCAAAACAGGCAGTGCAGTGAGTAACAGAATCACAATTGCATAAAAAAAATGTGTATGTACCAGCTTAGTCCGGCACTCACATCTTTAATAGGTCATCCACTGGGGGGCACTTCAGAATGGCCATTTGTGGATGGTCAGTCTAGGTATAGCACAGGGTCTACTTCATGGTAGAATGAAGGCACTCTCCAAATTAATAGTTAAAGGATTTTAATGCATTTAAAGCATACAGGGTAGCTGACATGACATTTCGATTCCTTTAAGGAATCAATACATGTTTCACGTGCTTAATACTGTGGTGAATGTTCATCCGGCATGCAACTGTGCAGGAGTATGAACATACACCACAGGATTAAACCTTTATCTTCGTAAAAACAGACGTATGAAGAAAACTGACAAATAGAATTGTGCCATAGCACCCACTCCCCATGTGTGATAAGGGACCAAGTACAGCATTAGGCAGAGTACATGAAGTAAGAAACATCCGATATTAACATGTTGAATTGCTGTCAGAACATAAACAATTTCAACTAAGTGCCATTCACGACTGTGTCCAAAAAAATCTTAACCTTGATCAATGGGAATATTTTTAGGCAGCGGTACTCTCCCTTGTTTGACACAGATACTCCTGTACTGACTAGGAAGATGCCGTTTTGCCCCTATGATTTCAATTGCAATACAAGTGGCAATGAGATTAAGGACACACTGCCTTCTCAAATAAATTACTATATACTCGCACCCAGTGGGTGTACAGCAATAGTACATAACTAATTTATTTATTACTGTTTCTTAATATAGGGCACACATTCCACGGCGCTTTTACAGAGAACATTTGGCTATTCGCAACAGTCTCTGCCTCAGTGGAGCTTACAATCTATATTCCCTATAACATGTACACACACGCTTATTTACGCTAGGGTTAATTTTTGTTGGAAGCCAATTAACCTACCAGTATATTTTTGATTTGTGGGAGGAAACCATGCTAACCATTACAGCGGTCGTGCCAAACGGAAAAAAAATGTGTGGGTCCCAGGGACCCATTACGTTATAAAATTGGAGTTCTACTCCACAATTGTCCCATCACAGATTATGGGGGAAGAGACAGGAAAAAGCTGGTTAGAGCTGGAGGTAGGGAGAAAATAGGGTAGAGATGGGGGTGTAGAGTGGGTAAGGGCAGGCAGTGCTAGGGTGGGGGTAAGTACAGGCAGCAGTTGGGAAAGTGAGGGGCAAGGAGGAGGCTAGGAGCAGGCAGTGCTGGTGGTAGTTAGGGGCTAAGGGTAGATAGCAGCTGGGGTAGTAACGGGGGCATGGATGGGGTTAGGGGCAGACACCCCCACTACAGTCACTGCGCCCTCACTACCACACCCTTACTAAAGAGACACTAATTGCTGCACCCCCACTACTGCCACACACTGCAATCACTGCTTCCCTGGCACTACAGCCACACACTGCCTTCTTTGTACTTGCTCTGCTACCGCGTCTCCGTTCTTTCTGCAACCTTGTCCCGCCTGCAGCGGCCCGCCTCCGGCAGTCCCAGCCTCTGCTGGGGTCTCTGAGGTGAGGCATCGGCCTGTCTGGATCACCAATCTAGGGGCAGTGCACTCAGATGGCTCTATCCTCCCAGCTCCTCTCCACGGGTGTCAGAGCAGCATGGTCCATGGAGAACTGTGGGGCGGCGTTGAGGCCAAGGGAATATGGATTCCAGCAGCTCTCCAATGTCGGTGTAGGCTGCAGCTGCTGCGGGAGAGACTAATGGGTGGGTGGATGGAGACAAAACACTAACTCCTGAGCGCGGCTCCCTGCTGGTGGCATATGTACTTTTTCAAAAAGGTTGGGTCCCCGGCAACGCGCTCCACCGTGACCCACTCCCAACACAAAATATGTCCTACAATTTAAATGTACTGTCTAACTCCATGCAGTGTCACACCGTGTTCCACAGTAGAACATTTTATTTTTATTTATTTTATTAACTGAAGCCATAAGCCTCTATAAAAAAGTCACCATACAGAGAAGTACTAAAACTGCCATATTTAAACATATAAGGGCAGATTCAATTGTTTTACCACACGGCTCCGTTTAGATGCCCAGGAGCTGCGGGGCTTACATCTGTTCTTGCAGCCTCATGAGGTGTGAGAAGAAAATGTGCGGTTAGTCGGCACTTTGGGCGTCCAAACGGGAGAAAGCTAGAATTTAGACGGGTTTAGCCATTTTACTTGGCTAAACGCTGTCTGTTTGGGCACGACATGCGTGATATGCATAGGCGGCCAAACATCCATTGGAGTTGTGACAATTGCCGTTTAGATGCAATTTTACGATGGCCAAAACAACTGAATCGGCCCCATTGGGCAGTATTCAGTAGACTGAACGGCCAGCAGCCATTAGAGGGCGCCCAACGGAGCAATTCAATTGTAGCTCCGTTCAGGTGCAATCAGCTGTTGCCTTTGGCTTTTCAGCTCACACGCCCTGGGGTTTTGACGTTTTGATCGCTTAAACGTGACCTTTTGTGTTATGTCCATTACTTTGGTAGGATTTAGCCACTTCCCGCAACCTAGGCGCAGTTAGTGCGATAAGAAAATGTAATATTGGCTCGCGATCTCACGTCACTTTAGACGGAAGCGATAAACAATTGAATTTCTCCCATAGGCCATAACGGTGTGGCAATGTAAACCGCATGCATTTTAAATTTGAGGCTTTAATACATGGAAAGTTTTAGATCAACATGTTTTAACGCATTACATGTGAGAATGAGGATCATGTGCAAGCTGCAGGAAACCAGATCTGCTCCAACATGCTGACTCATAGCTTTGCAGATTACTCCCAGACACTGTACCACCCACTCTCCTACAGTGCAACAGAAGGCAATCTCACTATCAGAAAGAAAAAGAAAGAAAAAAAAAAAAAAAAGTACACTAAATGCTCACAAACTACTAAATGCGTATAGACAGATTGCACAGATTCAGTTTTCCTGTACCCGAATCACAATATAGAACCGGCCTACTTCTGTTATTCAATCAAATATTATGGAAGTATAATAAGCTGATGTGCACACAGCAGTGACAGGAAAACCAGCATAGTGCCGTTGATCAGATCAGGGTATTTTGACTACATGCTCATTGACTTAATTGTTCAAATCAAAAAGCCTGGGCACAAGAGGCTACCAGCCTCCATGTTCTCCTACAAAAGTCAGCTGTACTACAAGCAGCATTCATTTCCTTGCACTACAAGAGGCGTAAACGTCTCACACAATTCAAATACTGAAAACAACTGTTAATGAGACATTCAGTCCGTAACTGCATTTCTAAACAAATGTGACAAATGTGGCAGAGATGAGAGGATCGGATCGTAAGCACAATGAAAACTTACGTACAGTATCTCCACACTGGTAATGTCTTCCAGTGAATATAAAACCTGTGTCTAGCTACAAGCATTTAATTATAAAAAAAATAAAACAAAAAAAGGGACCATTTACAAAAGTAGTAATAACTACAATTTAAAGGCAGATTCAGAGTTGAACACAAGGCCAATTTGCAGAGTGATGTAGTGATTTTTAGCACCGCACATGTTCCATAAGAGAACGCACACATTTACAGAATCTAGATTAAAAGCATATGAATGGTGGTCTCTTAAACAATGCTTGTGAAAGTGGAACCAGAGAGCAAAAGTATTAGCAGTGATCAAATCACAGACCATCTTAACAAGTGCAGTGCCTGCAGAGTGCTAGTAATGAAAGCTTGGTGGGCGGAATTCAACAGGCGCGATATCATTTCAGCTCGCTACCCCCAGGGGTGGGGAGCTGAAATGCACAAAAATAGACCTGTTTGGGTGTCCAAACGGGACTTTGAGTCACGCCCATTAGTTTAGTTGGGTTTAGCCTAAACCAGACTGCTATGGGCGCAATAACAGGGGACAATTGAATATAGCCCCACGATCTACCATCAATTTAGACGGTAGATCGAGCGCGATCTCAATTGAATTCCGCCCAAAGACTGCAAAAATAGGATTTTAAATTACCTACTGGTAAATCCTTTTCTCGTAGTCCATAGAGGATGCTGGGGTTCCTTTCAGTACCATGGGGTATAGACTGATCCTCCAGGAGCCAGTGTCACTTTAAGAGTTTGAGAGAGTGGGCTGGCTCCTCCCTCTATGCCCCTCCTACCAGTCTAGAAACTGTGCCCGAGGAGACGGACATCTTCGAGAGAAGGATAATACACAGATTGTGGCGAGATTCACACCAGCTCACACATATAAGGAAAACCTAACTAGCTTGAAACGCAACAATAGCTGAAACATTACTTAACCAAGTAACCAGGCAGTACTTAACTAATAACAAAGTTGTACTAAACAAGATAACCACTGCAGGATCACGAAGCACTGGGCGGGCGCCCAGCATACTCTATGGCCTACGAGAAAATAAGATTTTACTCACCGGTAAATCTATTTCTCGTAGTCCGTAGTGGATGCTGGGGACTCCGTAAGGACCATGGGGAATAGACGGCTCCGCAGGAGACTGGGCACATCTAAAGAAAGATTTAGGACTATCTGGTGTGCACTGGCTCCTCCCCCTATGACCCTCCTCCAAGCCTCAGTTAGGAACTGTGCCCGGAAGAGCTGACACAATAAGGAAGGATTTTGAATCCCGGGTAAGACTCCTACCAGCCACACCAATCACACCATATAACACGTGATACAATACCCAGTTAACAGTATGATAATAATTGGAGCCTCTGAAGAGATGGCTCACAACAAAACCCGATTTTTGTAACAATAACTATGTACAAGTATTGCAGACAATCCGCACTTGGGATGGGCGCCCAGCATCCACTACGGACTACGAGAAATAGATTTACCGGTGAGTAAAATCTTATTTTCTCTGACGTCCTAGTGGATGCTGGGGACTCCGTAAGGACCATGGGGATTATACCAAAGCTCCCAAACGGGCGGGAGTGTGCGGATGACTCTGCAGCACCGAATGAGAGAACTCCAGGTCCTCCTCAGCCAGGGTATCAATTCGTAGAATTTTGCAAACGTGTTTGCCCCCGACCAAGTAGCTGCTCGGCAAAGTTGTAAAGCCGAGACCCCTCGGGCAGCCGCCCAAGATGAGCCCACCTTCCTTGTGGAATGGGCTTTTATTGATTAAGGCTGCGGTAATCCTACCGCAGAATGCGCCAGCTGAATAGTGCTACAAATCCAGCGCGCAATAGACTGCTTAGAAGCAGGAGCACCCAGCTTGTTGGGTGCATACTGGATAAACAGCGAGTCAGTTTTTCTGACTCCAGCCGTCCTGGAAACATAAATTTTCAGGGCCCTGACTACGTCCAGCAAATTGGAATCCTCCAAGTCCCTAGTAGCCGCAGGCACCACAATAGGTTGGTTCAAGTGAAAAGCTGAGACCACCTTCGGGAGAAACTGAGGACGAGTCCTCAATTCTGCCCTATCCATCTGGAAAATCAGATAAGGACTTTTTCAAGACAAAGCCGCCAAATCTGAAACCCGCCTGGCCGAAGCCAGGGCCAACAGTATGACCACTTTCCACGTGAGATATTTTAATTCCAGAGTCTTAAGTGGTTCGAACCAATGTGATTTCAGGAATGCCAAAACCACATTGAGATCCCAAGGTGCCACTGGGGGCACAAAAGGAGGCTGAATATGCAGAACTCCTTTGACAAAAGTCTGAACTTCAGGCAGTGAAGCCAGTTCTTTCTGGAAGAAAATCGACAGAGCCGAAATCTGGACCTTGATGGACCCCAATTTGAGGCCCAACGTCACCCCTGCTTGCAGGAAGTGTAGGAATCGACCCAGTTGAAATTCCTCCTTCGGGGCCTTCATGGCCTCACACCAAGCAACATATTTCCGCCAAATGTGGTAATAATGTCTTGCGGCGACATCCTTCCTGGCTTTGATCAGGGTAGGGATGACTTCCTCCGGAATACCCTTTTCCTTTAGGATCCGGTGTTCAACCGCCATGCCGTCAAACGCAGCCGCGGTAAGTCTTGGAACAAACAGGGTCCCTGCTGCAGCAGGTCTCGTCTGAGCGGCAGAGGCCAAGGGTCCTCTGCCAGCATCTCTTGAAGTTCCGGGTACCAAGCTCTTCTTGGCCAATCCGGAACCATGAGTATGGTTTTCACTCCTCGCATTCTTATTATTCTCAGCACCCTGGGTATGAGAGGTAGAGGAGGAAACACAAACAGACTGGTACACCCACGGTGTCACTAGAGCGTCCACAGCGATCGCCTGAGGGTCCCTTTACCTGGCGCAACATCTTTTCAACTTTTTGTTGAGGCGGGACGCCATCATGTCCACCCGTGGTCATTCCCAACGGTTTACCCGCATTTGGAAAACTTCTGGAAGAAGTCCCCATTCTCCCGGGTGTAGGTCGCCCATCGGAGAATCCTTGTGGCTTCTGCCATCGCCATCCTGCTTCTTGTGCCGCCCTGTCTGTTTACATGGGCGACCGCCGTGATGTTGTCTGAATGGATCAGTACCGGCTGGTTTTGAAGCAGGGGCCTTGCTTGGCTTAGGGCATTGTAAATGGCCCTTAGCTCCAGAATAATTATGTGAAGCGAAATCTCCTTGGAAATTTCTTCCCTGTGTGACTGCACCCCAGCCCCGAAGGCTGGCCTCCGTGGTCACCAGGACCCAGTCCTGTATTCCGAATCTGCGGCCCTCTAATAGATGAGCCCTCTGCAGCCACCACAGCAGCGACACCCTGTTTCTTGCCGACAGGGTTATCCGCTGTTGTATCTGTAGATGGGACCCGGACCATTTGTCCCACTGGAACGTCCTTGCGTGGAACCTTCCGAATGGAATTATGCTTCATACGAAGCTACCTTTTCCAGGACTCGTGTGCTTCCACTGGAAGAAACACTCTTTTCTGGTCTGTGTCCAGAATCATTCCCAGGAACAGAAGACGTGTCGTCGGGACCAGCTGTGACTTTGGAATATTTAGAATCCAGTCGTGCTGTTGTAGCACTTCCCGAGAGAGTGCTACCCCTACTACCAACTGTTCTTTGGACCTCGCCTTTATCAGGAGATCGTCCAAGTACGGGATAATAAAAACTTCCTTCTTGCGAAGTAGTATCATCATTTCGGCCGTTACCTTGGTAAAGACCTTCGGTGCCGTGGACAACTCCAACGGCAGCGTCTGGAACTGATAGTGACAGTCCTGTACCACACATCTGAGGTACTCCTGGTGAGGAGGGTAAATGGGGACATGCAGGTACGCATCCTTGATGTCCAGGGAGACCCTGTAATCCCCCTCGTCCAGGCTCGTAATAACCGCCCTGAGCTATTCCATCTTGAACTTGAATCTTCTGATATAAAAGTTCAAGCATTTTAATTTTAAGATGGGTCTCACCGAACCGTTCTGTTTCGGTACCACAACCATTGTGGAATAGTAACCCCTTCCTTGCTGAAGGAGGGGCACCTTGACAATCACTTGTTGTGATTATAGTGTTGAATAGCCACCAACACCGCCTCCCTGGCAGAGGGAGGTGCCGGTAAGGCAGATTTTAGGAAACGGCGGGGGGAAGAACGTCTCGAACTCCAGCCTGTACCCCTGAGATACTACTTGAAGGACCCAGGGATCCATGTGAGAGAGCCCACTGGGCGCTGAAATTTCTGAGACGGGCCCCCACCGTACCCGGGTCCGCCTGAGCAGCCCCAGCGTCATGCTGTGGACTTACCGGACGCAGGGAGGACTTCTGCTCTTGGGAACTAGCTGTGCGCTGCAGCTTTTTCCTCTACCTTTGCCTCTCGGCAGAAAGGATGAGCCTCTAGCCCTCTTGCTTTTCTGGGGCCGAAAAGACTGTACTTGATGATACGGTGCTTTCCTTTGTTGTGGGGTAGCCTGTGGCAAAAAAGTTGATTTCCCAGCAGTAGCTGTGGAAACGAGGTCTGAAAGACCATCCCCAAACAGTTTTACCCCCTTATAGGGCAAAACTTCCATGTGCAGATTCGAGTCGGCATCGCCTGACCATTGCCGAGTCCATAACCCCCGTCTGGCGGCAATGGACCTAGCGCTTATTTTTGATGCCAGCCGGCAAATATCCCTCTGTGCATCACGCATGTATAAGACCACGTCTTTTATATGCTCTATTGTCAGCAAAATATTGTCCCTATCCATAGTTATTTTCCGACAGGGAATCTGACCACGCAGCGGGAGCACTGCACATCCATGCCGAAGCAATGGCTGGTCGCAATATAATGCCCGAGTGTGTGACTATATCTTTCAGGGTAACCCCCTGCTTTTTATCAGCAGGTTCCTTCAGGGCGGCCGTATCCGGAGACGGTAGTGCCACCTTTTCTGATAAGCGTGTAAGCGCTGTATCTACCCTATGGGGTGTTTCCCAACGTGACCTATCCTCTGGCGGGAAAGGGTACGCTGCCAATAACCGTTTAGAAATTATCAATTTCTTACCGGGGGAAGACCACGCTTCCTCACACACCTCATTTAATTTCTCAGATGCAGGAAAAACTACTGGTAGTTTTGTCACCAAACATAATACCCTTTTATGTGGTACCTGGGGTATTATCATAAATGTGTAATACATTTTTCATTGCCTCAATCATGTAACGGGTGGACCTATTTGGAGGGTACACTAGTCTCATCGTCGTCGACACTGGAGTCAGTATCCGTGTCGACATCTGTTTCTGCCATCTGAGGTAGCGGGCGTTTTTAGAGCCTCCCATGACATTTGAGACGCTGGAACAGGCACAAGCTGAGTAGCCGGCTGTTCTGTGTCGTCGACCTTTTGTGTAAGGAGTTGACACTTTCACGTAATCCTTCCATAAGTCCAACCACACCGGTGTCGATCCCGCAGGGGGTGACATCACATTTACAGGCATTCGCTCCGCCTCCACATCATTATCCTCCTCATACATGTCGACACAGCCGTACCGACACACAGCATGCACACAGGGAATGCTCTGACAGAGGACAGGACCCCACAAAGCCCTTTGGGGAGACAGAGGGAGAGTATGCCAGCACACACCAGGGCGCTATATATCACAGGGATATCACATATAAAAGTGTTTTCCCTTAAAGCTGCCTATATATATTGTATACTGCGCCTAAATTGTGCCCCCCCTCTCTTTTTAACCCTTTCTGTAGTGTATTGACTGCAGGGTAGAGCCAGGGAGCTTCCCTCCAACGGAGCTGTGAGGGAAAAATTGCGCCAGTGTGCTGAAGGAGATAGCTCCGCCCCTTTTTCGCGGACTTTCTCCCGCATTTTTATGGATTCTGGCAGGGGTTAAAAAGCACCTATATAGCCTCTGGGGCTATATATGGTGCCAGTTTGCCAGCCAAGGTGTCAGTATTGCTGCTCAGGGCGCCCCCGCCCCCCCCAGCGCCCTGCACCCATCAGTGACCGGAGTGTGAGGTGTGCATGAGGAGCAATGGCGCACAGCTGCAGTGCTGTGCGCTACCTTGGAGAAGACAGAAGTCTTCAGCTGCCGATTTTCCGGACCACCTTCTTGCTTCTGGCTCTGTAAGGGGGACGGCGGCGCGGCTCCGGGAACGGACGACGAGGTCGGGTTCTGTGTTCGATCCCTCTGGAGCTAATGGTGTCCAGTAGCTTAAGAAGCCCAAGCTACCACCACTTCGGTAGGTTCGCTTCTTCTCCCCTTAGTCCCTCGATGCAGTGAGCCTGTTGCCAGCAGGTCTCACTGAAAATAAAAAACCTAACAAACACTTTCTTCCTAGGAGCTCAGGAGAGCCCCTAGTGTGCATCCAGCTCAGCCGGGTACAGAAATCTAACTGAGGCTTGGAGGAGGGTCATAGGGGGAGGAGCCAGTGCACACCAGATAGTCCTAAATCTTTCTTTAGATGTGCCCAGTCTCCTGCGGAGCCGTCTATTCCCCATGGTCCTTACGGAGTCCCCAGCATCCACTAGGACGTCAGAGAAAAAGGATTTACCGGTAGGTAATTAAAATCCTATTTTCTCTTACGTCCTAGAGAATGCTGGGGTTCCTTTAGTACCATGGGGACGTACCAAAGCTCCCAGAACGGGAGGGAGAGCGCGGAGGCTCCTGCAGAACTGATTGACCAAACTTTAGGTCCTCAGTGGCCAAAGTATCAAACTTATAGATCTTAGCAAAACGTGTTCGATCCACACCAAGTAGCTGCTCGGCAGAGCTGTAAAGCCGAGACACCCCGGGCAGCCACCCAGGAAGAACCCACCTTACGAGTAGAGTGGGCCTTAACAGATTTTGGACATGGCAATCCTGCCGTAGAATACGCATGCTGAATCGTGAACCTGATCCAGCGAGAAATCGTCTGCTTAGAAGCAGGACACCCAATTTTCTTGGGATCATACAGGACAAACAGAGAGTCCAATTTTCTATGAGGAGCTGTCCTCTTCACATAGATCTTCAAAGCCCTCACAACAGCCAAGGACTTTCATGCAATAGAGGAGTCAGTACCTACTGGCACCACAATAGGTTGGTTGATATGAAAAGCCGACACAACCTTTGGAAGGAACTGCTGACGCGTCCTGAGCTCAGCTCTATCTTCAAGGAAGATTAAGTAGGGGCTCTTACAGGACAACACCCCCAATTCCGACACACGTCGAGCAGAAGCTAAGGCCAACAAAGTGACAGCCTTCCAAGTGAGAAACTTGACCTCAGCCTCCTGTAAAGGCTCAAACCAATCCGATTGCAGGAAATGAAACACCACGTTAAGATCCCAGGGTGCCATCGGCGCCGAAACGCAGGCCCATATCCATACCTGCTTGCAGGAAGAGGAGAAACCGTCCAAGGTGAAACTCCACCGTAGGAAATTTCTTGGATTTACACCAAGATAAATATTTTTCCCAAATCCGATGGTAATGTTTAGACGTTACTCCTTTCCTAGCCTGTATCAGGGTAGGAATAACCTTGTTCGGAATGCCCTTCCGAGCTAAGATCTGGCGTTCAACCTCCATGCCATCAATCGTAGCCGCGGCAAGTCTTGATAAGTAAACGGCCCTTGTTGCAGAAGGTCCTCGCGAAGAGGAAGAGGCCTCAGATCTTCCAGCTGTAAGTCCAGAAGATCCGCGTACTAAGCTCGCCTAGGCCAGTCCGGAGCAATGAGAATTGCCTGTACCCTTGTTCTCTTTAGGAGCTTTAGAATTCTTGGAATGAGTGTAAGTGGAGGGAACACATACACTGACTTGAACACCCACGGAGTTACCAGGGCATTTACCGCCACTGCTTGTGGGTCTCTCGACCTGGAACAGTACCTCCGAAGCTTTTTGTTGAGACGTGAGGCCATCATGTCTATCTGAGGCATTCCCCAACGACTGGTCACGTCTGAACAACTCCGGATGGAGGCCCCATTCTCCTGGATGGCGATCGTGTCTGCTGAGGAAGTCCGCTTCCCAGTTGTCCACTCCTGGAAGGAAGATCGTTGACAGCGCCAATGTGCGTCTTTCTGCCCAGAGGAGGATTCTTGTTACCTATGACATTGCAGCTCTGCTCTTTGTTCCTCCCTGTCGGTTTATGTAGGCTACAGTCGTTACATCGCCCGACTGTACTTAAATGGCCCGATCTTGTTGAAAATGCGCCGCTTGGAGAAGACAGTTGTACACAGTTCTTAATTCCAGAATGTTTACTGGAAGAATGGCTTCCAGATTTGACCATCTTCCTTGGAAGGTTTCCCCCTGGGTGACCGCTCCCCAACCTCAGACTTGCATCCGTGGTCAGAAGGATACAGTTCTGAACTCCGAACCTGCGGCCCTCCAGAAGGTGAGGCATTTGCAGCCACCAGAGGAGCGAGATCCTTGCCTTTGGAGAGAGACGTATCCTCTGGTGCATGTGCAGATGAGATCCCGACCATTTGTCCAGGAGGTCCAGCTGGAAGGGTCGAGCATGGAATCTTCCATACGGTAGAGCCTCGTAGGAGGCAACCATCTTCCCCAGAAGGTGAATGCACTGATGAACAGATACCCGGGCTGGCTTCAAGACATCCCGGACCATTGATTGATTCACCAACGCTTTCTCCACCGGTAGAAAGACCCTCTGCACTTCCGTGTCGAGGATCATCCCCAGGAAAGATAATCTCCTTGTCGGTTCCAAATGTGACTTTGGAAGGTTCAGGATCCAACCGTTATCCCGGAGCAGTCGAGTCATGAGAGCAATGGACTGCAACAACTTCTCCCGGGACACTGCCTTTATCAGCAGATCGTCCAGGTATAGAATTATGTTCACTGCCTGCCTGCGGAGGAAAACCATGATCTCTGCCATCACTTTGGTGAACATCCTTGGTGCCGTTGAGAGGCCGAATGGTGGTGCCTGGAACCAATAGTGACAGTCTAACAGTGCGATCGGAGATAAGCCTGATGCGGTGGCTAAATCGGAATGTGGAGGTACGCATCCTTGATATCCAGGGATACCAGGAACTCCCCCTCCTCCAGACCTGAGATCACCGCTCTCAGAGACTCCATTTTGAATTTGAACTCCCTCAGATAGGGGTTCAACATTTTTTAATTCAAAATTGGCCTGACCGAACCATCCGGTTTCAGTACCACGAAAAGTTTGAATAGTAACACTTGTTTTGCATCTGAAGTGGAACAGGTACAATGACCTGTGACTTTACCAATTTTTGGATGGCTTCCTGAAGGACAGCCCTGTCTGCCAGCAAAGCTGGTAAGCCTGATTTGAAGAATCAGTGAGGCGGGCTTTTCTAGCCTGTACCACTGGGACACAATATCCTGTACCCAGGGGTTCAGGCCGGACGACACCCACACATGGCTGAATCATCTGAGCCTCGCCCCCACTGGCCCTTCCTCCAGGCCGTGCGGTCCACCGTCATGCTGAGGGTTTTGAGGCACCAGCAGCAGTCTTCTGGTCCTGGGAACCTGCAGTAGCAGACTTTTTGGATTTTGCCCGACCTCCTCTAAAGAAGGTGTTAGAAGGCTTGGCCTTTCTTGTTCTAGCAGTCCGAAAGGACTGTGATGGAGATGAAGAAAAGGGTTTCCTCGTAGCAGGTGCAGCTGAGGGAAGAAAAGGTGACTTACCCGCGGTTTCCGTGGAGATCCACGCATCTAACGCTTCCCCAAATAGAGCCTGACCTGTGTAGGGTAGGTTCTCCACACTTCTCCTGGATTCCGCGTCGGCAGACCACTGGCGGAGCAGAGACAGACATGGAAGATATCCCTGCAGCCATCAAACCCAGGTCTTACATGGATTTCAGAATATATTTTCAATTATTAAAGGTGTATTCTAGAATTAAATATATTCATTAGCACTTTGGCTCTCATACCTTACATTTACTCTTCACCATTTGTTTCACCTGCACTTTTTATTTTATTTTGTTTTTTTGATTCACTTTAATAATTTAGTTATTCACTTTCATAACAGTATTTCCATCTTGCATTATTGACACTCACATCACACAGCAGTCTCTCAATTTACACTTATATGCATTCCATCACATAGCCATCGTTTTTTCACATCGACTTCCAATTCATTCACATATTACATTTATTTAATTTAGTACTACACTCGTCATTTTCACATTATTACACATCAGGTGCACCTGAGAATACTCACTATCACTTAACAATTCAGCCTTCACCTCCCCCATAGTTAGGTGTTCTCCTTCACATTTATTTTCTCCAATTTTCTTCAAAAAATACTTTATATATCCAGAATACTCACACAGTTTAATCTCCATCATTCAGTTCATTAATTTGTTAAAAAATAAAAAAATAATAAATTTAAAAACAATTTCATCAGCACGCTTCTTATCCTTATATATTTACACCTATCTGTATATAATTGCCTATATATAAATCAACCAATTAAACAATATTTACATCCATTTTCAAGATTATAACATTATATTAAACCACGTGTTTTTGCATATACAACCCCTCCCTTTTTTTCATACGATTCTGATTAATTTGGAAATCTTTCCTCCTTTTCTCGTTTAACTCTACTATAATGAGCACGCTGGTAACATTATTAATATTGAACCTGATTTATTTGTAATAATGTTTGCATCACGAGTTATTAATTACGATAAATTCAATACATTCTGAAGTAGATCTATGTGCCAGCCACTTCAGTAGTACTTAAGATTGACAAAGACTGCTGTGTTATAACCGCAATGATCATGTACTCCATAGCAGATTGAGTTAACTAGGATGATTAGTTTAACACCCAATTCCAACCTTCATGATTGGATGCTTATTTTTATTTTTATTTCACGGCTGGGCTTGCGGGATTGAGGCTCCCGTGAACAAGCCCAGCGGTGAATCGTACATCGGCCGCACCCTCTCTTCCAGACCAGGCGGCCGCTGCACTTCGGCGTGTGGAAACTGCGTGGGGAAGCAGGAGCGTGCCGGACGATGACAGCGGAGGAGACTCACATGATTACCGCTTGATCCGGCTCCACATACAGCGGTGACTGGTAATGCTTATTCATCTCTGCACTATGCGCTTTGTCTCCCCCCTCCCCCACACCATCTATTAGAGGATTTTAACAAGGGGGTTATATATCTACATCATTCCTGACCGATATTTGGATCAGTCAGTATATATAATTAGTAATTACTCTAATCTCCCTTGTTTTCCTGTATATTTATCGATGTGAATCCAGTTCAAATGTTACATAATTTCATAATTTTCTTAATTACCTTGTATTGAGGATTATTATGTAACAAATTAATGTCTTATAAGTCTTAGCAGACCTTTTGCTTAAAATAAGAATTTACTCACCGGTAATTCTATTTCTCGTAGTCCGTAGTGGATGCTGGGAACTCCGTAAGGACCATGGGGAATAGCGGGCTCCGAAGGAGGCTGGGCACTCTAGAAAGATTTATGACTACCTGGTGTGCACTGGCTCCTCCCACTATGACCCTCCTCCAAGCCTCAGTTAGGACACTGTGCCCGGACGAGCTGACATAATAAGGAAGGATTTAGAATCCCGGGTAAGACTCATACCAGCCACACCAATCACACCGTACAACTCGTGATACTATATCCAGTTTGACAGTATGAAAACAACTGAGCCTCTCAACAGATGGCTCAACAATAACCCTTTAGTTAACAATAACTATTTACAAGTATTGCAGACAATCCGCACTTGGGATGGGCGCCCAGCATCCTCTACGGACTACGAGAAATAGAATTACCGGTGAGTAAATTCTTATTTTCTCTGACGTCCTAGTGGATGCTGGGAACTCCGTAAGGACCATGGGGATTATACCAAAGCTCCCAAACGGGCAGGAGAGTGCGGATGACTCTGTAGCACCGAATGAGAGAACTCCAGGTCCTCCTCAGCCAGGGTATCAAATTTGTAGAATTTTGCAAACGTGTTTGCCCCTGACCAAGTAGCTGCTCGGCAAAGTTGTAAAGCCGAGACCCCGCGGGCAGCCGCCCAAGATGAGCCCACCTTCCTTGTGGAATGGGCATTTACAGATGTTGGCTGTGGTATGCCTGCCACAGAATGTGCAAGCTGAGTTGTACTTTTTTACAAATCCAGCGAGCAATAGACTGCTTAGAAGCAGGAGCACCCAGCTTGTTGGGTGCATACAGGATAAACAGCGAGTCAGAGTTTCTGACTCCAGCCGTCCTGGAAACATATTTTCAGGGCCCTGACAACGTCTAGCAACTTGGAGTCCTCCAATTCACTAGTAGCCGCCGGCACCACAATAGGCTGGTTCAGGTGAAACGCTGACACCACCTTAGGAAGAAATTGGGGACGAGTCCTCAATTCTGCCCTATCCATATGGAAAATCAGATAAGGGCTTTTACATGATAAAGCCGCCCATTCTGACACTCGCCTGGCTGAAGCCAAGGCCAATAACATGACCACTTTCCACGTGAGATAATTTAGATCCACGGTTTTTAGTGGCTCAAACCAATGTGATTTTAAGAAAACTCAACACCACGTTGAGATCCCAAGGTGCCACAGGGGGCACAAACGGGTGCTGAATATGCAGCACTCCTTTCACAATGTCTGAACTTCAGGTACTGAAGCTAATTCTTTTTGAAAGAAAATCGACAGAGCCGAGATCTGTACTTTAATGGAGCCTAGACTTAGGCCCATATTCACTCCTGCTTGCAGGAAATGTAGAAATCGACCTAGAGGAAATTCCTCTGTTGGGGCCTTTTTGGCCTCGCACCATGCAACATATTTCCGCCACATGCGGTGATAATGCTTTGCCGTAACATCTTTCCTGGCTTTAATAAGCGCAGGAATTACTTCTTCCGGAATACCCTTTTCCTTCAGGATCCGGCGCTCAATCGCCATGCCGTCAAACGCAGCCGCGGTAAGTCTTGGAACAGACAGGGCCCCTGCTGAAGCAGGTCCTGTCTGAGCGGCAGAGGCCATGGGTCCTCTGATATCATTTCCTGAAGTTCCGGGTACCAAGCCCCTCTTGGCCAATCCGGAACCACGAGTATCGTTCTTACTCCTCGCCATCTTATTATTCTCAGTACCTTTGGTATGAGAGGCAGAGTAGGGAACACATAAACCGACTGGTACACCCACGGTGTTACTAGAGCGTCCACAGCTATCGCCTGAGGGTCCCTTGACCTGGCGCAATAACTCTTTAGCTTGTTGTTGAGGCGGGACGCCATCATGTCCACCTGTGGCCTTTCCCAACGGTTTACCAACAGCAGGAAGACTTCTGGATGAAGTCCCCACTCTCCCGGGTGTAGGTCGTGTCTGCTGAGGAAGTCTGCTTCCCAATTGTCCACTCCCGGAATGAACACTGCTGACAGTGCTAGTACGTGATTTTCCGCCCATCGGAGAATCCTTGTGGCTTCTGTCATTGCCATCCTGCTTCTTGTGCCGCCCTGTCGGGTCACATGGGCGACTGCCGTGATGTTGTCTGACTGTATCAGTACCGGCTGGTTTTGAAGCAGGGGTCTTGCCTGATTTAGGGCATTGTAAATGGCCCTCAGTTCCAGAATTTATATGTAGGGAAGTCTCCTGACTTGACCATAGGCCCTGGAAGTTTCTTCCCTGTGTGACTGCTCCCCAGCCTTGAAGGCTGGCATCCGTGGTCACCAGGACCCAGTCCTGTATGCCGAAACTGCGGCCCTCTAGAAGATGAGCACCCTGCATCCACCACAGTAGAGACACCCTGGTCCTTGGAGACAGGGTTATCATTTGATGCATTTGAAGATGCGATCCCGACCACTTATCTAAGAGGTCTCACTGGAAGGTCCTCGCATGGAACCTGCCGAATGGAATTGCTTCGTATGAAGCCACCATTTTTCCCAGGACTCGTGTGCAACGATGCACTGATACCCTTTTTGGTTTTAGGAGGTCTCTGACTATAGATGACAGCTCCTTGGCTTTCTCCAGCGGGAGAAACACTTTTTTCTGTTCTGTGTCCAAAATCATCCCCAGGAACAGTAAGCGAGTGGAAGGAACCAGCTGTGACTTTGGAATGTTCAGAATCCAGCCATGCTGTTGTAGCACCTCCTGAGATAGTGCTACTCCGACCAGTAACTGCTCCCTGGACCTTGCCTTTATAAGGAGATCGTCCAAGTATGGGATAAATAAAAACTCCCTTTTTTTTTTTTTTTTTTTTTTTGAAGGAGTATCATCATTTCTGCCATTACCTTGGTAAACACCCTCGGTGCCGTGGACAGTCCAAACGGTAGTGTCTGGAATTGGTAATGGCAATCCTGTACCACAATCTGAGGTACTCCTGGAGAGGAAGGTAAATAGGGACATGCAGGTAAGCATCCTTGATGTCCAGGGATACCATGTAATCCCCCTCGTCCAGGCTTGCAATAACCGCCCTGAGCGATTCCATCTTGAACTTTGTTATGCAAGTGTTCAAGGATTTCCATTTTAAAATGGGTCTCACCGAACCGGCTGGTTTCGGTACCACAAACAGTGTGGAATAGTAACCCCGTCCTTGTTGAAGTAGGGGCACCTTGACTATCACCTGCAGGGAATACAGCTTGTGAATTGCCTCTAGCACAGCCTCCCCTGTCTGAGGGAGTTGTCGGCAAGGCAGATTTGAGTAAACGGCGGGGGGGAGACGCCTCGACTTCCAGCTTGTACCCCTGAGATACTACTTGAAGGATCCAGGGATCCACCTGTGAGTGAGCCCACTGATCGCTGAAATTTTTGAGGCGGCCCCCCACCGTACCTGGCTACGCCTGTGGAGCCCCCGCGTCATGCGGTGGACTCAGAGGAAGCAGGGGAAGAATTTTGATTCTGGGAACTGGCTGCTGGTGCAGCTTTTTCCCTCTTCCCTCGTTTGACCCGCCTGCTTTTTTGAAGCCGAAAGGACTGTACCTGATAATACAGTGCGTTTCTTAGGCTGTGAGGAAACCTGAGGTAAAATATTTTCATCCCAGCTGTTGCTGTGGATACGAGGTCCCAGAGACCATCCCCAACCAATTCCTCACCCTTATAAGGCTCTATGTGCCTTTTAAAGTCAGCATCACCTGTCCAGTGTCGGGTCTCCAATACCCTCCTGACAGAATGGACATTGCAATAATTCAGGATGCCAGCCGGCAAAATATTCCTCTGTGCATCCCTCATATATAAGACGACGGCTTATGTTTGCAAAATAGTATCCCTGTTTGAAAGGGGTACAGACCACGCTGCAGCAGTCTGCAGGTCTCAGTCTAGTACCTGAATGTGTAAATACAGACTTCAGGATAGCCTCCTGCTATTTATCAGCAGGTACCTTCAAAGTGGCCGTATCCTAAGACGGCAGTGCCACCTTGACAAACGTGTGAGCGCCTTATCCACCCTAGGGGATATCTCCCAGCGTAACTTATCCTCTGGCGGGAAAGGGTACGCCATCAGTAACTTGTTAGAAATTACCAGTTTCTTATCGGGGAAACCCACGCTTTTTCACACTTCATTCACTCACTTGATGGGGGAACAAAACACTGCCTGCTTTTTCTCCCCACACATAAAACCCTTTGTTTTTAGTGGTACTTGGGTTAATGTCAGAAATGTGTAACACATTTTATATTGCCGGGATCATGTAACGGATGTTCCTAGTGGATTGTGTATATGTCTCAACCTCGTCGACACTGGAGTCAGACTCCGTGTCGACATCTGTGTCTGCCATCTGAGGGAGTGTTGATGGCCTTTGAGACGTCTGGGCAGGCGCGGGCTGAGAAGCCGGCTGTCCCATAGCTGTTACGTCATCCAGCCTTTTATGTAAGGAGTTGACACTGTCGGTTAATACCTTCCACCTATCCATCCACTCTGGTGTCGGCCCACAGGGGCGACATCTCATTTATCGGCATCTGCTCCGCCTCCACATAAGTCTCCTCATCAAACATGTCGACACAGCCGTACCGACACACCGCACACACACAAGGAATGCTCCAATGAGGACAGGACCCACAAAAGCCCTTTGGCTGGACAGAGTGAGAGTATGCCAGCACACACCAGAGCGCTATATAATGCAGGGACTAACTGAGTTATGTCCCCTATAGCTGCTTTTATATCATTTATACTGCGCCTAAATTTAGTGCCCCCCCTCTCTGTTTTAACCCTGTTCTGTAGTGTAGACTGCAGGGGAGAGCCAGGGAGCTTCCCTCCAATGGAGCTGTGAGGGAAAAATGGCGCCAGTGTGCTGAGGAGATAGGCTCCGCCCCTTTTCCGCGGACTTTTCTCCCGCATTTTTATGGAATCTGGCAGGGGTTAATATACATCCATATAGCCCTGGGGGTTATATGTGATGTATTTTTGCCAGCCAAGGTGTTTATATTGCTGCTCAGGGCGCCCCCCACCAGCGCCCTGCACCCTCAGTGACCGGAGTGTGTGGTGTGCATGAGGAGCAATGGCGCACAGCTGCAGTGCTGTGCGCTACCTTGGTGAAGACTGATGTCTTCTGCCGCCGTTTTTCCGGACCTCTTCTTGCTTCTGGCTCTGTAAGGGGGACGGCGGCGCGGCTCCGGGACCGAACACCAAGGACTGGGCCTGCGGTCGATCCCTCTGGAGCTAATGGTGTCCAGTAGCCTAAGAAGCCCAATCCGGCTGCAAGCAGGCGAGTTCGCTTCTTCTCCCCTTAGTCCCTCGCTGCAGTGAGCCTGTTGCCAGCAGGTCTCACTGAAAATAAAAAACCTAAATCTATACTTTCTTTCTAAGGGCTCAGGAGAGCCCCTAGTGTGCATCCAACCTCGGCCGGGCACAAGATCTAACTGAGGCTTGGAGGAGGGTCAGTGGGAGGAGCCAGTGCACACCAGGTAGTCATAAATCTTTCTAGAGTGCCCAGCCTCCTTCGGAGCCCGCTATTCCCCATGGTCCTTACGGAGTTCCCAGCATCCACTAGGACGTTAGAGAAATGTATTTTGCAACATTGTTCTATTTTTGGTGTGAGAGACTTTCAGCTCTCAGATGCAGGAGCTTTTCTTAATTTGTAACACAGTAATAAGAATTTACTTACCGATAATTCTATTTCTCATAGTCCGTAGTGGATGCTGGGAACTCCGTAAGGACCATGGGGAATAGCGGCTCCGCAGGAGACTGGGCACAAAAGTAAAAGCTTTATGACTAGCTGGTGTGCACTGGCTCCTCCCACTATGACCCTCCTCCAAGCCTCAGTTAGGATACTGTGCCCGGACGAGCGTACATAATAAGGATCGATCTTGAATCCCGGGTAAGACTCATACCAGCCACACCAATCACACCGTACAACTTGTGATCTGAACCCAGTTAACAGCATGATAAACGTAGGAGCCTCTGAAAAGATGGCTCACAACAATAAACAACCCGATTTTTGTAACAATAACTATATACAAGTATTGCAGACAATCCGCACTTGGGATGGGCGCCCAGCATCCACTACGGACTATGAGAAATAGAATTATCGGTAAGTAAATTCTTATTTTCTCTGACGTCCTAGTGGATGCTGGGAACTCCGTAAGGACCATGGGGATTATACCAAAGCTCCCAAACGGGCGGGAGAGTGCGGATGACTCTGCAGCACCGAATGAGAGAACTCCAGGTCCTCCTCAGCCAGGGTATCGAATTTGTAAAATTTAGCAAACGTGTTTGCCCCTGACCAAGTAGCTGCTCGGCAAAGTTGTAAAGCCGAGACCCCTCGGGCAGCCGCCCAAGATGAGCCCACCTTCCTTGTGGAATGGGCTTTTACAGATTTTGGCTGTGGCAGGCCTGCCACAGAATGTGCAAGCTGAATCGTACTACAAATCCAACGAGCAGTCGTCTGCTTAGAAGCAGGAGCACCCAGCTTGTTGGGTGCATACAGGATAAACAGCGAGTCAGATTTTCTGACTCCAGCCGTCCTGGAAACATATTTTCAGGGCCCTGACTACGTCCAGCAACTTGGAGTCCTCCAAGTCTCTAGTAGCCGCAGGCACCACAATAGGCTGGTTCATGTGAAACGCTGAAACCACCTTAGGGAGAAATTGAGGGCGAGTCCTCAGTTCTGCCCTGTCTGAATGAAAAAATTAGGTAAGGGCTTTTATATGATAAAGCCGCCAATTCTGAGACACGCCTGGCTGAAGCCAGGGCTAACAGCATGACCACTTTCCATGTGAGATATTTTAATTCCACAGTGGTGAGTGGTTCAAACCAATGTGACTTTAGGAGACTCAACACTACATTGAGATCCCAAGGTGCCACTGGAGGCACAAAAGGAGGCTGTATATGCAGTACCCCTTTGACAAACGTCTGAACTTCAGGCACTGAAGCCAGTTCTTTTTGGAAGAATATTGACAGGGCCGAAATTTGAACCTTAATGGACCCTAATTTTAGGCCCATAGATAGTCCTGTTTGCAGGAAATGCAGGAAACGACCCAGTTGAAATTCCTCTGTAGGGGCCTTCTTGGCCTCACACCACGCAACATATTTTCGCCAAATGCGGTGATAATGTTTCGCGGTTACATCCTTCCTGGTCTTGATCAGGGTAGGGATGACTTCATCTGGAATGCCTTTTTCCTTCAGGATCCGGAGTTCAACCTCCATGCCGTCAAACGCAGCCGCGGTAAGTCTTGGAACAGACAAGGTCCCTGCTGGAGCAGGTCCTTTCTTAGAGGTAGAGGCCACGGGTCCTCCGTGAGCATCTCTTGAAGTTCCGGGTACCAAGTCCTCCTTGGCCAATCCGGAGCCACGAGTATAGTTCTTACTCCTCTCCTTCTTATGATTCTCAATACTTTGGGTATGAGAGGCAGAGGAGGGAACACATACACTGACTGGTACACCCACGGTGTTACCAGAGCGTCCACCGCTATCGCCTGAGGGTCCCTTGACCTGGCGCAATATCTGTCTAGTTTCTTGTTGAGACGAGACGCCATCATGTCCACCTTTGGTTTTTCCCAACGGTTTACAATCACGTGAAAGACTTCTGGGTGAAGTCCCCACTCCCCCGGGTGGAGGTCGTGTCTGCTGAGGAAGTCTGCTTCCCAGTTGTCCACTCCCGGAATGAACACCGCTGACAGTGCTATCACATAATTTTCCGCCCAGCGAAGAATTCATGCAGCTTCTGCCATTGCCCTCCTGCTTCTTGTGCCGCCCTGTCTGTTTACGTGGGCGACTGCCGTGATGTTGTCCGATTGGATCAATACTGACTGACCCTGAAGCAGAGGCCTTGCTTGACTTAGGGCATTGTAAATTGCCCTTAGTTCCAGGATATTTATGTGAAGAGACGTTTCCATGCTTGACCACAAGCCCTGGAAATTTCTTCCCTGTGTGACTGCTCCCCAGCCTCTCAGGCTGGCATCCGTGGTCACCAGAATCCAGTCCTGAATGCCGAATCTGCGGCCCTCTAGAAGATGAGCACTCTGCAACCACCACAGGAGAGACACCCTTGTCCTTGGATATAGGGTTATCCGCTGATGCATCTGAAGATGCGATCCGGACCATTTGTCCAGCAGATCCCACTGAAAAGTTCTTGCATGGAATCTTCCGAATGGAATCGCTTCGTAAGAAGCCACCATCTTTCCCAGGACCCTTGTGCATTGATGCACTGACACTTGTCCTGGTTTCAGGAGGTTCCTGACTAGCTCGGATAACTCCCTGGCCTTCTCCTCCGGGAGAAACACCTTTTTCTGGACTGTGTCCAGAATCATCCCTAGGAACAGTAGACGTGTTGTTGGAATCAGCTGCGATTTTGGAATATTTAGAATCCACCCGTGCTGACGTAGCACTACCTGAGATAGTGCTACTCCGACCTCTAACTGTTCCCTGGACCTTGCCCTTATCAGGAGATCGTCCAAGTAAGGGATAATTAAGACGCCTTTTCTTCGAAGAAGAATCATCATTTCGGCCATTACCTTGGTAAAGACCCGTGGTGCCGTGGACAATCCAAACGGCAGCGTCTGAAACTGATAATGACAGTTTTGTGAGTGACTCCATCTTGAATTTGAACCTTTTTATGTAAGTGTTCAATGATTTCAGATTTAAAATCGGTCTCACCGAGCCGTCCGGCTTCGGTACCACAAACAGCGTGGAGTAATACCCCTTTCCCTGTTGTAGGAGGGGTACCTTGATTATCACCTGCTGGGAATACAGCTTGTGAATAGCTTCCAATACTGCCTCCCTGTCGGAGGGAGACGTTGGTAGAGCAGACTTCAGGAACCGGCGAGGGGGAGACGTCTCGAATTCCAATTTGTACCCCTGTGATACTACCTGCAGGATCCAGGGGTCCACTTGCGAGTGAGCCCACTGCGCGTTGAAATTTTTGAGACGGGCCCCCACCGTGCCTGAGTCCGCTTGCAAAGCCCCAGCGTCATGCTGAAGACTTGGCAGAAGCGGGGGAGGGCTTCTGATCCTGGGAAGAGGCTGCCTGCTGCAGTCTTTTTCCCCTTCCTCTGCCCCGGGGCAGAAATGAGTGGCCTTTTGCCCGCTTGCCCTTATGGGGACGAAAGGACTGAGTTTGAACAGACGGTGTCTTTTTCTGCTGAGAGGTGACCTGGGGTAAAAAGGTGGATTTCCCAGCCGTCGCCGTGGCCACCAGGTCCGATAGACCGACCCCAAATAACTCCTCCCCTTTATACGGCAAAACTTCCATATGCCGTTTGGAATCCGCATCACCTGACCACTGTCGTGTCCATAAACTTCTTCTGGCAGAAATGGACAGCGCACTTACTCTTGATGCCAGGGTGCAAATATCCCTCTGTGCATCTCGCATATATAGTAATGAATCCTTTAAATGCTCTATAGTCAATAATATACTGTCCCTATCCAGGGTATCAATATTTTCAGTCAGGGAATCCGACCAAGCCACTCCAGCGCTGCACATCCAGGCTGAGGCGATTGCTGGTCGTAGTATAACACCAGTATGTGTGTATATACCCTTTAGGATATTTTCCAGCTTTCTATCAGCTGGTTCCTTGAGGGCGGCCGTATCAGGAGACGGCAACGCCACTTGTTTTGATAAGCGTGTGAGCGCCTTATCTACCCTAGGGGGCGTTTCCCAACGCGCCCTAACCTCTGGCGGGAAAGGGTATAATGCCAATAATTTATTAGAAATCAGCAGTTTTTTATCGGGGGAAACCCACGCTTTGTCACACACCTCATTTAATTTATCTGATTCAGGAAAAACTATCGGTAGTTTTTTCACACCCCACATAATACCCCTTTTTGTGGTACTTGTAGTATCAGAAATGTTCAAAGCCTCCTTCATTGCCGTGATCATGTAACGTGTGGCCCTACTGGACATTACGTTTGTCTCGTCACCGTCGACGCTGGAGTCAGTATCCGTGTCTGGGTCTGTGTCGACCATCTGAGGTAACGGGCGCTTTAGAGCCCCTGACGGTGTTTGAGACGCCTGGACAGGCACTAACTGATTTGCCGGCTGTCTCATGTCGTCAACAGTTTTTTGCAAAGTGCTGACACTGTCACGTAATTCCTTCCATACGACCATCCAGTCAGGTGTCGACTCCCTAGGGGGTGACATCACTATTACAGGCAATTGCTCCGCCTCCACATCATTTTCCTCCTCATACATGTCGACACAATCGTACCGACACACAGCACACACACAGGGAATGCTCTGATAGAGGACAGGACCCCACGAGCCCTTTGGGGAGACAGAGGGAGAGTTTGCCAGCACACACCAGAGCGCTATATATATACAGGGATAACCTTATATAAGTGTTTCTCCCTTCTATAGCTGCTGTATTTGCATTATCTGCCAATTAGTGCCCCCCCTCTCTTGTTTTACCCTGATTCTGTAGCAGGACTGCAGGGGAGAGTCAGGGAGCCGTCCTTCCAGCGGAGCTGTGAGGGAAAATGGCGCTTGTGTGCTGAGGAGATAGGCTCCGCCCCCTTTTCGGCTGCCTTTTCTCCCGCTTTTTTTAGGAAAACTGGCAGGGGTTAAATGCATCCATATAGCCCAGGAGCTATATGTGATGCATTTCTTTAGCCATATAAGGTTTAAAACGTGTTTTATTGCGTCTCAGGGCGCTCCCCCCTAGCGCCCTGCACCCTCAGTGACCGGAGTGTGAAGTGTGCTGAGAGCAATGGCGCACAGCTGCAGTGCTGTGCGCTACCTTATTGAAGACAGGAACGTCTTCTGCCGCCGATTTTTCCGGACCTCTTCGCTCTTCTGGCTCTGTAAGGGGGCCGGCGGCGCGGCTCCGGGACCCATCCAAGCTGAGCCTGTGATCGTCCCTCTGGAGCTAATGTCCAGTAGCCAAGAAGCCCAATCCACTCTGCATGCAGGTGAGTTCGCTTCTTCTCCCCTTAGTCCCACGATGCAGTGAGCCTGTTGCCAGCAGGTCTCACTGAAAATAAAAAACCTATTTAAACTTTTACTCTAAGCAGCTCAGGAGGGCTACCTAGCATGCACCCTTCTTGGCCGGGCACAAAAATCTAACTGAGGCTTGGAGGAGGGTCATAGGGGGAGGAGCCAGTGCACACCAGCTAGTCATAAAGCTTTTACTTTTGTGCCCAGTCTCCTGCGGAGCCGCTATTCCCCATGGTCCTTACGGAGTTCCCAGCATCACTAGGACGTCAGAGAAAATAAGAATTTACTTACCGATAATTCTATTTCTCATAGTCCGTAGTGGATGCTGGGGACTCCGTAAGGACCATGGGGGATAGCGGCTCCGCAGGAGACTGGGCACATCTAAAGAAAGCTTTAGGACTATCTGGTGTGCACTGGCTCCTCCCCCTATGACCCTCCTCCAAGCCTCAGTTAGGATACTGTGCCCAGACGAGCGTACACAATAAGGAAGGATTTTGAATCCCGGGTAAGACTCATACCAGCCACACCGTATAACCTGTGATCTGAACCCAGTTAACAGCATGATAACAGAGGAGCCTCTGAAAGATGGCTCACAACAATAATAACCCGATTTTTGTAACAATAACTATGTACAAGTATTGCAGACAATCCGCACTTGGGATGGGCGCCCAGCATCCACTACGGACTACGAGAAATAGAATTATCGGTAAGTAAATTCTTATTTTCTCTAACGTCCTAAGTGGATGCTGGGGACTCCGTAAGGACCATGGGGATTATACCAAAGCTCCCAAACGGGCGGGAGAGTGCGGATGACTCTGCAGCACCAAATGAGAGAACTCCAGGTCCTCCTCAGCCAGGATATCAATTTTGTAGAATTTTACAAACGTATTTGCTCCTGACCAAGTAGCTGCTCGGCAAAGTTGTAAAGCCGAGACCCCTCGGGCAGCCGCCCAAGATGAGCCCACCTCCCTTGTGGAGTGGGCATTTACAGATTTTTGGCTGTGGCAGGCCTGCCACAGAATGTGCAAGCTGAATTGTACTACAAATCCAACGAGCAATAGTCTGCTTAGAAGCAGGAGCACCCAGCTTGTTGGGTGCATACAGGATAAACAGCGAGTCAGATTTCCTGACTCCAGCCCTCCTGGAAACATATTTTCAGGGCCCTGACAACGTCTAGCAACTTGGAGTCCTCCAAGTCCCTAGTAGCCGCAGGCACCACAAATAGGTTGGTTCAGGTGAAACGCTGAAACCACCTTAGGGAGAAACTGAGGACGAGTCCTCAATTCCGGCCTGTCCGAATGGAACATCAGATAAGGGCTATTTCAGGATAAGGAAAATTAAAGCGCTGAATGGTCACATATGAGAGCAGAAGGTCACATGAAATTACACATTTATTGTATGTAAAAAATTGAATTAAAAGGTTAAAAAGAGCAACAATGTATGAAATAAGCAATGAAGGCCACAAAATAGTGTCGCTGTGTATCTCTCAGTCCTGATAGGAGTATATAGACAGTTCACACCTGTTCCAAAACACAGTCCCTTAATTGATAAGCTCAAGGTATCCCGTCACTGTTCCATCATGTATAATAGTTACCACCAGCAGTTGTCCAAGGTGTTTAAGCGGATAGGCATCCGCAACGGCTTATCCCTTGTTTGGCTGTGGGTGATGGCTGTTCTTCAAACGGGTCCGCAAATTGAGCCAGTGATGGAGGACCTGGTCCAGGTGGAGAGTCTTCAGGAATGAGTAAGTTGATGGTAGGCACACACAGCACCAATCGCCGATTGGCTCAATTTGCGGACCCGTTTGAAGAACAGCCATCACCCACAGCCAAACAAGGGATAAGCCGTTGCGGATGCCTATCCGCTTAAACACCTTGGACAACTGCTGGTGGTAACTATTATACATGATGGAACAGTGACGGGATACCTTGAGCTTATCAATTAAGGGACTGTGTTTTGGAACAGGTGTGAACTGTCTATATACTCCTATCAGGACTGAGAGATACACAGCGACACTATTTTGTGGCCTTCATTGCTTATTTCATACATTGTTGCTCTTTTTAACCTTTTAATTCAATTTTTTACATACAATAAATGTGTAATTTCATGTGACCTTCTGCTCTCATATGTGACCATTCAGCGCTTTAATTTTCCTTATTCATTTGTGTTTTGGGGGTCTGACCAACCCCATGTGTTTTAGCTGCTGTGGTGCATCTCCCTCATCAGCGCCTGGAGTAAATTCACCCTAGGGTGTTTTTTCTTTATATCCACTATTTCAGGATAAAGCCGCCAATTCTGACACGCGCCTGGCCCAGGCCAGGGCCAACAGCATGACCACTTTCCATGTGAGATATTTTAACTCCACAAATTTAAGTGGTTCAAACCAATGTGACTTTTGGAACCCAAAACTACATTGGAGATCCCAAAGTGCCACTGGAGGCACAAAAGGAGGCTGTATATGCAGTACCCCTTTTACAAACGTCTGAACTTCAGGGACTGAAGCTAGTTCTTTTTGGAAGAAAATTGACAGGGCCAAAATTTGAACCTTAATGGACCCCAATTTCAGGCCCATAGACACTCCTGTTTGCAGGAAATGTAGGAATCGACCCAGTTGAATTTCCACCGTCGGGCCTTACTGGTCTCGCACCACGCAACATATTTTCGCCAATTGCGGTGATAATGTTTTTGCGGTTACATCCTTCCTGGCTTTGATCAGGATAGGGATGACTTCATCCGGAATGCCTTTTTTCCTTCAGGATCCGGCGTTCAACCGCCATGCCGTCAAACGCAGCCGCGGTAAGTCTTGGAACAGACAGGGTCCTTGCTGGAGCAGGTCCCTTCTTAAAGGTAGAGGCCACGGATCCTCCGTGAGCATCTCTTGAAGTTCCGGTTACCAAGTCCTTCTTGGCCAATCCGGAGCCACGAATATAGTGCTTACTCCTCTCCATCTTATCAATCTCAGTACCTTGGGTATGAGAGGCAGAGGAGGGAACACATACCCTGACTGGTACACCCACGGTGTTACCAGAGCGTCTACAGCTATTGCCTGAGGGTCCCTGGACCTGGCGCAATACCTGTTGAGTTTTTCCCAACGGTTTATAATCATGTGGAAGACTTCTGGGTGAAGTCTCCACTCTCCCGGGTGGAGGTCGTGCTGAGGAAGTCTGCTTCCCAGTTGTCCACTCCCGGAATGAATACTGCTGACAGTGCTATCACATGATTTTCCGCCCAGCGAAGAATCCTTGCAGCTTCTGCCATTGCCCTCCTGCTTCTTGTGCCACCCTGTCTGTTTACGTGGGTGACTGCCGTGATGTTGTCCGACTGGATCAACACCGGCTGACCTTGAAGCAGAGGTCTTGCTAAGCTTAGAGCATTGTAAATGTCCCTTAGCTTCAGGATATTTATGTGAAGTGATGTCTCCAGGCTTGACCATAAGTCCTGGATATTCCTTCCCTGTGTGACTGCTCCCCAGCCTCGCAGGCTGGCATCCGTGGTTACCAGGACCCAGTCCTGAATGCCGAATCTGCGGCCCTCTAGAAGATGAGCACTCTGCAACCACCACAGGAGGGACCCCTTGTCCTTGGTGACAGGGTTATCCGCTGATGCATCTGAAAATGCGACCCGGACCATTTGTCCAGCAGGTCCCACTGGAAAGTTCTTGCGTGGAATCTGCCGAATTGGATTGCTTCGTAGGAAGCCACCATTTTACCCAGAACCCTTGTGCATTGATGCACTGAGACTTGGCTCGGTTTTAGGAAGTTCCTGACTAGCTCGGATAACTCCCTGGCTTTCTCCTCCGGGAGAAACACCTTTTTCTGGACTGTGTCCAGGATCATCCCTAGGAACAGAAAACAAGTCGTCGGAACCAGCTGCGATTTTGGAATATTGAGAATCCAACCGTGCTGCAGCAACACTACCTGAGATAGTGCTACACCGACCTCCAACTGTTCCCTGGATCTTACCCTTATCAGGGAATTGTCCAAGTAAGGGATAACTAAAATTCCCTTCCTTTGAAGGAATATCATCATTTCGGCCATTACCTTGGTAAAGACCCGGGGTGCCGTGGACCATCCATACGGCAGCGTCTGAAACTGATAGTGACAGTTCTGTACCATAAACCTGAGGTACCCTTGGTGAGAAGGGTAAATTTTGACATGAAGGTAAGCATCCTTGATGTCCCGAGACATCATGTAGTCCCCTTCTTCCATGTTCGCAATCACTGCTCTGAGTGACTCCATCTTGAATTTGAACCTCTGTATGTAAGTGTTCAAAGATTTTAGATTTAGAATCGGTTTCACCGAGCCGTCCGGCTTCGGTACCACAACAGTGTGGAATAATACCCCGTTCCCTGTTGCAGGAGGGGTATTTTGATTATCACCTGCTGGGAATACAGCTTGTGAATGGCTTCCAAAACTGTCTCCCTGTCAGAAGGAGACATCGGTAAAGCCGACTTTAGGAAACGGCGAGAGGGGAAACGTCTCGAATTCTAATTTGTACCCCTGAGATATCACCTGAAGGATCCAGGGGTCTACTTGCGAGTGAGCCCAATGCGCGCTGAAATTCATTGAGACGGGCCCCCCACCGTGCCTGATTCTGCTTGTAAAGCCCCAGCGTATACTGAGGGCTTGGCAGAGGCGGGAGAGGGTTTCTGTTCCTGGGAACTGGCTGATTTCTGCAGCCTTTTTCCTCTCCCTCTGTGACGGGGCAGAAATGAGGAACCCTTTTGCCCGCTTATCCACGAAAAGACTGCGCCTGATAATATGGCGTCTTCTCATGTTGAGAGGCGACCTGGGGTACAAACGTGGATTTCCCAGCTGTTGCCGTGGCCACCAGGTCTGAAAGACCGACCCCAAATAACTCCTCCCCTTAATAAGGCAATACTTCCAAATGCCGTTTGGAATACGCATCACCTGACCACTGACGTGTCCATAACCCTCTACTGGTAGAAATGGACAACGCACTTAGACTTGATGCCAGTCGGCAAATATTCCGCTGTGCATCACGCATATATAGAAATGCATCTTTCAAATGCTCTATAGGCAAAAATATACTGTCCCTATCTAGGGTATCAATATTTTCAGTCAGGGAATCCGACCACGCCAACCCAGCTCCAGGCTGAGGCGATTGCTGGTCGCAGTATAACACCAGTATGTGTGTAACTACATTTTAGGATACCCTCCTGCTTTCTATCAGCAGGATCCTTAAGGGCGGCCATCTCAGGAGAGGATAGAGCCCTTACAAGCGTGTGAGCGCTTTATCCACCCTAGGGGGTGTTTCCCAACGCACCCTAACCTCTGGCGGGAAAGGATATAATGCCAATAACATTTTAGAAATGATCAGTTGTTATCGGGGGAAACCCACGCATCATCACACACCTCATTTAATTTCTCAGATTCAGGAAAACTACAGGTAGTTTTTCCTCACCGAACATAATACCCCTTTTTGGTGGTACTCGTATTATCAGAAATGTGTAAAACATTTTTCATTGCCTCAATCATGTAACGTGTGGCCCTACTGGAAGTCACATTTGTCTCTTCACCGTCGACACTGGAGTCAGTATCCGTGTCGGCGTCTATATCTGCCATCTGAGGTAACGGGCGCTTTAGAGCCCCTGACTGCCTATGAGACGTCTGGACAGGCACAAGCTGAGTAGTCGGCTGTTTTTCTCATACATGTCGACACAAAAGTACCGACATACAGCACACACACAGGGAATGCTCTGATAGAGGACAGGACCCCACTAGCCCTTTGGGGAGACAGAGGGAGAGTTTGCCAGCACACACCAGAGCGCTATATATATACAGGGATAACCTTATATAAGTGTTTTTCCCCTTATAGCTGCTGTATAGTTAATACTGCGCCTAATTTGTGCCCCCCTCTCTTTTTTAACCCTTTCTGTAGTGTAGTGACTGCAGGGGAGAGCCAGGGAGCTTCCCTCCAACGGAGCTGTGAGGGAAAATGGCGCCAGTGTGCTGAGGAGATAAGGCCGCCGATAAGGGGGCGGAGCCTATCTCCCGTTTTTTTTATGTATTTTGGCAGGGGTTAAATGCATCCATATAGCCCAGGAGCTATATGTGATGCATTTTTTGCCATCCAAGGTGTTTATTATTGCGTCTCAGGGCACCCCCCCCAGCGCCCTGCACCCTCAGTGACCGGAGTGTGAAGTGTGCTGAGAGCAATGGCGCACAGCTGCAGTGCTGTGCGCTACCTTGTTGAAGACAGGACGTCTTCTGCCGCCGATTTTCCGGACCTCTTCTGCCTTCTGGCTCTGTAAGGGGGCCGGCGGCGCGGCTCTGGGACCCATCCAAGCTGGGCCTGTGATCGTCCCTCTGGAGCTAATGTCCAGTAGCCTAAGAAGCCCAATCCACTCTGCACGCAGGTGAGTTCGCTTCTTCTCCCCTTAGTCCCTCGATGCAGTGAGCCTGTTGCCAGCAGGTCTCACTGAAAATAAAAAACCTAAACTAAAACTTTCACTAAGAAGCTCAGGAGAGCCCCTAGTGTGCACCCTTCTCGTTCGGGCACAGAGATCTAACTGAGGCTTGGAGGAGGGTCATAGGGGGAGGAGCCAGTGCACACCAGATAGTCCTAAAGCTTTCTTTAGATGTGCCCAGTCTCCTGCGGAGCCGCTATCCCCCATGGTCCTTACGGAGTCCCCAGCATCCACTTAGGACGTTAGAGAAACATATACTTTGTTTCCAAGCTGACACATGGTGATTATGTTCTTGGACGTTGCCACATTTTTTACCATGTAATATATGAGTGCAGCCCATTATGTTGGACTGATACATATCCTAATGGCTATATGATAGGATGAATCAGGGGCATATCTACCTATTGGCCAGGAGCTAGCAGCTGAATCCGTTCCTCCTCCCACCCCCCCACCGCGCCGGGTAGTTCCTCTCCTGCTGAAGGGGCCAACAATGAACACAGCATGCAGCAGCAGGGTCCGGCAAAGCACCGCACTACAAACAAGAAACGCGACAAACTACACCTCCCAGCAGCCCTTGCAACAAGGAGCTCCCGGCAGCAAGGGCTGCTGGGAGATGTAGTTTATGTAGAATTCCTTTTTAGTAGAGCGGTGCAGTGCCGGATGCCGGCGCCAATTACAGCGGATGCCGCTGCTGCTTGCTGTGTCCATTGCTGGCTGTCACAGCAGTTGAGGAAGTACGGGGGCGGGGGGGGGGTTCAGCTGCTGCCTCTAAAAGTGCAAGAAATATAATATATATGTGTATATGTGTGTGTACACACACACACACACAAAGACTGGCACTCAGGAGACTGTTGAGAATGTTAAATGTATTGCCCCAGTATCAACGTTTCGGGGGTATAAGCTTAGTCATCGGGACCATATCCCAAAACAGGTATATGGGCCTGACTACGGGGCTTATTCCCCCGGAACGTTGACATTGGGGCAATACATTTAACAATCTCAACAGTCTTCTGAGTGCCAGTCTCTTTTTTGGAAAGATATGCATCAATGGTCGGGACACCAGAGCAGATGAAAAAAGCATATGGGTGCCAGCAGTCATTGGATTGGAGTGTGTGTATGTGTATGTGTATGTGTATGTGTATGTGTATGTGTATGTGTATGTGTATGTGTATATATATATATATATATATGTATATATGTATATATGTATATATGTATATATGTATATATGTATATATGTATATATGTATATATATATATATATATATATATATATATATATATATATATATATATATATATATATATATATATATATATATATATATATATATATACACACACACCGTATTTTTCGGACCATAAGACGCGCCGGACCATAAGACGCACCTAGTTTTTAGAGTAAGTAAACTGGAAAAAAAAGAGCCAGCATACACAGACAGACAGACAGACACACACATCAGAGCCAGCATACACAGACACACACACACACACACACATATATATATTGTAGACAGTACCAGTGGTTCCCCGCGTCCAGGCTCTCAGCTAACGCTTGCCCTGGGTGCACTCCTGAGGACCAAGGAGGTGTGGGGTAGATGCCGGGCTCTGCTGCTGGGCTCTGAGATGCGCCGCGCTCTGCTGATGACGGCGCAGCAGCAGCATCCAGGACCCGCCGGTTCCCCCATGTCCAGGCACTCAGCTAACGCTGCCTGCAGGGAAACTCCTCAGGAGGGAGGAGGTGTGGGGGAGCGGGGGGGGAGTCACATGATGCCGGGCTCTGCTGCTGGGCTCTGAGATGCGCCGCGCTCTGCTGATGACGGCTCACCAGCAGCAGCAGCATCCAGGACCCGCCGCTACACGCGAACTCCATCTGCATCTGCTCTTATTCGCTCCATAAGACGCACATACTTTTTCCCCCAGATTTTTGGGGAGAAAAAGTGCGTCTTATGGTCCGAAAAATACGGTATATATATATATATATATATATATATATATATATATATATATATATATATATATATATATAATGCAGAATACCCGGCACTCCTCGCGCTCCCCAGGATATCACTGTAGTGCTCCCGTGCCCTCACCTTCTAGGACCTGGATCCCATAAACAGCAATGGAAATAAGTGCGGCACTGGGAGTCTTGGAAATGTAGGTGAAAAAAAACGTGTCTTTATTGCATCAACGTTTCGGGGACGCAGCCCCTTCGTCAGGATGAAGGGGCGACGAAGGGGCTGCGTCCCCGAAACGTTGATGCAATAAAGACACGGTTATATTATACTCTAAGAATAAAAGTGTTTTTTCCTAATTGGAGCTTATTTTTGGCTTTTCATTCGGAACGAGGGACACCATTGCTTAATCATTTGTATGAGGAGTGTCTAAGGATCGTTAAAGAAACCTTCATGCGCATTGAACACGTCATACAAAAGTAAGCATACATGTAAGGATCCACTATTCCAGATTTTTTGAACACCATGGGGTAAATTTACTAAGGCGGGAGATTTTTAGAACTGGTGATGTTGCCCATGGCAACCAATCAGATTCTACTTACCATTTATCTAGCTGCTTCTAGCAGATAATAGATATAATCTGATTGGTTGCTATGGGCAACATCACCAGTTCTAAAAATCTCCCACCTTAGTAAATTTATCCCCATTTCGGGTGCCTTTAAAAGAAGGTGGACTCTTGGATATCTATCGGGACTATACCAACACCATTATTCTTCATTCCACACAGTGGGGACTTCTCATTTTAATTGCAGTATTACACTATGCTGTCTTTTGTTTTTTATTTCATATTCATCTGAACATCTGTTAACGTGGACAAATTCGGATTCTTGGGACATTGGAGCGCAAAGTGAGATTGTACCTTTTTGTTTAGTACTAAATAGGTCACAACCTATATAAAATATCTGTTGCTGCTCCAATTTTAGCAGCGCCATTAGAGAAATCTTTTCTGTTTAAATTTGTAAGTACAGTGTCTCAAGTAGCTTGGAGGGGAAACAGAACTGGGGGATGGAATGACAGTGGCAGAAAGAGTTTGAGACAAAATTGTGCTTTCAGAATAGAAGTAATCACTGCATGCCTGATTAATGATGGGGACAGATTACAGATTTTAGCTAAAGTTGTGAATAGCATGGGAGACAGTTATCAACAGATTTGTGGGTGTATGGAATCAAGAGGAGGGGTGGTAGAGAAGATAATAAGAATTTACTTACCGATAATTCTATTTCTCGGAGTCCGTAGTGGATGCTGGGGTTCCTGAAAGGACCATGGGGAATAGCGGCTCCGCAGGAGACAGGGCACAAAAGTAAAGCTTTCCGATCAGGTGGTGTGCACTGGCTCCTCCCCCTATGACCCTCCTCCAAGCCAGTTAGGTACTGTGCCCGGACGAGCGTACACAATAAGGGAGGAATTTTGAATCCCGGGTAAGACTCATACCAGCCACACCAATCACACCGTACAACTTGTGATCTAAACCCAGTTAACAGTATGATAACAGCGGAGCCTCTGAAAAGATGGCTCACAACAATAATAACCCGATTTTTGTAACTATGTACAAGTATTGCAGATAATCCGCACTTGGGATGGGCGCCCAGCATCCACTACGGACTCCGAGAAATAGAATTATCGGTAAGTAAATTCTTATTTTCTCTATCGTCCTAGTGGATGCTGGGGTTCCTGAAAGGACCATGGGGATTATACCAAAGCTCCCAAACGGGCGGGAGAGTGCGGATGACTCTGCAGCACCGAATGAGAGAACTCCAGGTCCTCCTTAGCCAGGGTATCAAATTTGTAGAATTTAGCAAACGTGTTTGCCCCTGACCAAGTAGCTGCTCGGCAAGGTTGTAAAGCCGAGACCCCTCGGGCAGCCACCCAAGATGAGCCCACCTTCCTTGTGGAATGGGCATTTACATATTTTGGCTGTGGCAGGCCTGCCACAGAATGTGCAAGCTGAATTGTATTACACATCCAACTAGCAATAGTCTGCTTAGAAGCAAGAGCACCCAGTTTGTTGGGTGCATACAGGATAACAGCAAGTCAGTTTTCCTGACTCCAGCCGTCCTGGAACATATTTTCAGGGCCCTGACAACATCTAGCAACTTGGAGTCCTCCAAGTCCCTAGTAGGTGCAAGGCACCACAATAAGCTGGTTCAGGTGAAACACTGACACCACCTTAGGGAGAGAACTGGGGACGAGTCCGCAGCTCTGCCCTGTCCGAATGGACAAACAGATATGGGCTTTTTTGAGAAAAAACCACCAATTTGACACTCGCCTGGTCCAGGCCAGGGCCAAGAGCATGGTCACTTTTCATGTGAGATGCTTCAAATCCACAGATTTGACTGGTTTTAAACCAATGTGATTTGAGGAATCCCAGAACTACGTTGAGATCCCACAGTGCCACTGGAGGCACAAAAGGGGGTTGTATATGCAATACTCCCTTGACAAACTTCTGGACTTCAGGAACTGAAGCCAATTCTTTCTGGAAGAAAATCGACAGGGCCGAAATTTGAACCTTAATGGACCCCAATTTGAGGCCCATAGACACTCCTGTTTGCAGGAAATGCAGGAAACGACAGAGTTGAAATTTCTTTGTGGGGCCTTCCTGGCCTCACACCACGCAACATATTTTCGCCACATGTGGTGATAATGTTGTGCGGTCACCTCCTTTCTGGCTTTGACCAGGGTAGGAATGACCTCTTCCGGAATGCCTTTTTCCCTTAGGATCCGGCTTTCCACCGCCATGCTGACAAACGCAGCTGCGGTAAGTCTTGGAACAGACATGGTACTTGTTGAAGCAAGTCCCTTCTTAGCGGCAGAGGCCATAAGACCTCTGTAAGCATCTCTTGAAGTTCCGGGTACCAAGTCCTTCTTGGCCAATCCGGAGCCATGAGTATAGTTCTTACTCCTCTACGTCTTATAATTCTCAGCACCTTAGGTATGAGAAGCAGAGGAGGGAACACATACACCGACTGGTACACCCACGGTGTTACCAGAACGTCCACAGCTATTGCCTGAGGGTCTCTTGACCTGGCGCAATACCTGTCCCGTTTTTTGTTCAGACGGGACGCCATCATGTCCACCTTTGGTATTTCCCAACGGTTTACAATCATGTGGAAAAAAACTTCCCGATGAAGTTTCCACTCTCCCGGGTGGAGGTCGTGCCTGCTGAGGAAGTCTGCTTCCCAGTTTCCATTCCCGGGATGAAACACTGCTGACAGTGCTATCACATGATTTTCCGCCCAGCGAAAAGTCCTTGCAGTTTTTGCCATTGCCCTCCTGCTTCTTGTGTCGCCCTGTCTGTTTACGTGGGCGACTGCCGTGATGTTTTTCCCACTGGATCAATACCGGCTGACCTTGAAGCAGAGGTCTTGCTAAGCTTAGAGCATTATAAATTTACCCTTAGCTCCAGTATATTTATGTGGAGAAAAGTCTCCAGACTTGATCACACTCCCTGGAAATTTTTTTCCTTGTGTGACTGCTCCCCAGCCTCTCGGGCTGGGCTCCGTGGTCACCAGCATCCAATCCTGAATGCCGAATCTGCGGCCCTCTAGAAGATGAGCACTCTATAACCACCACAGGAGAGACACCCTTGTCCTTGGATATAGGGTTATCCGCTGATGCATCTGAAGATGCGATCCGGACCATTTGTCCAGCAGATCCCACTGAAAAGTTCTTGCGTGAAATCTGCCGAATGGAATTGCTTCGTAGGAAGCCACCATTTTTACCAGGACCCTTGTGCAATGATGCACTGTTTTTAGGAGGTTCCTGACTAGCTCGGATAACTCCCTGGCTTTCTCTTCCGGGAGAAACACCTTTTTCTGGACTGTGTCCAGAATCATCCCTAGGCACAGCAGACGTGTCGTCGGGATCAGCTGCGATTTTGGAATATTTAGAATCCACCCGTGCTGTTGTAGCAGTATCCGAGATAGTGCTACTCCGACCTCCAACTGTTCCCTGGACTATGCCCTTATCAGGAGATCGTCCAAGTAAGGCAGGCCTGGCCAACCTGTGGCTCTCCAGATGTAGTGAAACTACACATCCCAGCATGCCCTGCCACAGTTTTAGCATTCCCTAATAGCAAAACTGTGGCAAGGCATGATGGGACTTGTAGTTTTACAACAGCTGGAGAGCCACAGGTTGGCCAGGCCTGAAGTAAGGGATAATTAAGACGCCTTTTCTTCGAAGAAGAATCATCATTTCGGCCATTACCTTGGTAAAGACCCGGGGTGCCGTGGACAATCCAAACGGCAGCGTCTGAAACTGATAGTGACAGTTCTGCACCACGAACCTGAGGTACCCTTAGTGAGAAGGGCAAATTTGGGACATAGAGGTAAGCATCCCTGATGTCCCGGGACACTATATAGTCCCCTTCTTCCTGGTTCGTTATCACTGCTCTGAGTGACTCCATCTTGATTTGAACCTTTGTAAGTGTTCAAAAAAATTTTTAGAATAAGTCTCACCTAGCCTTCTGGCTTCAGTACCACAATATAGTGTGGAATAATACCCCTTTTCTTGTAGTAGGAGGGGTAATTTAATTATCACCTGCTGGGAATACAGCTTGTGAATTTTTTCCCATACTGCCTCCTTGTCGGAGGGAGACCTTGGTAAAACAGACTTCAGGAGCCTGCGAAGGGGAAACGTCTCGACATTCCAATCTGTACCCCTGGGATACTACTTGTAGGATCCAGGGTTCCTGTACGGTCTCAGCGCCATGCTGAGAACTTGTCAGAAGCGGTGGAACGCTTCTGTTCCTGGGAATGGGCTGCCTGCTGCAGTCTTCTTCCCTTTCCTCTATCCCTGGGCAGATATGATCTTATAGGGACGAAAGGACTGAGGCTGAAAAGACGGTGTCTTTTTCTGCAGAGATGTGACTTAGGGTAAAAACGGCGGATTTTCCAGCAGTTGCCGTGGCCACCAGGTCCGATGGACCGACCCCAAATAACTCCTCTTCCTTTATACGGCAATACACCTTTGTGCCGTTTGGAATCTGCATCACCTGACCACTGTCGTGTCCATAACATCTTCTGGCAGATATGGACATCGCATTTACTCTTGATGCCAGAGTGCAAATATCCCTCTGTGCATCTCGCATATATAGAAATGCATCCTTTAAATGCTCTATAGTCAATAAAATACTGTCCCTGTCAAGGGTATCAATATTTTTAGTCAGGGAATCCGACCAAGCCACCCCAGCTCTGCACATCCAGGCTGAGGCGATCGCTGGTCGCAGTATAACACCAGTATGTGTGTATATACTTTTTATGATATTTTCCAGCCTCCTGTCAGCTGGTCCTTGAGGACGGCCCTATCTATAGACGGTACCGCCACTTGTTTTGATAAGCGTGTGAGCGCCTTATCCACCCTAAGGGGTGTTTCCCAACGCGCCCTAACTTCTGGCGGGAAAGGGTATACCGCCCATAATTTTCTATCGGGGGGAACCCACGCATCATCACACACTTTATTTAATTTATCTGATTCAGGAAAAACTACGGTAGTTTTTTCACATCCCACATAATACCCTCTTTTGTGGTACTTGTAGTATCAGAAATATGTAACACCTCCTTCATTGCCTTTAACGTGTGGCCCTAATAAGGAATACGTTTGTTTATTCACCGTCGACACTGGATTCAGTGTCCCTGTCTGTGTCTGTGTCGACCGACTAACGTAAACGGGCGTTTAAAACCCCTGACGGTGTTTTTGAGACGTCTGGACCGGTACTAATTGTTTGTCGGCCGTCTCATGTCGTCAACCGACCTTGCAGCGTGTTGACATTATCACGTAATTCCCTAAATAAGCCATCCATTCCGGTGTCGACTCCCTAGAGAGTGACATCACCATTACAGGCAATTGCTCCGCCTCCTCACCAACATCGTCCTCATACATGTCGACACACACCACACACACAGGGAATGCTCTGATAGAGGACAGGACCCACTAGCCCTTTGGAGAGACAGAGGGAGAGTTTACCAGCACACACCAAAAACGCTATAATTATATAGGGACAACCTTATATAAGTGTTTTCCCTTATAGCATCTTTTTTATATATTTCTAACGCCAAATTAGTGCCCCCCCTCTCTGTTTTAACCCTGTTTCTGTAGTGCAGTGCAGGGGAGAGCCTGGGAGCCTTCCCTCCAGCCTTTCTGTGAGGGAAAATGGCGCTGTGTGCTGAGGAGATAGGCCCCGCCCCTTTTTCGGCGGCCTCGTCTCCCGCTCTTAACGGATTCTGGCAGGGGTTAAATATCTCCATATAGCCTCCGGAGGCTATATGTGAGGTATTTTTAGCCAAAATAGGTATTCATTTGCCTCCCAGGGCGCCCCCCTCCCAGCGCCCTGCACCCTCAGTGACTGCCGTGTGAAGTGTGCTGAGAGGAAAATGGCGCACAGCTGCAGTGCTGTGCGCTACCTTTAGAAGACTGAGGAGTCTTCTGCCGCCGATTCTGGACCTCTTCTTACTTCAGCATCTGCAAGGGGGCCGGCGGCAAGGCTCCGGTGACCATCCAGGCTGTACCTGTGATCGTCCCTCTGGAGCTGATGTCCAGTAGCCAAGAAGCCAATCCATCCTGCACGCAGGTGAGTTCACTTCTTCTCCCCTAAGTCCCTCGTTGCAGTGATCCTGTTGCCAGCAGGACTCACTGTAAAATAAAAAACCTAAGCTAAACTTTTCTAAGCAGCTCTTTAGGAGAGCCACCTAGATTGCACCCTTCTCGGCCGGGCACAAAAATCTAACTGGCTTGGAGGAGGGTCATAGGGGGAGGAGCCAGTGCACACCACCTGATCGGAAAGCTTTACTTTTGTGCCCTGTCTCCTGCGGAGCCGCTATTCCCCATGGTCCTTTCAGGAACCCCAGCATCCACTAGGACGATAGAGAAATATATATATATATATATAACACAAATGAGGCGGCACTCAAAGACTGATGAAAAGGTAATCTTTGTATTGAAAAAAGTTTTTTCAATACAAAGATCACCTTTTCATCAGTTTTTGAGTGCCGCCTCATTTGTGTCACATTTGTATTCTGGGGTAGCCCCCCGGGTGGAAGGCACCGGAGCAAGGTATTCGTGGCTAATATAGGAGTGCTGGAGTTCACAACAGTGTGTGTGTGTGTGTGTGTGTGTGTGTGTGTGTGTGTGTGTGTGTGTGTGTGTGTGTGTATGTATATATATATATATATATATATATATATATATATATATATATATATATATATATATATATATACACATACATATACACACACACACATACATACATATATATATACACACACATACATATATATATATATACACACACACACACATACATATATATATACACACACACACACACAGGTTGAGTATTCCATATCCAAATATTCCGAAATACGGAATATTCCGAAATACGGACTTTTTTGAGTGAGAGTGAGATAGTGAAACCTTTGTTTTTTTTATGGCTCAATGTACACAAACTTTGTGTATTAAACAAAGTTATTAAAAATATTGTATTAAATGACCTTCAGGCTGTGTGTATAAGGTGTATATGAAACATAAATGAATTGTGTGAATGTAGACACACTTTGTTTAATGCACAAAGTTATAAAAAATATTGGCTAAAATTACCTTAAGGCTGTGTGTATAAGGTGTATATATAACATAAATGCATTCTGTGCTTAGATTTAGGTCCAATCACCATGATATCTCATTATGGTATGCAATTATTCCAAAATACGGAAAAATCCCATATCCAAAATACCTCTGGTCCCAAGCATTTTGGATAAGGGATACTCTACCTGTATATATATCCAACAAGCGGCGGCACTCAGGAGTCTGGTCTCAGCATGTAAAGTGCATCAGTGCAAAACGTGTTTTTATCAGATCACTTAATTTCCAACGTTTCGGGGCCACAGCGCCCCTTTATCAAGGTGATACAAGGGCCCGAAACGTTGGAAATGAAGTGATCACTGATGCATTTTACATGCTGAGACCAGACTCCTGAGTGCCGCCGCTTGTTGGATGTATTATACATGTGGATATTTTCCGGATGGCACCGGGGCAGTAATTAACTTTTGGAACGAGTGCCGATTCAATTGCAAAATAAATTATATATATATATACACACACACACACACACATTTGTTTGCATATTGCAGGGTTAATTTTTAAACTGTGGCCACAGGCCTTTTCATGCACCCCTATGTAAACTCGATTGTTCTAAATCTGTGTCGGCTGCTCCTTAGTAATTTATCAGCCAGTGTCAGGTGACTAGTGTACCTTTAAAAGCCATAAGGTGTGTGGCAGGTGCACATTAAACCTAGTGGGCATATTTGCAGTTATATTATGTGTGATACAGTTGCCAGGTTTTAGTTTTTAAGACTCTGTGATAGTGTAGGACCTGCAAAAAGGTGGGGTACCTTGGCGAGCGGTTTGCAGGCTTCCGTGCATTGGCCAAATTCACTAACTAAACCCCCATCATTTATTTATTGATGTTCTGAGGATAAGTAAGCTTGCTATAGTGAGTGCTGAAACCGGAGAATGAATGATAGATAGATAGATAGATAGATAGATAGATAGATAGATAGATATATAAAAAATAAGAATTTACTTACCGATAATTCTATTTCTCGTAGTCCGTAGTGGATGCTGGGGACTCCGTCAGGACCATGGGGAATAGCGGGCTCCGCAGGAGACAGGGCACATCTAAAAAGCTTTTTAGGTCACATGGTGTGTACTGGCTCCTCCCCCCATGACCCTCCTCCAAGCCTCAGTTAGGTACTGTGCCCGGACGAGCGTACACAATAAGGAAGGATCTTGAATCCCGGGTAAGACTCATACCAGCCACACCAATCACACCGTACAACTTGTGATCTGAACCCAGTTAACAGTATGATAACAAAACGAAGTAGCCTCCGAAAAGATGGCTCACAACAATAGTAATAACCCGATTTTTGTAACAATAACTATGTACAAGCATTGCAGACAATCCGCACTTGGGATGGGCGCCCAGCATCCACTACGGACTACGAGAAATAGAATTATCGGTAAGTAAATTCTTATTTTCTCTAACGTCCTAGTGGATGCTGGGGACTCCGTCAGGACCATGGGGATTATACCAAAGCTCCCAAACGGGCGGGAGAGTGCGGATGACTCTGCAGCACCGAATGAGAGAACTCCAGGTCCTCCTTAGCCAGAGTATCAAAATTTGTAAAATTTTACAAACGTGTTCTCCCCTGACCACGTAACTGCTCGGCAAAGTTGTAATGCCGAGACTCCTCGGGCAGCCGCCCAGGATGAGCCCACCTTCCTTGTGGAATGGGCATCTACATATTTCGTCTGTGGCTGGCCTGCCACAGAATGTGCAAGCTGAATTGTACTACAAATCCAGCGTGCAATAGACTGCTTAGAAGCATGAGCACCCAGCTTGTTGGGTGTATACAGTATAAACAGCAAGTCAGACTTTCTGACTCCAGCCGTCCTAACTATATATATATATATATATATATATATATATATATATATATATATATATATATATATATATATATATATATGGGGTAAACTGACAGCGCCAAAAAAGTAGTAGAGATAGTTTTTCACAGTATGTCTATTATATTCCCTTATAAAATATTTACACTCTGCGATATCACTCCCCTTTCTTTATGGGGCGTCTGCTCAATCTTAAATAAAACCTACACTTGTACGTGTGTAGAATAAAAGGAATTTAGAAAAAGCGGATAAGATCAGAGCGACCACCGGTGATAAAAGTATAAAACTAGAGATAAAAATTTAAAAGCAAAAAGCGGGATTTATTTGTAACGAACGTAGTCAATTAAAAAAATATATACTTTTAGACACACATGACGATATATATAAAATGCGTATTTTTCTAAAAAAGATTTTTCGTTTAAAAGTAAACCATAAAAATATTTAGAAAAAAGGCATGTAACAAAAGACAGATGTGTGCTAAAAACAGGTCCTCATAATCATAATAGAGGTACCATGCGAGGCATTAATGTATCTAGAATTAGTTAAAAAAGAGAGGTAATGAATAGAACAGCTTATCTTGAGAATATTCAGTAATGGCAGGAATCACCCAACGCGTTTCAAGGGGATCAAGGGGATGATGAAGTCAAACTAGACGAAACGCGTTGGGCGATTCCTGCCATTACTGAATATTCTCAAGATAAGCTGTTTATTCTATTCATTACCTCTCTTTTTTAACTAATTCTAGATACATTAATGCCTCGCATGGTACCTCTATTATGATTATGAGGACCTGTTTTTAGCACACATCTGTCTTTTGTTACATGCCTTTTTTCTAAATATTTTTATGGTTTACTTTTAAACGAAAAATCTTTTTTAGAAAAATACGCATTTTATATATATCGTCATGTGTGTCTAAAAGTATATATTTTTTTAATTGACTACGTTCGTTACAAATAAATCCCGCTTTTTGCTTTTAAATTTTTATCTCTAGTTTTATACTTTTATCACCGGTGGTCGCTCTGATCTTATCCGCTTTTTATATATATATATATATATATATATATATATATATATATATATATATATATATATATATATATATATATATATATATATATATATATATATATATATATTTTTTTTTTTAGGGCCCTGACCACGTCTAGTAACTTGGAGTCCTCCAAGTCCCTAGTAGCCGCAGGCACCACAAGAGGTTGTTTCAGGTGAAAACGCTGACACCCCTTTATGAAGAAACTGGAGACGAGTCCCAGTTCTGTCCTGTTCAAATGGAAAATTTTAATATGGGCTTTTGTAAGACAAAGCCGCCCATTCTGACAATCGCCTGGCCGAGGCCAGGGCTAACATGGTCACTTCCCATGTGAGATATTTGTCAATAGCATGGTCACTTTCCATGTGAGATATTTCAAATCCACAGATTTGAGCGGTTCAAACCAATATGATTTTAAGAAATCCCAACACTATGTTGAGATCTCACGGTGCCCCTAGGGGCACAAAAAAGCTGTATATGCAATACATCCTTTACAATCTGGACTTCAGGAACTGAAGTCAATTCTTTCTGGAAGAAAATCTACAGGGCCGAAATTTAAAATGTTAATGAACCCCAATTTGAGGTCCAAAACACTCCTGTTTTCAGGAAGTGTAGAAATCGACCTAGTTGAATTTTCGTCGTGGAGCCTTCCTGGCCTCACCCACGCAACATATTTTCACCACATGTGGTGATGACGTTGTGCGGTCACCTCCTTCCTGGCTTTGACCAAGGTAGGTATGACCTCTTATGGAATGCCTTTTCCCCTCAGGATCCGGCATTCAACCGCCACGCCGTCAAACGCAGCCGCGGTAAGTCTTGGAATAGACATGGTACTTGCTGAATCAAGTCCCTTCTTAGCTCCCCAGGCCCTTAGTCCTCTGTGAGCATTTCTTGAAGTTCCGGGTACCAAGTCCCTCTTGGCCCATCCGGAGCCACTAGTATAGTTCATACTCCTCTATGTCTTATAATTCTCAATACCCTGGTTATGAGAAACAGAGGAGGGAACACATACACAGACTGGTACACCCACGGTGTTACCAGAACATCCACAGCTATCGCCTGAAGGTCTCATGACCTGGCGGAATACCTGTCCCGTTTTTTGTTCGGGCGGGACGCCATCATGTCCACCTTTGGTCTTTGCCAACGGTCCACAATCATGTTGAAAAACTTCCCTATGAAGTTTCCACTCTCCCGGGTGGAGGTCATGCCTGCTAAGGAAGTCTGCTTCCCAGTCGTCCACTCCCGGAAAGAACACTGCTGACAGTGCTATCACATGATTTTCCGCCTAGCGAAAAATCCTTGCAGTTTTCACTGCCCTCCTGCTTCTTGTGCCGCCCTTCTGTTTACGTGGGCGACTGCCGTGATGTTATCCCACTGGATCAATACCGGCTGACCTTGAAGCAGAGGTCTAGCTAAGTTTAGAGCATTATAAATTTGCTCTAAGCTTATTTATGCGGAGAGAATTCTCCAGACTTAATCACACTTCCCTGGAAATTTTTTCCCTGTGTGACTGTTCCCCAGCCTCTCAGGCTGGCCTCCGTGGTCACCGGCATCCAATCCTGAATGCCGAATCTGCGGCCCTCTAGAAGATGAGCACTCTGTAATCACCACAGGAGAGACACCCTTTTCCTTGGATATAGGGTTATCCGCTGATGCATCTGAGGATGCGATCCGGACCATTTGTCCAGCAGATCCCACTGAAGAGTTCTTGCGGGAAATCTGCCGAATGGAATTGCTTCGTAATAAGCCACCATTTTTACCAGGACTCTTGTGCAATGATGCACTGACACTTTTCCTGGTTTTAGGAGGATCCCGATTAGCTCGGATAACTTCCCTGGTTTTCTCCACTGGGAGAAACACGTTTTTCTGGACTGTGTCCAGAATCTTCCCTAGGAACAGTAGACGTGTCGTCGGAAAAAGCTGCGATTTTGGAATATTTAGAATCCACTCGTGCTGTCGTAGAACTACTTAAGATAGTGCTACTCCGACCTCCAACTGTTCTCTGGACCTTGCCCTTATCAGGAAAGCGTCCATGTTTCTTTTAAGAAAAATCCTCATTCCGGCCATTACCTTGGTAAAGACCCGGGGCGCCGTGGACAATCCAAACGGCAGCGTCTGAACTGATAGTGACAGTTCTGTACCAGGAACCTGAAGTACCCTTGGTGAGAAGGGCAAATTTGGACCTGTAGGTAAACGTCCCTGATATCCAGTGACATCATATCGTCCCCTTCTTCCTGGTTCGCTATCACTGCTTCGAGTGACTCCATCTTGATTTGAACGCTTGTATGTAAGTGTTCAAATATTTCAGATCTCACCGAGCCGGTTGGCTTCAGTACCACAATATAGTGTGGAATACTACCCCCTTCCTTGTTGTAAGAAGGGTACTTTGATTATCACCTGCTGGGAATACAGCCTGTGAATTGTGTGAGGGGGAGACGTCTCGAATTTCCAATGTACACCTGGGATATTACATGTAGGATCCCGGAGTTCCCTTGCGAGTGTTGCTGAAACTCTTGAGATGACCCCCTACCGCACCTGAGTCCGCTTGTACGGCCCCAGCGTTATGCTGCGGACTTGGCAGAAGCCGTGAGGAGCTTCTGTTCCTGGGAATGAGCTGCTTGCTGCAGTCTTCTTCCCTTTCCTCTCCCCCTGGGCAGATATGACTGGCCTTCGCCCGCCTGCCCGTATGGGGACGAAAGGACTGAGACTGAAAAGACTGTGTCCTTTTCTGCCAATATGTGACTCGGGGTAACAAAAGGTGGATTTTTCAGCTGTTGCCATGGCCACCAGGTCCAATGGACCGCCCCTTTATACGGCAATACTTCCATATGCCGTCAGGAATCTGCCTCACCTGACCACTGTCGTGTCTTCGTCTGGCAGATATGTACATCACATTTACTCTTGATGCCAGAATGCAAATATGCCTCTGCGCATCACACATATATAGAAATGCATCCTTAAAATGCTCTATAGACAATAAAATCCTGTCTCTGTCAAGGGTATCAAAATTTTCAGTTAGGAAATCCGACCAAGCCCCCTCAGCGCTGCACATCCAGGCTGAGGCGATTGCTGGTCGTAGTATAACACCAGTATGTGTGTATATACTGTTATGATATTTTCCAGCTTCCTATCAGCTGGCTCCTTGAGGGCGGCCGTATCTGGAAACGGTAACGCCATGTTTTTTATAAGCGTGTGAGCGCCTTGTCCACCCTAAGGTGTGTTTTCCAACTCGCCCTTACTACTGGCGGGAAAAAGGGTATACCGCCCATAACTTTCTGTCGGAGGAACCCCACGTATCATCACACACTTCATTTAATTTATCTGATTTAGGCAAAACTACAAGTAGTTTATTCCCACCCTACAAAATACCCTTATTTGTGGTACTTGTGGTATCAGAAATACGTAACACCTCTTTCATTGCCCTTAACATGTAACTTGTGGCCCTAAAGGAAAAATACGTTTGTTTCTTCACCGTCGACACTGGGGTCAGTGTCCGTGTCAGTGTCTGTCGACCGACTGAGGTAAATGGGCGTTTTTACAAGCCCCTGACGGTGTCTGAGACGCCTGGACCGATACTAATTTGTCCGCCGGCTGTCTCATGTCGTCAACCGGCTTGCAGCGTGTTGACATTATCACGTAATTCCATAAGTAAGCCATCTTCTGGTGTTGACTCCCTAGAGAGTGACATCACCATTACAGGCAATTTTCTCCGTCTCCTCACCAACATTTTCCTCATACATGTCGACACACACGTACCGACCTACAGCACACACATACAGGGAATGCTCTGATAGAGGACAGGACCCACTAGCCCTTTGGGGAGACAGAGGGAGAGTTTGCCAGCACACACCAAAAGCGCCATAATGTATATAACAACCCTAGAAGGTGTTGTTTCTATATATGGGCTCTTAATATATAATTATATCGCCAATTTATGCCCCCCTTCTCTTTAACCCTGTTTCTGTAGTGCAGGGGAGAGTGGGAGCCTTCCTCACCAGCGGAGCTGGTAAGGAAAATGGCGCTGAGTGCTGAGGAGAATAAGCTCCGCCCCTTTCACGGCGGGCTTTTCTCCCGGTTATTAGGAAAACTGGCCTGGGTTAAATACATACATATAGCCTTAATGGCTATATGTGATGTATTTATTTGCCAAATAGGTATTTATATTGCTGCCCAGGGCGCCCCCAGCAGCGCCCTGCACCCTCCGTGACCGTGTCAGTGAGCCGTGTAGCAACAATGGCGCACAGCTGCAGTGCTGTGCGCTACCTCTCTGAAGACTGTGAAGTCTTCTGCCGCCTGTTTCCGGACCTCCGTTCCGCCGTCTTTCTTCAGCGTCTGTAAGGGGGATCGGCGGCGCGGCTCCGGGACGAACCCCAGGCTGACCTGTGTTCCGACTCCCTCTGGAGCTCAGTGTCCAGTAGCCTAAGATCCCAATCCATCCTGCACGCAGGTGAGTTGGAGATCTCTCCCCTAAGTCCCTCGTTGCAGTGATCCTGTCGCCAGCAGGAATCACTGATTAGAAACCTAAAAAAAAACTTTACTAAACAGCTCCTTAAGAGAGCCATCCAGTTTGCACCCTTCTCGGACGGGCACAAAAACCTAACTGAGGCTTGGAGGAGGGTCATGGGGGGAGGAGCCAGTACACACCATGTGACCTAAAAAGCTTTTTAGATGTGCCCTGTCTCCTGCGGAGCCCGCTATTCCCCATGGTCCTGACGGAGTCCCCAGCATCCACTAGGACGCTAGAGAAATATATATATATATATAGATTCTGTAGTCCGGCACTCAATGAAATATAAGGCAATCTTACCCCGGTGTCACGTCCTAGGCAGGAACCATGCAAATGTAGAGATACAGAGGGGACGGCACTCAGAGGATTTTTTCAAATATTGTATTCAAGTATAAAACATACTTAGTGATCCATCAACGTTTCGGTGTACGACAACACCGTCTTCAGGATGTAGACAACACAGTGACAAAAAGTGAAATGACAATACATACATATCATGACTTACCCCGCTTTTATATGTTCCCTCTTCAATCTACACCAGTGTCACGCACGCCAGTATCGTATCGCGCGCCCCTGCACCGGAGCGCACAGTGGTGATGTCACGCCTCCCCTCCCATCACGTGAGAAGGCATGCGTTCCACCCCCCACACAGTGCGCGTCCGTTGCCATGGGGACTGAAGTACATTGCCATGCGGGTAACAGGGCGCATATACAATGTCAGCCTGATTCCGTCATTGGCAATGTGTCAGGGTCCGCGGTGTATATCGATGTCTGACATATGTGAACAAACATTAAAAGATATTAAAAAGCCGTAGCAGACGTGTTACAAAGAACACATCTCCACGCATCTAACTGACATATATATTCTATTCAACATTCCATTATATCTATATAATAAATGAAAACGCATATGTATTACATTATTGTTCAAGCGTTAGCTAAATATATACTACTCAATATATTGATTATACCAAAGAGTTCCAGCAGATCTTTTCATTTAAACCCCGTGGCCATACAGTGTCTAGGCGTGTAATCCATTTAGCCTCCATAATCAGGAGCTGTTTATTACGATCACCACCTCTTCGATTTTCTGGGAGGTGATCAATAATCATGTATTTGACACTAGCCATGGTATGTCCTCGATCTGAGAAATGTTGTGCCACTGGCTGCTCACTATGTCCCGTTTGTATAGCTGCTTTTATTGCGGACCGATGTTGTGTCGCCCGTTCTTTAAACGGACGGATCGTTTTACCTACATAGTAGTATCCGCAAGGGCATCTAATTATGTATATTACAAAGGGAGTGGTACAAGTTACAGCATGGTTAATGGCAATGTATTTGCCACTATGTGGATGTCTAAATTCACTGCCTGTATCCATATGGCTACAAGTGGCACAATTGATACATTTGTAGCATCCCTTTTTCCTATTGCCTAAAAATGTAACATGTGGTTGTTTAAAGTCAGTGATATCTGTTCTGACTACCATGTCTTTGATATTTCTACCACGTCTAAAGCTGGCCATAGGAGTTTGTGTTTTGAAACTTTGTAATTCTTTGTCAGTACTTACAATGGGCCATAAGGCCTTAGTGGCTGATTGTGTGATACAGCTAGTTGTAGAGTATGTAGAAGTCCAGATTATACGATCTTCCTTTAATTTTTTCTGGGTTTTTCTGTTCGTAACTGCAGAAAACAAAGATTGGCGTGGGGTGTTTAATACTTTGTTCTTATGCTGTAACAGTAATTGTATGGGATATCCTCTCTGTGTAAATTTTTTGACCATTTCGTCTAATTGTGCTTCCAAACACTGCTTATCATTATTAATACGTGCCACCCTCAACATCTGGGAGTAGGGTAATCCAGATTTGAGGGCCACAGGGTGATGACTAGAAAATCTTAATAATGTATTTCGGTCAGTGGGCTTGCTGTATAACGAACTGATCAGTAGCCCCTCACAATTAACCAGTTTCACATCAAGGTACTCAATTTCCTGGAAACTACACTTGCTGGTAAATTTAATTGGACCATTTAGTGCATTAATGGATTGAACCAAATATTCAAATTCTGTCTGGGTGCCCGCCCAAAAAATAATTAAATCATCTATGTACCTAAGGAACAGCTTTGCATGTTGCATGAATAAAGCATTGTCATAGAATAGAATCTGTTCCTGTAGGTACATATAGATGTTAGCATATGTAGGAGAGATGTTAGATCCCATAGAACAACCAGATTTTTGCAAGTAGTATTTTCCATCAAACAAAAAAGGCGGGGCTATTGTTATACAGAATACAGATATGTATCGCAGTGAAATATTGAGCCAACTCAGTGACACCCAGATTTATGAAAACCTACCCAGAAACCCAGGTCCAGTATTTAAGCGTGAATTAGATCTAGTGTTAAAAACAGCTTTGGATAATGGGGTTATTTCCAAACGGGTACTAACAGCACTAAGTCAGGCGTACCCAGTCACCCCCATATTATACACTACGCCTAAAATTCACAAAGATCCTCTTCACCCCCCGGGCCGCCCCATTGTGTCCGCTATGAAATCATTGTACCAACCAGTGTCCAAATATTTGGACACCCTGCTACAACCATGTATCATCCATGAAAAATCCTATGTAAAAGATACCACTAGTTTCTTAGAACACATTCAGCCGTTCTGTAATGCACCATTTAACTTACTTATGTGCACATTAGATGTGAAAAATTTATACACATCAATACCCCATCAAGATGGGCTAAAAGCTGTAGAAAGTTTCCTGGAAACTAGTCGGTATTATTGCGGACCTCCAATAACTTTTATTTTACAGTTGCTCACATTGGTACTGTATAGAAATTACTTTTTGTTTGATGGAAAATACTACTTGCAAAAATCTGGTTGTTCTATGGGATCTAACATCTCTCCTACATATGCTAACATCTATATGTACCTACAGGAACAGATTCTATTCTATGACAATGCTTTATTCATGCAACATGCAAAGCTGTTCCTTAGGTACATAGATGATTTAATTATTTTTTGGGCGGGCACCCAGACAGAATTTGAATATTTGGTTCAATCCATTAATGCACTAAATGGTCCAATTAAATTTACCAGCAAGTGTAGTTTCCAGGAAATTGAGTACCTTGATGTGAAACTGGTTAATTGTGAGGGGCTACTGATCAGTTCGTTATACAGCAAGCCCACTGACCGAAATACATTATTAAGATTTTCTAGTCATCACCCTGTGGCCCTCAAATCTGGATTACCCTACTCCCAGATGTTGAGGGTGGCACGTATTAATAATGATAAGCAGTGTTTGGAAGCACAATTAGACGAAATGGTCAAAAAATTTACACAGAGAGGATATCCCATACAATTACTGTTACAGCATAAGAACAAAGTATTAAACACCCCACGCCAATCTTTGTTTTCTGCAGTTACGAACAGAAAAACCCAGAAAAAATTAAAGGAAGATCGTATAATCTGGACTTCTACATACTCTACAACTAGCTGTATCACACAATCAGCCACTAAGGCCTTATGGCCCATTGTAAGTACTGACAAAGAATTACAAAGTTTCAAAACACAAACTCCTATGGCCAGCTTTAGACGTGGTAGAAATATCAAAGACATGGTAGTCAGAACAGATATCACTGACTTTAAACAACCACATGTTACATTTTTAGGCAATAGGAAAAAGGGATGCTACAAATGTATCAATTGTGCCACTTGTAGCCATATGGATACAGGCAGTGAATTTAGACATCCACATAGTGGCAAATACATTGCCATTAACCATGCTGTAACTTGTACCACTCCCTTTGTAATATACATAATTAGATGCCCTTGCGGATACTACTATGTAGGTAAAACGATCCGTCCGTTTAAAGAACGGGCGACACAACATCGGTCCGCAATAAAAGCAGCTATACAAACGGGACATAGTGAGCAGCCAGTGGCACAACATTTCTCAGATCGAGGACATACCATGGCTAGTGTCAAATACATGATTATTGATCACCTCCCAGAAAATCGAAGAGGTGGTGATCGTAATAAACAGCTCCTGATTATGGAGGCTAAATGGATTACACGCCTAGACACTGTATGGCCACGGGGTTTAAATGAAAAGATCTGCTGGAACTCTTTGGTATAATCAATATATTGAGTAGTATATATTTAGCTAACGCTTGAACAATAATGTAATACATATGCGTTTTCATTTATTATATAGATATAATGGAATGTTGAATAGAATATATATGTCAGTTAGATGCGTGGAGATGTGTTCTTTGTAACACGTCTGCTACGGCTTTTTAATATCTTTTAATGTTTGTTCACATATGTCAGACATCGATATACACCGCGGACCCTGACACATTGCCAATGACGGAATCAGGCTGACATTGTATATGCGCCCTGTTACCCGCATGGCAATGTACTTCAGTCCCCATGGCAACGGACGCGCACTGTGTGGGGGGTGGAACGCATGCCTTCTCACGTGATGGGAGGGGAGGCGTGACATCACCACTGTGCGCTCCGGTGCAGGGGCGCGCGATACGATACTGGCGTGCGTGACACTGGTGTAGATTGAAGAGGGAACATATAAAAGCGGGGTAAGTCATGATATGTATGTATTGTCATTTCACTTTTTGTCACTGTGTTGTCTACATCCTGAAGACGGTGTTGTCGTACACCGAAACGTTGATGGATCACTAAGTATGTTTTATACTTGAATACAATATTTGAAAAAATCCTCTGAGTGCCGTCCCCTCTGTATCTCTATATATCTATATATCTATCTATATATATATATCTATATATATATATCTATATATCTATCTATATATCTATATATATCTATATATATCTATATATATCTATATATATCTATATATATCTATATATATCTATATATATCTATATATATCTATATATATCTATATATATATATATATATATATATATATATATATATATATATATATATATATATATTTTAATAGCCTGGGTGCCCTCCGCATCGAATTAAACATACGTGCAAAAAACGGCCTCACTCCAGGTCTTGTATGCAAAGTCAAAGTGTATTGAGAAATAAACACATCACATGTGCAGTCCAACGTTTTGGGGCCCGTAGCCCCTTTATCACACCTTGACAGTGGCAAATTTACCAATCTTGGTGTTCTCTGGCAAATGCCAAACGGCCTGCACGGTGTTGGGCTGTAAGCACAACCCCCACCTGTGGACGTCGGGCCCTTATACCACCCTCATGAAGTCTGTTTCTGATCGTTTGAGTAGACACATGCACATTTGTGGCTTGCTGGAGGTCATTTTGCAGGGCTCTGGCAGTGCTCCTCCTGTTCCTCCTTGCACAAAGGCGGAGGTAGCGGTCCTGCTGCTGGGTTGTTGCCCTCCTACGGCCTCCTCCACCTCTCCTGATGTACTGGCCTGTCTCCTGGTAGCGCCTCCATGCTCTGGACACTACGCTGATAGACACAGCAAACCTTCTTACCACAGCTCGCATTGATGTGCCATCCTGGATGAGCTGCACTACCTGAGCCACTTGTGTGGGTTGTAGACTCCGTCTCATGCTACCACTAGAGTGAAAGCACCACCAGCTTTCAGAAGTGACCAAAACATCAGCCAGAAAGCATAGGAGCTGAGAAGTGGTCTGTGGTCACCACCTGCAGAACAACTCCTTTATTGGGGGTGTCTTGCTAATTGCCTATAATTTCCACCTGTTGTCTATTCCATTGGCACAACAGCATGTGAAATGGATTGTCAATCAGTGTTGCTTCCTAAGTGGACAGTTTGATTTCACAGAAGTGTGATTGACTTGGAGTTACATTGTGTTGTTTAAGTGTTCCCTTTATTTTTTTTGAGCAAAAATAAAATAAAAATACATATATTTATGCTTTACGCAGCTAAACCCGACCTCTATGGACCCGATCAGGGCAATAGATGATCAACTGAATATCGCACCACTTTAGACGGGGCATAACATAAATTAATATCGTCCTATGTATGTATACATTGTACACTTGAAGGGGAGGTTACTTCAGTTTGGTATTAGCACCCCTCTCATATAATCTTTGGTGTTTTTAATAAAAGTACAGGTTCCTGCATTGCTGACTACATATTAGAATAGGCATTATGTAATGTTAATACCTGGATAAATTGATATAATGTGTTAGTATTAGGGACCCATCTGATGAAGGTCACCTGGACATGTTGAGGTGACCTGTTGAATGGGACCACATTTTTAGACAAATCTGTGCGTAAAACATACTCCATGTTAGTTGCAAACGTTTATCAAAATGACTGACTGAGTATTAGTACTTAAAGTGTGCACCTGTATTTCTTTCTCCTGTATGGTACTAGACTCCTCAAGCATGGTAGCATCTCTTATGTTTAAATTTAGAGTGTGCAGGCCATGACCCATCAAATCACCTTAGTTAGGTGCATATGAAATGGATATACACAGTGAACTTGTAGGACCTATTCATTTGCTGTAGTGTTTTGCTGACTATAATCACTTTGTCATATATAATTTTTTTACCAAGCCAATTCATTTATCATTTTTTCCATAATAACTGTTGGAATGGAAAGCTAAAGCCTACCAATTGACATGCAAGAAACAGTTATACAGATAAACCAGTAAAAAACGTAGATGGAATGGGAAATGTATTAGAAGGAAACCGAAGATGCATTTGCTGTAGATGCTTGTAGCGTATAATACTAGTTTCTTGCATCAATGAGCGTGTGCCCAGTGCACCTGCCCCTAGCACGCAGCACAGGCAGCCCTGTGAGAGAGAGGAGCTGGGGTTACACCGCTGACACCGCTGCACTCCGGAGAGATGGGTGCTATAGGGATGTCAACCATAGGGATGTGGCTGGGAGCAGGAGCTGCCAGCGGGACAGTGTCCCGCACAACACAGGCCAGCACCCGACTCTATAGCCACACCCGGAGCGGGTGACCCGCCCGGTCCTAATTATTACCTCACCATCCTAACGGAAATGTAATCGGCCCTCGCCGCGCTGGTACCAGAACACAGCGCCGACACCCCACGCAAGGACAGCTAGAGGCGGGCACAGGCTGACGGGTGTAACCCACAGTGCCCGGAGCAAAGACACACGGGAGGCTGGGTATAAGTCACTCGGCTCACTACAGCGGGCACAATAGCTATACACGAAGATGTACTATTCATACAGACGTACCCATCAGATGCTGTGGCTGACAGCCGCCGGTGTGACTGCTCCCGATCCTAGAGCTACCTCCTCAGGAGCCCAAAATGGCCGATCCTCCTCCCACCGCTACTTTCCGCAGTGCTTACGTCACCGCGCTGCTGCGTTACATCCCGGGCTCCGGCCTCTGGCACGTGACGTTGATACGTCCGCGCATGCTCAGTGGCAGCTCTGGCCACTTGCAGGAAGAGATTGGGCTACGAGTGCCTTGGTAGAGACTAGATCCCCCTCTGTTTCAGTAACTGAAGAGGAACTAGATTATTTATTATAAACCCTCTATTTCCCCTTCTGTTTATGTAAATTTTTGTTCCCCGTTGTTCAGATAGGTTATTTGTTTTTGTCTATGCACCAATGGACGCTCGCCACGCTTCGGGCTCGGTGTCTCGCTCCACTCCGCTTCGCTCGCCACAGGTTACTATTCCAAATAGTTTGTGACATGTCTTATGGGAAAGGTCCTGTTGAAAAACGGACCGTCACATGGTCTGGTCACATGGCCTGTGATGTCACCGGCTAACATTTACGGAAGGGGAACTAGACACTTCCGCCTTAGTACATCTGAAAGTCTGCCAACAAATGTAACCATTTCCTGTTGTTTTTTTTTGTTTTGTTTTCTTTGTAGGTTTAATGTAAACAAAAGCATCCAAATGATAAAATGGCCCCAGTATTGTAATTTACTAGTAGGAACCAACTCTTAAAGTTATCGGTTCTCTATCCCGGTTAGCGGATCGCCGGCTGGTATGGAGGGCAGGCTGCGCTCCTTGAAGGCTCAGCAACACTAAGTGTAGGCGCTTGGAGGGGCGTCCTTGGCCAGCGCGGTCACCCTAAACTGGTCAAATAAGCCAACAGGGGCTAATCCTGCTGTTAGCATATTATACCTCCGGCCAGTATAATCAAATTTCTCTTACGTCCTAGAGGATGCTGGGGACTCCGTAAGGACCATGGGGTATAGACGGGCTCCGCAGGAGATAGGGCACCTAAAAAGAACTTTGATTATGGGTGTGCACTGACTCCTCCCTCTATGCCCCTCCTCCAGACCTCAGTTAGATCTTGTGCCCAGAGGAGAATGGGTGCACTGCAGAGAGCTCTCCAGAGTTTTCTGTTGAAGAAGAATTTTGTTAGGTTTTTTATTTTCAGGGAGTCCTGTTGGCAACAGGCTCCCTGCAGCGTGGGACCGAGGAGAGAGAAGCAGAGCTGGCTTGTCAAGTTGGGCACTGCTTCTAAGGCTACTGGAGACCATTAGCTCCAGAGGGAGTCGGAACACAGGTCTCACCTGGGGTTCGTCCCGGAGCCGCGCCGCCGTCCTCCTCACAGATGCCGAAGATAGAAGCCGGATGAGAAGGCAGAAGACATCGAAAGGGCCCTACACACTCGGCGATGCGCCGCCGAGGTGCCCGACGGCCGATACGGCCGACGAGCAACCCGGCGGCGGGGGGGCAGTGACGGGGGGAGTGAAGTTTCTTCACTCCCCCCGTCACCCGGCTGCATTGAAGTGCAGGCAAATATGGACGAGATCGTCCATATTGGCCTGCATGCACAGCCGACGGGAGACCAGCGATGAACGAGCGCGGGGACGCGCATCGTTCATCGCTTAAGTCTCCACACTGAAAGATATGAACGAGTTCTCGTTCATTTATGAACGAGATCGTTCATATCTTTCAGAATATCGCCAAGTGTGTAGGGCCTATTAGGCTGCAGAAGACATCAGATCTTCATGAGGTAAGGCGCGCAGCGGTAAACTGTGCGCCATTGCTCCCAGTCACACACACACAGAGCAGCACTGAAGGGCGCAGGGGGGGGGCGCCCTGGGCAGCAATAAACCTCACATTTGGGCAAATGCAGATTGATTAGGCTGCGGAGGCAGTAAATCTATGATCCCCTGCCATTTTTATTGAAAAATCACTGGGACCAAAGCCCGCCGTCGGGTGGGCGGGGCTTGATCCTCAGCACTAACCAGCGCCATTTTCTCCACAGAAGCTGCATGAGGAAAACGCTGGATCCCTGGTCTCTCCCCTGCTGAACTTCACAGGCTGGAAAAAAGAGGAGGGGGGCACATTAGCGACGCAGTGAGTGGGAATTGGCATATTATATATAGAAAAGCGCTATCTGGTCATATTTTTTCCAGTGTTTTTAAGCGCTGGTGTGTGCTGGCATACTCTCTCTCTGTCTCTCCTTAGGGCCTGGTTGGGGTTTTGTCCCCTTATAGGTTAATCCCTGTGTGTGTGGGATGTCGGTACGTGTGTGTCGACATGTTTGAGGCGGAAGGCTTCTCCAAGGAGGAGGTGGAGCAAATGAGTGGTGTGTCCCCGTCGGTTGTGCCGACTCCGGATTGGATGGACATGTGGCATATGTTAAATGCAAGTGTGGCATCTTTACATAAAAGGCTTGATAAGGCTGAATTAGGGGGGACATCAGGGGGTCAATCCTCGGATTGGACCGACTCACAGGGCCCGTCGGGGTCTCAAAAGCGTCCCTTAACACAAGACAACTGCCAGAGCCGAAACTAGGGGGGGGCTAGGGGGGCATGTGACCTGGGCGCCAGACTGGAGGGGGCGCCGAGACTGTCACTTTAATCCCCCCTAACGCCCCCTCCCTTTGCGGCAGCGATACCTTGTTAATGCCGGCGGAGCTCGCGCCTAGCCAGGCAGGCACACACACCGCATCGCAGCGCATCGCAGAGATGACACTGAAAATAAACTACATCTCCCAGCAGCCTTTGCTGCCGGGAGCTGTACTTTACTTTCAGTTTCATCTCTGCAGCGTGCTGTGATCGGCACAGCAGAGCAGCACTAAGAGGGGGCACGGGGGGACAAATTACTACTCCCCCCCCCCCCCCCCCCCCTCACCCCACTGCTAGAGCCTTTAATCATTGCAGCCACTGCTGCAGTGAACAAGAAATTCTAGGTCCGAAAAGGGGGCGGGGCTAAACGGCACTGTACACACAGTGCCACCATGCCAGCCAGCAACAGCGTGGGAGAGAGGAGGGGAGAAGAACAGCACAGCCTTAACAGTGAGTATAACTCAGGGAAGGGGCACTGTATGTTTCTGTGACTGCTATATGTGTGTATGAATGAATGTGTGCATGTGTGTGATTGTATGTGATTAGGTGTGTCACTACATATCTGTATGGGTGTGGTATGCGTGACCGGGCATACCGACACCGGTATCCCGGGAGCGGAATGTCGTCGGGGGGGGGGGGGGGGGTGGCGAGCGCAGCAAGCCCCTCTGCAGGCTCGCTGCGCTCGCCACGCTGGGATGGGACTGCGGAGTGGTCCCTGTTGGTCAGCATGCAGGTGTAAGTAGATACAGAAGTAAAAGGTGTGGCACTGAAGCTGGTTCTCTGTAATTAAGAGACACACACGGTCCTGCGCTTCAAATGCAGGACCGTGTGTGTCTCTCAATTACGGAGAATCAGCTTCAGTGCCGCATCTTTTGCTGCTATATATATATATATATATATATATATATATACACTTGAATGTGAGGGGGGGCGCTAAGTTAATGGCTTGCCCCGGGTGCCAAAACTCCTAGTTTCGGCCCTGCAACTACTACCGACACGGATTCTGATTCCAGTGTCGACTACGACAAAGTAAAATTGCACCCTAGGGTGACTAAAAGCATTCAGTGTATGATTGTGGCAATAAGGGATGTGTTGCATATTGAGTATGAACCCTCGGTCCCCGACACAAGGGTACACATGTTTAAGGAAAAGAAACAGATTATTAACTTTCCCACATCTCATGAATTGAATGATTTCTTTGGAAAAGCTTGGGAGACTCCGGATAAGAGACCGCAGATCCCCAAAAGAATTTATATGGCATACCCCTTCCCTAAGCAGGACAGGGAGATTTGGGAATCACCCCCCTCTGTGGACAAGGCCCTGACGCGCTTGTCCAAGAAAGTGGCGCTACCGTCTCCTGACACAGCGACCCTCAAGGACCCTGCAGATCGCAGGCAAGAGACTACCTTAAAGTGTATTTATTCTCATACGAGTGCTGTGCTAAGACCGACAATTGCGTCGGCATGGGTGTGTAGCGCAATTGCAGCTTGGACAGATGAGCTGACAGATCAATTTGATAATATGGATAAGGATACTATATTCTTAACTCTAGCCCATATTAAAGACGCAGTCTTATTTATGAGGGATGCTCAAAGGGACATTGGATTGCTAGCTTCTAGGGCCAATGCCATGTCTATCTCAGCTAGAAGATCCTTATGGACTCGCCAATGGACGGGTGATGCGGATTCCAAAAAACATATGGAAGTACTACCCTATAAGGGTGATGTATTGTTTGGGGATGGGCTGACGGACCTGGTTTCCACAGCTACAGCAGGTAAATCAAATTTTTTACCATATATTCCCCAACAGCAAAAGAAAGTAACACCCTATCAGATGCAGTCCTTTCGGTCGCACAAGTCCTAAAGAGGTCGGGGATCCTCTTTCCTCGCCAGAGGTAAGGGCAGAGGCAAGAGAGCACCTGCTGCGGCAGGTGCCCTGGAACAAAAGTCCTCCCCGGCTGCTCCAAAACCCACAGCATGACGCTGGGGCTCCCCTGAGGGAGTCCGCACCGGTGGGGGCACGTCTTCGACTTTTCAGTCAGGCCTGGGTCAGTTCGGACCTAAATCCCTGGGTGTTGGAAATAGTTTCCCAGAGTTACAAATTGGAATTCGAGGAGGTGCCCCCGCGCCGATTTTTCAAATCGGCCCTACCAGCTTCCACATCAGAAAGGGATATAGTGTTAGCTGCAATTCAAACGCTGTGTATACAGCAAGTGATAATCAAGGTTCCCCTGCACCAGTGTCACGATCCGGGTATCTGGACGCCATTTCTTACCCATCAGATGCCTCCTAAGGCTGGCTCAGCGCTCCAGGACCGGATCCCATCTGTTATCCTGATGTGTACATTCCTGTATCCTCTCCTGTCACTCTGGGACGCTGTCACAGTAAACGCCATATTACACCTGGCATGGCGTCTCCCGCGGCCTCCGCCGCCGTCCCTGAGCTTCTGCATGCAGAGTGTCAGAGTGGCGATTACGTCAGCCGCGGCCTCCGCTGTGTCCGCGTGGTTGGATGTGCACTTGTCAGCCTGGCGTCTCCTGTCTCCAGTGGCCGGCGCCGCCATTACTGTTTTCATTACCACATGGATTACAAACCAAACTTCCCTCCAAGTGTCTGCATGGGCGCAGCCATCTTGGATTCTGTCAGCTGATCATTTCCTCCAATCTGTTGTCAGTATTGTTAATCTGCATAATTGCCTAGCCAATCCCTTCCTTGCTGCAGGTATAAATACACTGTGCCTGAACAAGGAAGGCGTCAGTGCTTTGGTTGTCAAACCTAGTTCCTGTTTGTCTCTCTCCTGTGATTGTCTTCCAGGTTCCAGCTCCTGTCTCAAGACTTCCACCATAGAGACCCGCACCAGCATTCCACCTGCGGTGTAGCCTGACTCTCCAATCCATTGTGGATTCAACTGTTTCCAGCTACAACATTACCTGCTTCCAGCTCAGCTTCCAGCAGAGTACAGCTTCCCTTAAAGGGCCGGTGTCCTTTCTACACTTTATCACTCTCCACCGGTATTATTATTTCTCCGCTCTCAAGTTCTACATTTCAGTTCATATTTCATCACTCCCAAGTTCATTTATTATTTAACTGGTTCCAGCCAGTATCCACTCCGTGCTAACAACAGTCTGGTTCCAGCCAGTATCCACAGCAGCTGTTTTATCTTCAGCAACCCAGCTTTTCCTGGAACACCAGCTGGCACAATCCTGGGTTATCTCCATTGCTACAGTCGGGCCTGGTAAGGACTTTCCATCTAGAAGATCATAAGAACTATCTCACACTACCAGTGCCCTGTGGCTCCTGCCATCCTGTAGTACCCAGGAACTGTATTTATTCTTTGCTGACTTTTACGTTTTCTTTTACTGCTGCTGTGTTGCGGAGTTGTCATAATAAACATCATTGACTTTTATCCAAGTTGTCGTGGTCACGCCTTCTGGCAGTTATTATTCATGTTACTTACATGTCCAGGGGTCTGATACAACCTCCCAGGTTCCGGTAAATCTCAGCCCCTACAACTGAGGCTGCCTCCCGTCAGCTCAGGCCCTCAGTTGTGACAGTAAGCACTGACCTAATGAATCCAGCCAGAGACCAGGATCAAGCGGCCAGGCCGATGCAAGAACTGGCAGCCCGACTAGAACATCAGGAGGCTGCACAGGGCCACATCATCCGCTGTCTCCAGGATCTCTCTACTCGGCTGGATGGAATTCAGACAACTCTCCGTGGATCAGGCGCGTCTGGTGCGTCAACCACAGTGACTCCAGCTATAACCCCACCCACCTTACCCATTTCTGCTCCACGTCTTCATCTTCCAACGCCAGCAAAATTTGACGGATCTCCAAGATTCTGCAGGGGATTTCTCAACCAGTGTGAGATTCAGTTTGAGCTACAACCTGGCAATTTTCCCAGTGACCGTACAAAAATTGCCTACATTATTTCTCTTCTCAGTGGCTCAGCCCTTGATTGGGCATCACCGTTATGGGAGAGGTCCGACACCCTGCTATCTTCCTACACTGCCTTCTGTCACGATCCGGGTATCTGGACGCCATTACTTACCCTTCAGATGCCTCCTAAGGCGGGCTCAGCGTTCCAGGACCGGATTCCGCTGTTCCTGAGTTTCCACATGCAGAGTGGTCTTTTCATCAGCCGCGGCCTCCGCTGTGCCCGCGTGGTTAAATGTGCATCTATCAGCCTGGCGTCTCCTGTCTCCGGTGGCCGGCGCCGCCATTACTGTTTCCCAGACCACATGGATTACAAACCAAACTTCCCTCCAAGTGTCTGCATGGGCGCAGCCATCTTGGATTCTGTCATCTGATAATTTCCACCAATCTGCTGTCTGTGTTGTTGATTTGCATAATTGCCTAGCCAACCCCTTCCTTGCTGCAGGTATAAGTAAGCTGTACCTGAGCAAGGAAGACGTCAGTGCTTTGGTTGTCAAACCTAGTTCCTGTTTGTCTCTCTTCTATGATTGTCTTCCAGGTTCCAGCTCCTGTCTCAAGACTTCCACCATAGAGACCCGCACCAGCATTCCACCTGCGGTGTAGCCTGACTCTCCAATCCATTGTGGATTCATCTGTTTCCAGCTACAACACTACCTGCTTCCAGCCTCAGCTTCCAGCAGAGTACAGCTTCCCTTAAAGGGCCGGTGTCCTTTCTACACTTTACCACTCTCCACCGGAATTATTATTTCTCCGCTCTCAAGTTCTACATTTCAGTTCACATTTCATCGCTCCCAAAGTTCATTTATTATTTAACTGGTTCCAGCCAGTATCCACTCCGTGCTAACAACAGTCTGGTTCCAGCCAGTATCCACAGCAGCTGTTTTACCTTCAGCAACCCAGCTCTTCCTGGAACACCAGCTGGTACAATCCTGGGTTATCTCCATTGCTACAGCCGGGCCTGGTAAGGACTTTCCATCTAGAAGATCATAAGAACTATCTCACACTACCAGTGCCCTGTGGCTCCTGCCATGCTGTAGTACTCAGGAACTGTATTTATTCTTTGCTGACTTTTACGTTTTCTTTTATTGCTGCTGTGATGCGGAGTTGTCATAATAAACATCATTGACTTTTATCTAAGTTGTCGTGGTCACGCCTTCGGGCAGTTATTATTCATGTTACTTACATGTCCAGGGGTCTGATACAACCTCCCAGGTTCCGGTACATCTCAGCCCCTACAACTGAGGCTGCCTCCCGTCAGCTCAGGCCCTCAGTTGTGACAGTAAGCACTGACCTAATGAATCCAGCCGGAGACCAGGATCAAGCGGCCAGGCCGATGCAAGAACTGGCAGCCCGACTAGAACATCAGGAGGCTGCACAGGGCCACATCATCCGCTGTCTCCAGGATCTCTCTACTCGGCTGGATGGGATTCAGACAACTCTCCGTGGATCAGGCGCGTCTGGTGCGTCAACCACAGTGACTCCAGCTATAACCCCACCCACCTTACCCATTTCTGCTCCACGTCTTCATCTTCCAACGCCAGCAAAATTTGACGGATCTCCAAGATTCTGCAGGGGATTTCTCAACCAGTGTGAGATTCAGTTTGAGCTACAACCTGGCAATTTTCCCAGTGACCGTACAAAAATTGCCTACATTATTTCTCTTCTCAGTGGCTCAGCCCTTGATTGGGCATCACCGTTATGGGAGAGGTCCGACACCCTGCTATCTTCTTACACTGCATTTGTGTCAACATTCAGGCGCATCTTCGACGAGCCAGGCAGGGTAACTTCAGCTTCGTCTGAGATTCTCCGTTTACGCCAGGAATCACGTACTGTAGGACAATATCTTATACAGTTCCAGATCCTGGCATCCGAACTGGCATGGAACGACGAGGCCCTGTATGCTGCATTCTGGCATGGTTTATCCGAGCGTATTAAAGATGAGTTAGCTACCAGAGACTTACCCTCCAAGTTAGATGAGCTAATCTCACTTTGTACGAAAGTTGACTTACGTTTCAGAGAGAGAGCAACTGAGCGTGGAAGATCATCTGCTCCAAAATCTTCTACTCCTCCTCCTCGCCAACTGTCACCAACTACAGATGAACCCATGCAAATTGTCCGTTCCCGTTTAACTCCTGCTGAGCGCCGAAGACGTCTCTCCGAGTTTCTCTGTCTGTATTGTGCAGCTCCGTCTCACACCATTAATGCCTGTCCCAAACGTCCGGGAAACTCCAAATCCTAGCTCGCCAAGGAGAGGGCCGGCTAGGAGTAATGATCTCCTCTCCATCTCCTCAAGATTGTAACCTCCCAGTCTCGCTTCAAGTTGCTCAACGTTATCAGAACGTCATTGCCCTCCTGGATTCCGGAGCAGCTGGGAACTTTATTACTGAAGCCTATGTTAAACGGTGGTCCCTACCCACCGAGAGACTTCCTTCGTCCTTTTCCTTAACTGCTGTGGATGGCAGTAAAATTTTTGATACAGTTATTTCTCTAAGGACTCTACCAGTTCGTCTGAGAGTGGGAGTTCTTCATTCCGAACTTATTTCATTTTTAGTGATTCCAAGAGCCACACATCCTGTGGTCCTGGGCCTTCCATGGCTCCGTCTTCACAATCCTACAATTGATTGGACGACTACGCAAATCCTGGCATGGGGTTCCTCCTGTGCTAAGACATGTTTGTTTAAAGTGTTGCCTGTCTGTTCTTCCTCCCCCAGGTCGTCTGATGTTCCACCTCCTCCATATCAAGATTTCACGGATGTGTTCAGTAAAGCTTCTGCTGATATCCTTCCTCCTCATAGAGAATGGGACTGCCCGATTGATCTCGTTCCAGGGAAGGTTCCACCTCGAGGCCGAACTTATCCGTTGTCTCTCCCCGAGACACATTCTATGGAGGAATACATTAAAGAGAACCTAGCAAAGGGGTTCATTCGACCTTCTTCTCCAGCCGGCGCAGGCTTCTTTTTTGTAAAGAAGAAAGATGGTGGTCTGCGGCCGTGCATCGACTACAGAGGTTTGAACGACATTACCATCAAGAACCGCTATCCTTTACCCCTGATTACTGAGCTCTTTGACAGAGTTAGCGGAGCTACCATCTTTACAAAGCTGGACCTGAGAGGTGCATACAATCTCATCCGGATCCGTGAGGGTGACGAGTGGAAGACCGCATTTAACACCCGTGACGGACATTATGAGTACCTCGTCATGCCCTTCGGATTGAGCAATGCTCCAGCTGTCTTCCAGCATTTCGTCAATGAGATCTTCAGAGACATTCTATACCGTCATGTCGTGGTCTATCTAGATGATATCCTCATTTTTGCCAACGATTTAGAGGAACATCGTTTCTGGGTAAAGGAGGTTCTGTCCCGTCTCCGTGTCAATCATCTCTACTGCAAATTAGAGAAATGCGTCTTTGAAGTCAAGTCCATTCCGTTTCTAGGGTACATTGTGTCCGGTTCCGGACTAGAGATGGATCCTGAGAAACTACAAGCAATCCAGAATTGGCCGGTACCCTTAACCCTCAAAGGGGTCCAGAGGTTCTTAGGGTTCGCCAATTATTACCGAAAGTTTATACGAGACTTTTCCACCATTGTGGCGCCTATTACTGCTTTCACCAAGAAGGGTGCTAACCCGTCCAAGTGGTCTGAAGAAGCCATGCAAGCTTTTCATCTTTTAAAACAGAGGTTCATCTCTGCACCTGTCCTGAAACAGCCTGACATCGACTCTCCTTTCATCTTAGAGGTGGATGCCTCCTCCGTTGGAGTAGGAGCGGTGTTATCTCAGAGGGCTAAAGATGGTCATTTACATCCTTGCAGTTTCTTCTCACGGAAGTTCTCCCCAGCGGAGCGCAACTATGCCATTGGCGACCAGGAGTTGCTAGCCATCAAGCTCGCTCTAGAGGAGTGGAGATATCTGTTGGAGGGAGCTTCTCATTCAATCACCATCCTTACAGACCACAAGAACCTTCTATATCTAAAAGGCGCACAATGTCTCAACCCTCGTCAGGCCAGATGGGCACTTTTCTTTTCCAGGTTCGACTTTAAACTCCAGTTCTGTCCGGGCTCTCAGAATCGCAAGGCCGATGCCCTTTCCCGCTCATGGGAGCAAGAAAATGAGTCAGAGTCTTCAGACAAGCATCCTATTATAAATCCGTTGGCATTCTCCACGGTAGGGATGGACTCTACGCCCCCATCAGGGAAAAGTTTTGTGAAGCCGACACTAAGGAAGAAGCTCATGCATTGGGCCCATGCTTCCCGTTTTGCCGGACATACAGGTATCCAAAAAACCCTGGAGTTTATCTCTAGGTCCTATTGGTGGCCAACTCTGAAAAAGGACGTTTTGGAGTTTATTGCATCTTGCCCAAAGTGTGCTCAACATAAAGTATCCCGCCAGTCGCCTGCGGGGCAACTGGTTCCACTATCTGTTCCCCGTCGACCATGGACCCATTTGTCGATGGATTTTATTACAGATTTGCCCATGTGCAACAAGTTCAATACCATCTGGGTGGTAGTTGACCGGTTCACCAAGATGGCACACTTCATTCCTCTCACCGGTCTTCCGTCAGCTTCCAAGTTGGCTCAAGTATTCATACAAGAGATCTTCCGACTCCACGGTCTTCCAGAAGAAATTATCTCAGATCGAGGAGTTCAATTCACAGCCAAATTCTGGCGAAGTTTATGTCAAGTCCTCCAAGTCAAGTTAAAGTTTTCCACGGCTTACCATCCTCAGACCAATGGTCAAACTGAGAGGGTGAATCAGGACTTGGAGGCCTTCCTCCGCATCTATGTGTCCTCCTCTCAAGATGACTGGGTTCAATTACTTCCCTGGGCCGAGTTCTGTCATAACAACCAGTATCATTCTTCATCTTCCTCAACACCATTCTTCACCAACTTTGGATTCCACCCTAAAGTCCCTGAGTTCCAACCGCTTCCAGCAACTTCTGTTCCCGCAGTGGATATCACCTTGCATCAGTTTGCCAATATCTGGAAGAGCGTACGATCAGCTCTGCTCAAGGCATCGTTCAGGTACAAGAAGTTTGCGGATAAGAAGCGTCGAGCAGTTCCTGCTCTCAAGGTGGGTGATCGGGTATGGTTATCCACGAAGAATTTGAGGTTAAGAGTTCCCAGTATGAAGTTTGCACCTCGCTACATCGGTCCTTTTAAAATTGATCAAGTCATCAATCCTGTTGCTTACAGACTCCAGTTACCTCCCTTCTTAAAAATACCCAGGACATTCCATGTTTCCCTGTTGAAACCGCTAATCTTGAATCGGTTTCATTCCTCACTTCCACCAACTCCGAAAGTCCAAACTCAACGAGGCGTTGAGTATGAAGTGGCCAAGATCCTGGACTCACGTCACCGTTACGGTCAACTTCAGTATCTCATTGACTGGAAGGGCTATGGTCCTGAAGAACGCTCTTGGACCAATGCCTCTGACGTCCATGCTCCTGCCTTGGTCCGAAATTTCCACGCAAAGTTTCCTTTAAAGCCTAAGAAGTGTCCTGGGGCCACTCCTAAAGGGGGGGGTGCTGTCACGATCCGGGTATCTGGACGCCATTACTTACCCTTCAGATGCCTCCTAAGGCGGGCTCAGCGTTCCAGGACCGGATTCCGCTGTTCCTGAGTTTCCACATGCAGAGTGGTCTTTTCATCAGCCGCGGCCTCCGCTGTGCCCGCGTGGTTAAATGTGCATCTATCAGCCTGGCGTCTCCTGTCTCCGGTGGCCGGCGCCGCCATTACTGTTTCCCAGACCACATGGATTACAAACCAAACTTCCCTCCAAGTGTCTGCATGGGCGCAGCCATCTTGGATTCTGTCATCTGATCATTTCCACCAATCTGCTGTCTGTGTTGTTGATTTGCATAATTGCCTAGCCAACCCCTTCCTTGCTGCAGGTATAAGTAAGCTGTACCTGAGCAAGGAAGACGTCAGTGCTTTGGTTGTCAAACCTAGTTCCTGTTTGTCTCTCTTCTATGATTGTCTTCCAGGTTCCAGCTCCTGTCTCAAGACTTCCACCATAGAGACCCGCACCAGCATTCCACCTGCGGTGTAGCCTGACTCTCCAATCCATTGTGGATTCATCTGTTTCCAGCTACAACACTACCTGCTTCCAGCCTCAGCTTCCAGCAGAGTACAGCTTCCCTTAAAGGGCCGGTGTCCTTTCTACACTTTACCACTCTCCACCGGAATTATTATTTCTCCGCTCTCAAGTTCTACATTTCAGTTCACATTTCATCGCTCCCAAAGTTCATTTATTATTTAACTGGTTCCAGCCAGTATCCACTCCGTGCTAACAACAGTCTGGTTCCAGCCAGTATCCACAGCAGCTGTTTTACCTTCAGCAACCCAGCTCTTCCTGGAACACCAGCTGGTACAATCCTGGGTTATCTCCATTGCTACAGCCGGGCCTGGTAAGGACTTTCCATCTAGAAGATCATAAGAACTATCTCACACTACCAGTGCCCTGTGGCTCCTGCCATGCTGTAGTACTCAGGAACTGTATTTATTCTTTGCTGACTTTTACGTTTTCTTTTATTGCTGCTGTGATGCGGAGTTGTCATAATAAACATCATTGACTTTTATCTAAGTTGTCGTGGTCACGCCTTTGGGCAGTTATTATTCATGTTACTTACATGTCCAGGGGTCTGATACAACCTCCCAGGTTCCGGTACATCTCAGCCCCTACAACTGAGGCTGCCTCCCGTCAGCTCAGGCCCTCAGTTGTGACACCTTCGTGTCAACATTCAGGCGCATCTTCGACGAGCCAGGCCGGGTAACCTCAGCTTCATCCGAGATTCTCCGGTTACGCCAGGGGTCACGTACTGTAGGACAATATCTGATACAGTTCCAGATCCTGGCATCCGAACTGGCATGGAACGACGAGGCCCTGTATGCTGCATTCTGGCATGGCTTATCTGAGCGTATTAAAGATGAGTTAGCTACCAGAGACTTACCTTCTAAGTTAGATGAGCTAATCTCACTCTGCACGAAAGTTGATTTACGTTTCAGAGAGAGAGCAACTGAGCGTGGAAGATCATCTGCTCCAAAATCTTCTGCTCCTCCTCCTCGTCAACTGTCACCATCTAAAGATGAGCCCATGCAACTTGGCCGTTCCCGTTTAACTCCTGCTGAGCGCCGAAGACGTCTCTCCAAGTCTCTTTGTCTTTACTGTGCAGCTCCGTCTCACACCATCAATGCCTGTCCCGAATGTCCGGGAAAACTCCAAACCCTAGCTCGCCCAGGAGAGGGCCGGCTAGGAGTAATGATCTCCTCTCCATCTCCTCATGATTGTAATCTCCCAGTGTCGCTCCAAATTGCTCAACGTTATCGGAACGTCATTGCCCTCCTTGATTCCGGAGCAGCTGGGAACTTTATTACCGAAGCCTATGTTAAACGGTGGTCCCTACCCACCGAGAGACTTCCTTCGTCCATCTCCTTGACTGCCGTGGATGGCAGCAAGATTTTTGATGCAGTTATTTCCCTAAGGACTCTACCAGTTCGTCTGAGAGTGGGAGTTCTTCATTCTGAATTTATTTCTTTTTTAGTGATTCCAAGAGCCACACATCCTGTGGTCCTGGGCCTTCCATGGCTCCGTCTTCACAATCCTACAATTGATTGGACGACTACGCAAATCCTGGCATGGGGTTCCTCCTGTGCTGAGACATGTTTGTTTAAAGTATTGCCTGTCTGTTCTTCCTCCCCCAGGTCGTCTGATGTTCCACCTCCTCCATATCAAGATTTCACGGATGTGTTCAGTAAAGCTTCTGCTGATATCCTTCCTCCTCATAGAGAATGGGACTGCCCGATTGATCTCGTTCCAGGGAAGGTTCCACCTCGAGGCCGAACTTATCCGTTGTCTCTGCCTGAGACGCATTCTATGGAGGAATACATTAAAGAGAACCTAGCAAAGGGGTTCATTCGACCTTCTTCTTCTCCAGCCGGCGCAGGCTTCTTTTTTGTAAAAAAGAAAGATGGTGGTCTGCGGCCGTGCATCGACTACAGAGGTTTGAACGACATTACCATCAAGAACCGTTATCCTTTACCCCTGATTACTGAGCTCTTTGACAGAGTTAGCGGAGCTACCATCTTTACAAAGCTGGACTTGAGAGGTGCATACAATCTCATCCGGATCCGTGAGGGTGACGAGTGGAAGACCGCCTTTAACACCCGTGACGGACATTATGAGTACCTCGTCATGCCCTTCGGATTGAGCAATGCTCCAGCTGTCTTCCAGCATTTTGTCAATGAGATCTTCAGAGACATTCTATACCGTCATGTCGTGGTCTATCTAGACGATATCCTCATTTTTGCCAACGATTTAGAGGAACATCGTTTTTGGGTTAAAGAGGTTCTGTCCCGTCTCCGTGTCAATCATCTCTATTGCAAATTAGAAAAATGCGTCTTTGAAGTCAAGTCCATTCCGTTTCTAGGGTACATTGTGTCCGGTTCCGGACTAGAGATGGATCCTGAGAAACTACAAGCAATCCAAAATTGGCCGGTACCCTTAACCCTCAAAGGGGTCCAGAGGTTCTTAGGGTTCGCCAACTATTACCGAAAGTTTATACGAGACTTTTCCACCATTGTGGCGCCTATTACTGCTTTCACTAAGAAGGGTGCTAACCCGTCCAAGTGGTCTGAAGAAGCCATGCAAGCATTTCATCTTTTAAAACAAAGGTTCATCTCTGCGCCTGTTCTGAAACAGCCCGACATCGACTCTCCTTTCATCTTAGAGGTGGATGCCTCCTCCGTTGGAGTAGGAGCGGTGTTATCTCAGAGGGCTAAAGATGGCCATTTACACCCTTGCAGTTTCTTCTCCCGGAAGTTCTCCCCAGCTGAGCGCAACTATGCCATTGGCGACCAGGAGTTGCTAGCCATCAAGCTCGCTCTAGAAGAGTGGAGGTATCTGTTGGAGGGAGCTTCTCATTCAATCACCATACTTACAGACCACAAGAACCTTTTATACCTGAAGGGCGCACAATGTCTCAACCCTCGTCAGGCCAGATGGGCACTTTTCTTTTCCAGGTTCGACTTTAAACTCCAGTTCTGTCCGGGCTCTCAGAATCGCAAGGCCGATGCCCTTTCCCGCTCATGGGAGCAAGAAAATGAGTCAGAGTCTTCAGACAAGCATCCTATTATAAATCCGTTGGCATTCTCCACGGTAGGGATGGACTCTACGCCCCCATCAGGGAAAAGTTTTGTGAAGCCGATGCTAAGGAAGAAGCTCATGCATTGGGCCCATGCTTCCCGTTTTGCCGGACATACAGGTATCCAAAAAACCCTGGAGTTTATCTCTAGGTCCTATTGGTGGCCAACTCTGAAAAAGGACGTCTTGGAGTTTATTGCATCTTGCCCAAAGTGTGCCCAACATAAAGTATCCCGCCAGTCGCCTGCGGGGCAACTGGTTCCACTATCCGTTCCCCGTCGACCATGGACCCACTTGTCGATGGATTTCATTACAGACTTACCCATGTGCAACAAGTTCAATACCATCTGGGTGGTAGTTGACCGGTTCACCAAGATGGCACACTTCATTCCTCTCACCGGTCTTCCGTCAGCTTCCAAGTTGGCTCAAGTATTCATACAAGAGATCTTCCGACTCCACGGTCTTCCTGAAGAAATTATCTCAGATCGAGGAGTTCAATTCACAGCCAAATTCTGGCGAAGTTTATGTCAAGTCCTCCAAGTCAAGCTAAAGTTTTCCACGGCTTACCATCCTCAGACCAATGGTCAAACCGAGAGGGTGAATCAGGACTTGGAGGCCTTCCTCCGCATCTATGTGTCCTCCTCTCAAGATGACTGGGTTCAATTACTTCCCTGGGCCGAGTTCTGTCATAACAACCAGTATCATTCTTCATCTGCTTCAACACCATTCTTCACTAACTTTGGATTCCACCCTAAAGTCCCTGAGTTCCAACCGCTTCCAGCAACTTCTGTTCCCGCAGTGGATATCACCTTGCATCAGTTTGCCAATATCTGGAAGAGCGTACGATCAGCTCTGCTCAAGGCATCGTTCAGGTACAAGAAGTTTGCGGATAAGAAGCGTCGAGCAGTTCCTGCTCTCAAGGTGGGTGATCGGGTATGGTTATCCACGAAGAATTTGAGGTTAAGAGTTCCCAGTATGAAGTTTGCACCTCGCTATATCGGTCCTTTCAAGATTGAACAAGTCATCAATCCTGTTGCTTACAGACTCCAATTGCCTCCCTTCTTAAAAATACCCAGGACATTCCATGTTTCCCTGTTGAAACCGCTGATCTTGAATAGGTTTCATTCCTCACTTCCTCCAACTCCGAAAGTCCAAACTCAACGAGGCGTTGAGTATGAAGTGGCCAAGATCCTGGACTCACGTCACCGTTCTGGTCAACTACAATATCTTATTGACTGGAAGGGTTATGGTCCTGAGGAACGTTCATGGACCAATGCTTCTGATGTCCATGCTCCTGCCTTGGTCCGGAGATTCCATTCCAAGTTTCCTCAAAAGCCAAAGAAGTGTCCTGGGGCCACTCCTAAAGGGGGGGGTGCTGTCACGATCCGGGTATCTGGACGCCATTTCTTACCCATCAGATGCCTCCTAAGGCTGGCTCAGCGCTCCAGGACCGGATCCCATCTGTTATCCTGATGTGTACATTCCTGTATCCTCTCCTGTCACTCTGGGACGCTGTCACAGTAAACGCCATATTACACCTGGCATGGCGTCTCCCGCGGCCTCCGCCGCCGTCCCTGAGCTTCTGCATGCAGAGTGTCAGAGTGGCGATTACGTCAGCCGCGGCCTCCGCTGTGTCCGCGTGGTTGGATGTGCACTTGTCAGCCTGGCGTCTCCTGTCTCCAGTGGCCGGCGCCGCCATTACTGTTTTCATTACCACATGGATTACAAACCAAACTTCCCTCCAAGTGTCTGCATGGGCGCAGCCATCTTGGATTCTGTCAGCTGATCATTTCCTCCAATCTGTTGTCAGTATTGTTAATCTGCATAATTGCCTAGCCAATCCCTTCCTTGCTGCAGGTATAAATACACTGTGCCTGAGCAAGGAAGGCGTCAGTGCTTTGGTTGTCAAACCTAGTTCCTGTTTGTCTCTCTCCTGTGATTGTCTTCCAGGTTCCAGCTCCTGTCTCAAGACTTCCACCATAGAGACCCGCACCAGCATTCCACCTGCGGTGTAGCCTGACTCTCCAATCCATTGTGGATTCAACTGTTTCCAGCTACAACATTACCTGCTTCCAGCTCAGCTTCCAGCAGAGTACAGCTTCCCTTAAAGGGCCGGTGTCCTTTCTACACTTTATCACTCTCCACCGGTATTATTATTTCTCCGCTCTCAAGTTCTACATTTCAGTTCATATTTCATCGCTCCCAAGTTCATTTATTATTTAACTGGTTCCAGCCAGTATCCACTCCGTGCTAACAACAGTCTGGTTCCAGCCAGTATCCACAGCAGCTGTTTTATCTTCAGCAACCCAGCTTTTCCTGGAACACCAGCTGGCACAATCCTGGGTTATCTCCATTGCTACAGTCGGGCCTGGTAAGGACTTTCCATCTAGAAGATCATAAGAACTATCTCACACTACCAGTGCCCTTTGGCTCCTGACATCCTGTAGTACCCAGGAACTGTATTTATTCTTTGCTGACTTTTACGTTTTCTTTTACTGCTGCTGTGTTGCGGAGTTGTCATAATAAACATCATTGACTTTTATCCAAGTTGTCGTGGTCACGCCTTCGGGCAGTTATTATTCATGTTACTTACATGTCCAGGGGTCTGATACAACCTCCCAGGTTCCGGTACATCTCAGCCCCTACAACTGAGGCTGCCTCCCGTCAGCTCAGGCCCTCAGTTGTGACAACCAGCAGGGAAGAGGTTACTACTCAACCCTATTTGTGGTCCCGAAACCGGACGGTTCGGTCAGACCTATTTTGAATCTGAAATCCCTAAACCTGTACATAAAAAGATTCAAATTCAAAATGGAATCTCTCAGAGCGATAATAGCCAACATGGAGGAGGGGGAGTTTATGGTGTCTGTGGACATAAAGGATGCGTACCTTCATGTCCCCATATATGCCCCCCATCAGGAATACCTGAGATTCGCTGTACAGGATTGTCATTACCAATTTCAGACGTTGCCGTTTGGACTCTCCACGGCCCCGAGGATTTTCACCAAGATAATGGCGGAAATGATGGTGGTCCTGCGCAAGCATGGAGTCACAATTATCCCATACTTGGACGATCTCCTGATAAAAGCGAGATCAAGGGAGAAATTGCTGAGCAGTGTGGCGCTCTCTCTGAGAGTGCTCCAGCAACACGGTTGGATTCTAAAACTACCGAAGTCACAGTTGATTCCGACAACTCGACTACCGTTCCTAGGTATGACACTGGATACGGAACAAATGAAGGTCTTCCTCCCAATAGAGAAAGCCCAAGACATCCAGAACATGGTCAGAGACCTGCTAAAACCGAAAAGGGTGTCAGTTCACCAATGCACTCGAGTTCTGGGGAAAATGGTGGCGGCCTACGAGGCCATTCCCTTCGGAAGGTTCCATGCAAGGACTTTTCAATGGGACCTTCTGGACAAGTGGTCCGGGTCCCATCTGCACTTACATCGGAAAATAACTGTCCCTCCTGTGGTGGTTGCAAAGTGCTCACCTCCTGGAGGGTCGCAGGTTCGGAATTCAGGATTGGATCCTGGTTACCACGGACGCAAGCCTCCGAGGATGGGGAGCGGTCACACAGGGAAAAAAATTTCAGGGTCTTTGGTCAGACCAGGAGTCCTGTCTACACATCAATGTGTTGGAACTCAGGGCCATTTACAACGGCCTTCGACAAGCGGAGAGTTTTCTTCGAAACCTACCGGTTCTGATTCAATCAGACAATGTCACAGCAGTGGCTCATGTGAACCGCCAAGGCGGGACAAGAAGCAGAGTCGCGATGGCGGAAGCCACAAGGATCCTTCGCTGGGCGGAAAATCATGTAAGCGCTCTGTCGGCTGTCTTCATTCCGGGAGTGGACAACTGGGAAGCAGACTTCCTCTGCAGACACGATCTCCATCCAGGAGAGTGGGGACTTCATCAAGAAATCTTTGCAGACGTAACACGTCTTTGGGGAACTCCTCAAATAGACATGATGGCGTCACGCCTCAACAAAAAACTTCGGAGGTATTGCGCCAGGTCTCGGGACCCTCAGGCAGTAGCAGTAGACGCTCTGGTAACACCGTGGGTGTTCAAATCGGTCTACGTGTTTCCTCCTCTTCCTCTCATCACAAAAGTGTTGAGGATCATAAGACGAAGAAGAGTACAGACGATACTCGTTGTCTCAGACTGGCCTCGAAGGGCCTGGTACTCGGATCTACAAGAGATGCTCATAGGAGATTCCTGGCCTCTTCCTCTGAGGGAAGACCTGTTGCAACAGGGGCCCTGTGTATTTCAAGACTTACCGCGGTTACGTTTGACGGCATGGCGGTTGAACGCCGAATCCTAGCGAAAAAGGTGATTCCGGAAGAGGTCATCCCTACTTTAATAAAGGCTAGGAAGGAGGTGACGGTAAAACATTATCACCGTATCTGGCGAAAGTATGTGTCTTGGTGTGAGACCAAGAATGCACCTACGGAAGATTTTCATCTGGGTCGTCTTCTCCACTTCCTACAGACAGGAGTGGATATGGGCCTGAAATTAGGCTCTGTTAAGGTACAGATTTCGGCCATCTCGATTTTCTTTCAGAAGGAATTGGCTTCTCTTCCAGAAGTCCAGATGTTTGTAAAGGGAGTGCTGCATATCCAGCCCCCTTTTGTGCCTCCAGTGGCACCATGGGACCTGAACGTGGTGTTGCAGTTCCTAAAATCACACTGGTTTGAACCGCTTAACAAGGTTGAGTTGAAATTTCTTACCTGGAAGGTGGTCATGTTGTTGGCCTTAGCATCAGCAAGGCGAGTGTCAGAATTGGCGGCTTTGTCACACAAGAGCCCCTACTTGATTTTTCATGTGGATCGAGCTGAATTGAGGACACGTCCGCAATTTTTGCCTAAAGTGGTTTCTTCGTTCCATATGAATCAACCTATTGTGGTGCCTGTGGCTACAAGTGACCTGGAGGATTCCAGATCCCTGGACGTAGTCAGGGCCTTAAAAATTTATGTAGCCAGGACGGCTACAATTAGGAAAACAGAGGCTCTGTTTGTCCTGTATGCGGCCAATAAGATTGTCGCTCCTGCTTCGCAGCAGACTATTGCTCGCTGGATCTGTAATACGATTCAGCAGGCTCACCCTACGGCTGAATTGCCGGTACCAAATTCGGTTAAGGCCCATTCCACTAGGAAGGTGGGCTCTTCTTGGGCGGCTGCCTGAGGCGTCTCGGCTTTAAAACTTTGCCGAGCGGCGACTTGGTCGGGGTCAAACACTTTTGCTAAATTCTACAAGTTTGATACCCTGGCTGATGAGGACCTAGCGTTTGCTCAGTCGGTGCTGCAGAGTCATACGCACTCTCCCGCCCAATTGGATGCTTTGGTATAAACCCCATGGTCCTTACGGAGTCCCCAGCATCCTCTAGGACGTAAGAGAAAATAAGATTTTAAACCTACCGGTAAATCTATTTCTCCTAGTCCGTAGAGGATGCTGGGCACCCGTCCCAGTGCGGAAACTCTGCAAGACTTGTATATAGTTGTTGCTTACATAAGGGTTATGTTACAGTTGACATCGGTCTTGGACCGTTACTGTCGTTTGTTCATACTGTTAACTGGTTATGTATGTTCCAGGTTACATGGTATGATTGGTGTGGGCTGGTATGAATCTTGTCCTTGGATTGCTAAATCCTGCCTTGTATTGTCCATCTCCTCTGGGCACAGTTCTCTAACTGAGGTCTGGAGGAGGGGCATAGAGGGAGGAGCCAGTGCACACCCATAGTCAAAGTTCTTTTTAGGTGCCCTATCTCCTGCGGAGCCCGTCTATACCCCATGGTCCTTACAGAGTCCCCAGCATCCTCTACGGACTAGGAGAAATAGATTTACCGGTAGGTTTAAAATCTTATTTTGTGCGGGAAGCCGTGCACCACTACAAGGGTCGGAGCTTCTCCTCAGAGCCGATCCAGCGCTCACCAGTGACATTTTTCTCCCTGCAGACATAGAAGGATGATGCTGACAGGGAGCGCTGACCCTCCACATAACTCCAGCTATCCCCTGCGGTACCAGCGTGTTATAGATGGGGGGGTGGGGGTGGGGGGGGAGTGTATTGCTAGTAGTAATTAACCTATTAAGGTTGGTTAGTCAGCGCCGGGATTTTATCATAATAACTGCCCACAGGGGGGCTGTGTGGCTGGCTCCTTAGACTCTGTGACACTCTGAAGGTACTCTGGGGGAAACTGTATCTGACATTTTCCTGTGTGTGTGTATATCCCACATTACCATGTATAAGGACTCTGTGACCTGCGCTGCAGCGTATTTATCTTCTCCTGAGGAGTCTATTCCATGTACTTAGGACTGCAATATACTGTCTCTGCCTTCAGAATCCGAACCCCCATGGGTGGATTCTTTAAGGGGAATGATATCCCAGATTTCTACAAGGATGTCACATACTGAGAAAGAGACGCATTTTTGAGGAAATCTGTGGAGGGGTTGCAATACTTGGCCCCCACTACTTAATCAAAAACCTCACCTACATACCCACAAAAGCGTACACTTGCCCAGATAATGCAAGCTGACACTGATACCGACTCTGATACAGGAGACGGTGATGGGGATATGCAGGGGGCGTGGGGTGCATGCCTTGCTAAAGGGGTGCAACTAATTATTGAAGCCATTAGGGATGTTTTACACATTACTGAGAACGTACCTGAACAGGTGGAGGAGTCTTACCTTACAGAAAGTAAGCATCCTCGCTTACCTTTCCGGCTTCCAAGGAGTTAAACTCTTTGTTTGAAAAATCCTGGGAAAACCCAGAGAAAAAATTCCAGATCCCAAAAAGGGATCTTATTGCTTTTCCTTTTCCTGAAGAGGATAGAAAAAAGTGGGGAAAACCCCCTATTGTTGACGCTTCTGTATCTAAGTTGTCAAATAAGGTGGATTTACCTGTTTCTGGTTCGCTTTTAAAGAGCCGGCTGACCGCAAAATTGAAACTACACTCAAATCACTATACACAGCTACTGGCGTAGCTTTAATGCCCACTATTGCTTGTGTGTGGATTTCTAAAGCCATAGTGAAGTGGTCAGGCACATTGCTAGAGGACTTAGATACTATGGATAGGTGTGACATTGATTTGTTTTACGTCACATACAGGATTCTGCGGGGTTCATGGTGGAGACCATGAAGGACCTTGGCATGCTGAATGCACGGGCTACTTCTCTGGTGGTCTCGGCGCGCAGTGTACTGTGGATGCAAAATCCAAGAAAAGTGTGGAGAACCTACCCTTCACAGGTCAGGCTCTGTTTGGGGATGTATTGGATACGTGGATCTCCACGGCAACTGTGGGTAAGTTAACCTTTCTTCCCTCAGCAGCACCACCGGCTAGGAAATCGTATCTTTCGCCTACCCTGAAGTCCTTTTGACCGCAAAATGTAAAAAATCCAAACCCCCTCCCACCTCCTTTAGAGGAGGTCGGGGAAAGTTCAGAAAACCTGCACCATCAGGTTCCCAGGAACAGAAACCAGGTTCTGTTTCCTCAAAATCGTCATCATGACGGTGGACCTCCCAGCCTGGAGGATGGGCAGGTGGGAGCGAGATTAAAAGCTTTCAGTCACGTTTGGGCATCATCATGCCTAGACCCCTGGGTAAAAGATATTGTTGCCCAGGGATACAGGCTGGAGTTTCAAGAGCTCCCACTTCACAGATTCTTCAAATCAGGCTTACCAGTTTCGCTGACAGAAAGTGCCATCCTACAGGAAGCCAATCAAAAATTGGTTCAAACAAATGTCATTGTTCCAGTTCCACTTCACCTGCAACACAAAGGTTATGTCTCAAGTCTGTTTGTGGTACCGAAACCGGACGGTTCGGTATAGTTAATATTAAACCTAAAGTAATTGAACCCATACTTGAGGGAATTCAAATTCAAGATGGATTCTCTGAGAGCGGTGATCTCAGATCTGGAGGAGGGGGGAATTCCTAGTATCCCTGGATATCAAGGATGCATACCTTCACATTCCGATCTGGCCGCCTCACCAGGCTTATCTCAGATTTGCGCTGCTGAACTGTCACTATCAGTTCCAGGCACTGTCATTTGGCCTCTTCACAGCACCGAGGGTGTTCACCAAGGTCATGGCAGAGATGATGCTATTCCTCCGCAGACAGGGTGTGAACATAATTCCATATCTGGACATTCTGCTGATAAAAGCATCTTCCAAGGAAAAGATGTTGCAGAGTATTGCTATCTCAACTCGGCTACTCCAGGATTATGGGTGGATCTTGAAACTTCCAAAGTCACATTTGGAGCCGACAAAGAGACTGCCCTTCCTGCGGATGATACTCAACACGGAAGTGCAGAAGGTGTTTCTATCGGTGGAGAAAGCGTTGGTGATCCAATCAATGGTCAGGGAGCTTCTGAAGCCAGCCCGGGTAGCGGTTCATCAGTGTATTCGCCTTCTGGGGAAGATGGTTGCCTCCTACGAGGCTCTTCAGTACAAAAGATTCCATGCGAGGTTCTTCCAACTGGATCTCCTAGACAAATGGTCGTTATCACACCTTCACATGCACCAGCGGATACGCCTGTTGCTGAAAGCCAGAATTTCAATCCTATGGTGGCTCCAAGCTTCTCACCTACTCGAAGGCTGCAGGTTCGGGATTCAGAACTGGATCCTTCTAACTACGGATGCAAGTCTTAGAGGTTGGGAAACTGTCACCCAAGGGGAAAACTTCCAAGGAAGGTGGTCCAGTCAGGAATCTCTCCTTCCAATAAACGTTCTGGAACTAAGGGCCATTTACAACGGCCTTCTACAAGCGGCACATCTGCTACAAAATCAAGCCATTCAGGTTTAGTCGGACAACGTCACAGTGGTGTACTACATAAACAGACAGGGCGAAACGAAGAGCAGAGCTGGGATGTCAGAGGTAACAAGAATCCCCCTCTGGGCAGAAAAGCACGCGGTGGCACGGTCAGCAATCTTCATTCCGGGAGTGGACAACTGAGAAGCGGACTTCCTCAGCAGACACGATCTCCATCCAGGAGAGTGGGGCCTCCATCCGGAGGTGTTCGCAGAGGTGAAAAGACAATGGGGTGTATCTCAGATAGACATGATGGCCTCTCGCCTCAACAAAAAGCTTCGGAGGTACTGTTCCAGGTCAAGAGACCCACACGCAGTGGCGGTGGACGCACTGGTAACTCAGTGGACGTACCAGTCAGTGTATGTGTTCCCTCCACTTCCGCTCATCCCAAGGATTCTCAAGCTCAAAAAAGGACAAGAGTTGAGGCGATCCTCATTGCTCCGGACTGGCCAAGACGGGCTTGGTACGCGGATCTTCTGGAATTACTGCTGGAGGATCCGAGGCCTCTTCCTCTTCGCGAGGACCTTCTCCTACAGGGGCCGTTCGTCTATCAAGACTTTCCGCGGCTACATTTGATGGCATGGAGGTTGAACACCAGATCTTAGCTCGGAAAGGCATTCCGAAAAAGGTCATTCTTACCCTGATACAGGCTAGGAAGGGAGTAACGTCAAACCATTACCATACGATTTGGAAAAAGTATGTGTCTTGGTGTGAATCCAAGAAGTTTCCTGCAGTGGAGTTTTAACTGGGACGGTTTCTCCTCTTTTTGCAAGCAGGTGTGGATGTCGGCCTACGCTTGGGCTCCATAAAGGTCCAGATTTCGGCCTTGTCCATTTTCTTCCAGAAACAATTGGTAGCTCTTCCTGAGGTTCAGACATTCTTGAAAGGGGTTCTGCATATTCAACCACCCTTTGTGCCTCCTACGGCACCTTGGGATCTTAATGTGGTGCTGCAGTTCCTGCAATCGGATTGGTTCGAACCTTTACAGGACTTGGACGTCAAGTTTCTTACTTGGAAAGCGGTCACACTGTTGGCATTGGTGTCTGCTTGACGTGTGGCGGAATTGGGGGCATTGTCATGCAAGAGCTCCTATTTGATTTTCCATGAGGATAGAGTTGAGCTCAGAATGCGTCAGCAATTTCTCCCAAAGTTTGTGTCAGCCTTTCATATCAATCAACCTATTGTGGTGCAAGTGGCTACTGACTCCTCAATTACCTCAAAGTTCTTGGATGTTGTGAGGGCTTTGAAAATATATATGAAAAGAACTACTCGTCACAGAAAGTCGGACGCTCTATTTGTCCTTTATGATCCCAACAAGGTTGGGTGTCCTGCTTCTAAGCAGACAATTTCTCGCTGGATCAGGTTCACCATCCAACACGCTTATTGGTGGTCATTCCGAGTTGTTCGCTCGCAAGCTGCTTTTAACAGCTTTGCACACGCTAAGCCGCTGCCTACTGGGAGTGAATCTTAGCTTATCAAAATTGCGAACGAAAGATTAGCAGAATTGCGAATAGACACTACTTAGCAGTTTCTGAGTAGCTCCACACTTACTCGGCATCTGCGATCAGTTCAGTCAGTTTCGTTCCTGGTTTGACGTCACAAACACACCCAGCGTTTGCCCAGACACTCCTCCGTTTCTCCAGCCACTCCCGCGTTTTTCCCAGAAACGGTAGCGTTTTTTCACACACACCCATAAAACGGCCAGTTTCCGCCCAGAAACACCCACTTCCTGTCAATCACATTACGATCACCAGAACGAAGAAAAAACCTCGTAATGCCGTGAGTAAAATACCTAACTGCATAGCAAATTTACTTGGCGCAGTTGCACTGCGGACATTGCGCATGCGCATTAGCGACTAATCGCTCCGTTGCGAGAAAAAAATAACGAGCGAACAACTCGGAATGACCCCCATTGTACGGTGGTATTGCCGTGTCTGAAATCTGTTAAGGCCCATTCTACTCGTAAAGTGGGTTCTTCCTGGGCGGCTGCCCGGGGTGTCTCAGCTATTCAGCTTTGCCAAGCAGCTACTTGGTTAGAGTCGAACACTTTTGCTATGTTGTACAAGTTCGATACTTTGGCCTTTTGAGGACCTTAAGTTTGGTAAATCAGTTCTGCAGGAACCTCAGCACTCTCCCTCCCATACTGGGAGCTTTGGTACATCCCCATGGTACTAATGTGGACCCCAGCATCCTCTAGGACGTTAGAGAAAATAGGATTTTGGTTACCTACCGGTAAATCCTTTTCTCGTAGTCCATAGAGGATGCTGGGCGCCCGCCCAGTGCTTCTTATTCCTGCATTGTTACTTGGTTCAGTTTGTTAGTTCATCCGTTGCTGAATTGTTCCAAGTTAGTTAGCTTGACTTTCCTTTTATTGTACGTGTGAGCTGGAGTGAATCTCAGCACTATCTGTGAATTTCCTTCTCTCGAAGTATGTCCGTCTCCTCGAGCACAGTTTCTAGACTCAGTCTGGTAGGAGGGGCATAGAGGGAGGAGCCAGCCCACACTATTAATCTCTTAAAGTGCCCATGGCTCCTAGTGGACCTGTCTATACACCATGGTACTAATGCAGTGGCGTAACTAGAAGTTTTTCTCCCCCAAGCCAAAAAATTCTTCAGTGCCCCCCCCCCCCCCCCCCAATCCCCCATCCCCCATAATTGGCACTATGAAAGGGACAAACATACGGCGTCACCCAAAAAGTGGGTGTGGCTTCGTTGGAATGGGCGTGGCTTTGCATAAAGGGGCGTGGTATTGCAGGAAAAGACTTCCTTATACCCCAGTTTTGCAACCTGCACGCCCAGACGTTAGCCACCACTGGAAAGAAAAATAATCCTGATTCATGCCCCTTACATTATTTGTCATTTTTCCCCCTTATAGTAATGCCCAGTATACATTATGCCACATACTGCAATGGCCCTTAGACATTATTCCACGCACAATAATGCACATGACACAATATGCACACACCATAATGCCCCCGACACATTATGCCACACACCGTAATGCCTGTGACAAATTATGCCACACACCGTAATGCCTGTGACACATGACGACAAGAATCGCAATGCCCGTTATACATTATGCTACACACTGCAATGCCCCTGATACATTATAGCACATACAATGCCTGTGACACATTATGACACACACTGCAATGACCCTGAGACATTATACCACATACCACAATGCCCGTGATATAGTATACAACACACAGTAATGCCTGACACATTATGACACATACCGCAATGTCCGTGATACATTATGCCACACACTGCAATGACCCTGAGACATTATACCACATATCACAATGCCCGTGATATAGTATACCATACACCATAATACCTGTGACACATACCGCAATGCCCGTTATACATTATGCCACACTGCAATGCCCCTGAGACATTATACCACATACCACAATGCACGCGATATAGTATGCCACACACCGTAATGCCTGTGACACATTATGACACACACCGCAATGTCCGTGATACATTATGCCACACACCGTAATGCCCATTTCTCTAACGTCCTAGTGGATGCTGGGAACTCCGTAAGGACCATGGGGAATAGCGGGCTCCGAAGGAGGCTGGGCACTCTAGAAAGATTTATGACTACCTGGTGTGCACTGGCTCCTCCCACTATGACCCTCCTCCAAGCCTCAGTTAGATTTCGTGCCCGGCCGAGGTTGGATGCACACTAGGGGCTCTCCTGGGCCCTTAGAAAGAAAGTATTGATTTAGGTTTTTTATTTTCAGTGAGACCTGCTGGCAACAGGCTCACTGCAGCGAGGGACTAAGGGGAGAAGAAGCGAACTCGCCTGCTTGCAGCCGGATTGGGCTTCTTAGGCTACTGGACACCATTAGCTCCAGAGGGATCGACCGCAGGCCCAGTCCTTGGTGTTCGGTCCCGGAGCCGCGCCGCCGTCCCCCTTACAGAGCCAGAAGCAAGAAGAGGTCCGGAAAAACGGCGGCAGAAGACATCAGTCTTCACCAAGGTAGCGCACAGCACTGCAGCTGTGCGCCATTGCTCCTCATACACACTTCATACTCCGGTCACTGAGGGTGCAGGGCGCTGGGGGGGGGCGCCCTGAGAAGCAATAATAACACCTTGGCTTGCAAAAACTCCACAATATATAGTCCCAGAGGCTATATATGTGGAAAATACCCCTGCCAGAATATGGAAAAAAGCGGGAGAATAGGCCGCGGAAAAGGGGCGGAGCTATCTCCTGCAGCACACTGGCGCCATTTCTCCTTCACAGATCCGCTGGAAGGAAGCTCCCTGGCTCTCCCCTGCAGTCTACACTACAGAACAGGGTAAAAACAGAGAGGGGGGGGCACTAAATTGGCGCAATATATATTATATAAAAAAGCAGCTATAGGGGACATAACTCAGTTAGTCCCTGCATTATATAGCGCTCTGGTGTGTGCTGGCATACTCTCACTCTGTCCCCCCAAAGGGCTTTTGTGGGTCCTGTCCTCATTCGGAGCATTCCTTGTGTGTGTGCGGTGTGTCGGTACGGCTGTGTCGACATGTTTGATGAGGATAATGATGTGGAGGCGGAGCAGATGCCTTTAGAAGGGATGTCACCCCCTGCGGGACAGACACCTGAGTGGATGGGCTTATGGAAAGTAATGAGTGCACGTATAGACTCCCTATATAAGAAAATCGACGACATGCCAAATGTGGGACAGCCGACTTCTCAGCTCGTGCCTGCCCAGGCGTCGCATGGGTCGTCAGGGGCTCTAAAACGCCCGCTACCTCAAGCAGACCCAGATGTCGACACTGATACTGACACCAGTGTCGACGACGATGAGTCTAACCTGATCCCCACTAAGGCCATTCACTGCATGATTGAGGCAATGAAAGAGGTGTTACACATTTCTGATATAACTACAGGTACCACTAAAAAGGGTATTATGTTTGGAGAGAAAAAACTACCCGTAGTTTTTCCCCCATCAGATGAATTAAATGAAGTGTGTGAAGAAGCGTGGGCTTTCCCTGATAAAAAATTGGTAATTCCTAAGAAGGTACTAATGGCGTTCCCTTTCCCGCCAGAGGATAGGTCATGTTGGGAAACACCCCCTAGAGTGGATAAAGCGCTCACACGTTTGTCTAAAAAGGTGGCACTACCGTCTCCGGATACGGCCGCCCTCAAGGAACCTGCTGATAGAAAGCAGGAGGCGATCCTGAAGTCTGTATATACACACACAGGCATTATACTTAGGCCAGCTATTGCGTCAGCTTGGATGTGCAGTGCTGCCGCTGCGTGGTCAGATAAACTGTCAGAAAATATTGACACATTAGACAGAGACACGAACGATCCTGTTAACCATAGACCATATAAAAGACTCAGTCTTATATATGAGAGATGCACAGAGGGAAATCTGCCGACTGGCATCTAAAGTAAGTGCATTGTCCATTTCTGCTAGGAGAGGCTTATGGACTCGCCAGTGGACAGGAGATGCGGATTCAAAAAAGCACATGGAAGTGTTACCATATAAGGGTGAGGAATTATTTGGGGATGGTCTCTCGGACCTAGTTTCCACAGCAACGTCTGGGAAGTCAGCATTTTTACCCCATGTCCCCTCACAGCCTAAGAAGGCGCCGTTTTATCAGGTTCAGTCCTTTCGGACCCAGAAAAACAGGCGTGGAAAAGGCGGGTCCTTTCTGTCCAGAGGCAGAGGTAGGGGAAAAAGGCTGCAACAAACAGCAGGTTCCCAGGAGCAAAAGTCCTCCCCCGCTTCTTCTTCCAAGTCCGCCGCATGACGGTGGGGCTCCACAGGCGGAGCCAGGTACGGTGGGGGGTCGCCTCAAAAATTTCAGCGATCAGTGGGTTCGCTCACAGGTGGATCCCTGGATCCTGCAAATAATATCTCAGGGGTACAAGCTGGAATTCGAGGCGTCCCCACCCCACCGGTTCCTAAAATCTGCCTTGCCGATTGCTCCCTCAGACAGGGAGGAGGTGCTAGCGGCAATTCACAAGCTGTATTCTCAGCAGGTGATAATCAAGGTACCCCTACTTCAACAAGGCCGGGGTTATTATTCCACACTATTTGTGGTACCGAAACCGGACGGTTCGGTGAGACCCATTCTAAATTTGAAATCCTTGAACACGTACATAAAGAAATTCAAGTTCAAGATGGAATCGCTCAGGGCGGTTATTGCAAGCCTGGACGAGGGGGATTACATGGTATCCCTGGACATCAAGGATGCTTACCTACATGTCCCCATTTACCATCCTCACCAGGAGTACCTCAGATTTGTGGTACAGGATTGCCATTACCAATTCCAGACGCTGCCGTTTGGACTGTCCACGGCACCGAGGGTATTTACCAAGGTTATGGCGGAAATGATGATACTCCTTCGAAGAAAGGGAGTTTTAATTATCCCGTACTTGGACGATCTCCTAATAAAAGCGAGGTCCAAGGAACAGTTGTTGGTGGGAGTAGCACTATCTCAGGAGGTGCTGCACCAGCACGGCTGGATTCTGAATATCCCAAAGTCACAGCTAGTTCCGACGACACGGCTACTGTTCCTGGGTATGATTCTGGATACAGTCCAGAAGAAAGTGTTTCTCCCGGAGGAGAAAGCCAGGGAGTTGTCATCTCTAGTCAGAGACCTCCTGAAACCAAAACAAGTATCAGTGCATCGCTGCACACGGGTCCTGGGGAAAATGGTGGCTTCTTACGAAGCAATTCCCTTCGGCAGGTTCCATGCCAGAACCTTTCAGTGGGACCTGTTGGACCAGTGGTCCGGATCGCATCTTCAGATGCATCGCTTAATAACCCTGTCTCCAAGAACCAGGGTGTCTCTACTGTGGTGGCTGCAGAGTGCCCATCTTCTAGAGGGCCGCAGGTTCGGAATACAGGACTGGGTCCTGGTGACCACGGATGCCAGCCTTCGAGGCTGGGGGGCAGTCATACAGGGAAGAAACTTCCAAGGACTATGGTCGAGTCAGGAGACTTCCCTTCACATAAATATTCTGGAACTAAGGGCCATCTACAATGCCCTAAGTCGAGCAAAAGCCCTGCTCCTACACCAGCCGGTGCTGATCCAGTCAGACAACATCACGGCAGTCGCCCATGTAAATCGACAGGGCGGCACAAGAAGCAGGATGGCGATGGCAGAAGCCACAAGAATTCTCCGATGGGCGGAGAATCATGTACTAGCACTGTCAGCAGTGTTCATTCCGGGAGTGGACAACTGGGAAGCAGACTTCCTCAGCAGACACGACCTCCACCCGGGAGAGTGGGGACTTCACCCAGAAGTCTTCCAGATGCTGGTAAACCGTTGGGAAAAACCACAGGTGGACATGATGGCGTCCCGTCTCAACAAAAAGTTAAAAAGATATTGCGCCAGGTCAAGGGACCCTCAGGCGATAGCTGTGGACGCTCTAGTGACACCGTGGGTGTACCAGTCGGTTTATGTGTTCCCTCCTCTGCCTCTCATTCCAAAGGTACTGAGAATAATAAGAAAGCGAGGAGTAAACACAATTCTCGTGGTTCCGGATTGGCCAAGACGAGCGTGGTACCCGGAACTTCAAGAGATGCTATCAGAGGACCCGTGGCCTCTACCGCTCAGACAGGACCTGATACAGCAGGGGCCCTGTCTGTTCCAAGACTTACCGCGGCTGCGTTTGACGGCATGGCGGTTGAACACCGGATCCTAAAGGAAAAGGGTATTCCGGAAGAAGTCATTCCTACGCTTATTAAGGCCAGGAAAGATGTTACGGCAACGCATTATCACCGCATATGGCGAAAATATGTTGCATGGTGCGAGGCCAATAAGGCCCCAACAGAGGAATTTCAACTAGGTCGATTTCTGCATTTCCTGCAAGCAGGAGTGGATATGGGCCTAAAACTAGGCTCCATTAAAGTACAGATCTCGGCTCTGTCGATTTTCTTTCAAAAAGAACTAGCTTCAGTACCTGAAGTTCAGACTTTTGTAAAAGGAGTGCTGCATATTCAGCCCCCGTTTGTGCCTCCTGTGGCACCTTGGGATCTCAACATGATGTTGAGTTTCCTAAAATCACATTGGTTTGAGCCACTAAAAACCGTGGATCTGAAATATCTCACGTGGAAAGTGGTCATGTTATTAGCCTTGGCTTCGGCCAGGTGAGTGTCAGAATTAGCGGCTTTATCATGTAAAAGCCCTTATCTGATTTTCCATATGGATAGGGCAGAGTTGAGGACTCGTCCCCAATTTCTCCCTAAGGTGGTGTCAGCGTTTCACCTGAACCAGCCTATTGTGGTGCCGGCGGCTACTAGTGAATTGGAGGACTCCAAGTTGCTAGACGTTGTCAGGGCCCTGAAAATATGTTTCCAGGACGGCTGGAGTCAGGAAAACTGACTCGTTGTTTATCCTGTATGCACCCAACAAGCTGGGTGCTCCTGCTTCTAAGCAGTCTATTGCTCGCTGGATTTGTAGTACAATTCAGCTTGCGCATTCTGTGGCAGGCATACCACAGCCAAAATCTGTAAATGCCCATTCCACAAGGAAGGTGGGCTCATCTTGGGCGGCTGCCCGAGGGGTCTCGGCTTTACAACTTTGCCGAGCAGCTACTTGGTCAGGGGCAAACACATTTGCAAAATTCTACAAATTTGATACCCTGGCTGAGGAGGACCTGGAGTTCTCTCATTCGGTGCTACAGAGTCATCCGCACTCTCCCGCCCGTTTGGGAGCTTTGGTATAATCCCCATGGTCCTTACGGAGTTCCCAGCATCCACTAGGACGTTAGAGAAAATAAGAATTTACTCACCGGTAATTCTATTTCTCGTAGTCCGTAGTGGATGCTGGGCGCCCATCCCAAGTGCGGATTGTCTGCAATACTTTCACATAGTTACTGTTAACTAAAGGGTTATTGTTGAGCTATCTGTTGAGAGGCTCAGTTGTTTTCATACTGTCAAACTGGATATAGTATCACGAGTTGTACAGTGTGATTGGTGTGGCTGGTAAGAGTCTTACCCGGGATTCTAAATCCTTCCTTATTATGTCTGCTCATCCGGGCACGGTGTCCTAACTGAGGCTTGGAGGAGGGTCATAGTGGGAGGAGCCAGTGCACACCAGGTAGTCATAAATCTTTCTAGAGTGCCCAGCCTCCTTCGGAGCCCGCTATTCCCCATGGTCCTTACGGAGTTCCCAGCATCCACTACGGACTACGAGAAATAGAATTACCGGTGAGTAAATTCTTATTTACACATTAAGTCCTACAGTAAGGCTTCTAATTACTTTTAAATTACCTGCTCGTTGCCAGGGGTTTCATGCTCTTGGTTCCATGCACGGTGCCAGGGGTTTTCATGCTCAGGGTGTCATGCTCGTTGCCAGGTGTTTCATGCACTGGGTGTCATGCTCGTTGCCAGGGGTTTCATGCACTGGGTGTCATGCTCGTTGCCAGGGGGTAGTGCTTGTTGCTAGGGCTGTGCTCCCAGTGCCACATATGTCCCCAGTGCCACATATTCCCCCACGGTGCCAGGTACACACATGCCCCCAGTGCCAAATATAGCCCCCCCCCCCCCCGTGCCACATATGCCCCCAGTGCCAGATATTCCCCCACAGTGCCAGGTGCTCACGTGCCCCCAGTGCCAAATATAGCCCCCCCCCCATGTGCCAGGTACACATGCAGTGCCATATATCCCCCTCAGTACCCCCCCAGTGCCATATATGCCCCCTCAGTGCCATATATGCCCCCACACTTCCCCCCCCAGTGCCATATATACCCCCTCAGTGCCCCCCCAGTGCCATACATGCCCCCTGTGCCATACATGCCCCCTCAGTGCCCCCTGTGCCATACATGCCCCTCAGTGCCCCCTGTGCCATACATGCCCCCTCAGTGCCATATATGCCCCCTCAGTGCCCCCTGTGCCATATATGCCCCCTCAGTGCCCCCTGTGCCATATATGCCCCCCCCCCCCCCCCGCTGCTGTGAAGGAGGGCACAGCGCGCGCCTCTCTCATGTCCCTCCTGCATCTCCGTCTCTCTGGTCTAATAAAGGAAGAGCCGGTTCGTGAGCCAATCAGAGCTCACGAACGGCACTTCCATTATTAGACCAGACGGACGGAGACGCAGGATGGACACGGGAGAGGCGCGCTGTGCCCTCCGTGTCCCTCCTTACAGCAGGGAGGAGAGGAGACAGCAGATTGACATGCGGACGCTCGTCCGCATGTCAATCTGCTCTAAATCAGTGGCGGCGCCCCCGCAGCCCCTCGCCCCCAAGCCACCGCGAGGGCTGCGGGGGCAGTAGTTACGCCACTGTACTAATGTGGACCCCAGCATCCTCTACGGACTACGAGAAAAGGATTTACCGGTAGGTAACCAAAATCCTATTTTTTTTTTGTCTCAAACCTTATTTGATCCTCATTTCTTTGTAAGGATATCCTTATGTCTATCCCATGCATGTTTAAATTGATCTACTGTCTTAGCCTCTACCACCTCTGATGGGAGGCTATACCACTTGTCCACTACCCTTTCTGCGAAGTAATTTTTCCTCAAATTTCCCCTGAACCTCCCCCCCCCCCCTCCCTCCAGTCTCAGTGCATGTCCTTTTGTCCTATTGCTTCTCTTCATTTGGAGAATGTTCCCCTCCTGGACTTTGTTAAAACCTTTGATATATTCTTCGACAGTTTCTGTCATGTCCCCTCTTTCCCTTCTCTGCTCCATACTATACATATTGAGGTTTCTTAGTCTTTCTGGGTATGTTTTGTGATGAAGGCCATGTACCATTTTAGTTGCCCTTCTTTGTACAGTCTATAATGTACTGTATTAATATCCTTTTGAAGATATGGCCTCCAGAATTGAACACAGTATTCTAGATGAGGCCGTACCAATGACCTATACAGTGGCATTATTACTTCTTTCTTTCTGCTGCTGATTCCTCTCCCAATGCAGCCAATCATCAGACTAGCCTTCCTCATTACTTTGTTACATTGCTTTCTTGCCTTTAAGTCACCAGAAATAGTGGCGCCTAGATCCCTTTCCTCTTCAGTAGTTTCCAGTATAGTGCCATTAATACTATATTTAGCCTTTGGATTTTTGAGACCCAAGTGCATGATTTAATTTTTTTTGGCATTAACTGTAATTGCCACACTCTTGACCATTCCTCTAGTCTACCTAGATCCTCAATCATTTGTTTTAACCCACCTGGTGTGTCTACCCTGTTGCATACCTTTGTGTCATCTGCCAAAAGGCATACTTTCCCTTTAGTGCCATTTGCAATGTCACCTATAAAGATATTAAAAAGCATTGGTCCAAGTACAGACCCCTGGGGTACTACACTGGTAACATTTCCCTCCTGTGAATGCACTCCATTTACCACAACTCTCTGTTTTCCTTTTTATAACAATAATATTTATTGGGATTTTGACATTACATAGAAAAAATACAAACAAACAGACAAGCTGTAAGTTAGTAAGAAAAAACACAAAGAAACATAGGGAAGGGGGAGTTACCAGACTAGTCTAGCATCAGACAATCAGAACCTACTGACCGTTACGTACCCAAAAAAACAAAAACAAATTGAATAACACATAGAAATGCAATGAGGAAATATCTGCTTAGGAATCTAAGCTAGGGGAATTTGGCACATGAAGATCTATTGGTGCACTGTAGATGGTAGAATGCCCCATATGCTCCCTGAACTCTCCCCATTTCAAATGGTAAGAGGAGGTGGAAGATGAGTAATTAGTCTCCGCCGTTTCAAATAGATAGTGCTTATGAACTTTATCCGTGATAACTGCTATAGTAGGGATAAGAGGTGACTTCCACAGCTGGACAAAAGATGCCTTGGTCGCAATCAAAATATGTCCCATAAGATACCTATCACCCTGGGACATGCTTCCCGGATAAAAATGAAACAAGGCCGTTAATGGGTCTGCAGATACAGCAAGTCCTAACACTTTGCCAATCATAGTAAATACCTCCCTACAGAAAATGTGGAAAATATCTTCAACCAAAGCACAGTTTCTTCAGCAAAACTGGGAGACCGAGGGCCATATCTTATGTTGCCACTCTGGAGTAAAGTAGGCCATAGAGTGGTGAGCACATTTAGATATCCTAAAACAAGTTTTAAAGATGACATCCCATTCGTCCTCATTCAGAACTTGAGAGAAATCATTCTCCCATTTAACTTGAGAGGGTAGTTTCCCAGACACCCTTTCTGAGAGCATGTACTGATACCACCAGGAGATATTACCTCTCTGTGCCGAGGAGTGAAGTTTGGACAGAAGCAAGGGAGGGAATATCATTATGTTTAAGGGGGCCGAGACATGACTCTGTAGCCAATGTCTCAATTGTAAATATTTGTAGAAGTCACGGGGTAAAATATTTGCCTAACTCTGTAGTAGAGAAAAGGGAACCATACCATTTGCCTGAAACACATCTTTCAATGATTTCAAGCAAGTCTAACCCAGGAGTCAAATTGTAGAGATGGAATTAAGGCAGCTATGGCAGTTAGGGAAAGTTCTAGAGATGGTAACACAATTCCTGTTCCAGAAGATACAAATTTATGCCATACTTGAAGTGTCGTAAAAACTGCTTTACAATTACGGGTACAGGGGAAAGTCACCGTAGTAGGTAGCCATAAAAGATCTGGGAGACTAAATGGGGACATCATAGCACGTTCAATAAGCACCCCCAGTTTGAGAGAATCAGTTTAAAACCAGTCTTTAACCTGTCTCAATATACAGGCGGAGTGGTATACCTCAACGTCCGGAAAAGCAGCACCTCTAAGTTTCGGAAGGGAAATAGTGGTTCTAGCTATTTTAGGTTTAGAACCTTTCCAAACATATTTAATAAGAGTTTGATTAAATCTATTATAAAGGTGTCTAGGAAGTAGCCTCGGTATAGTACGGTAGAGGTACATTAATTTAGGTAACAGCACCATTTTAGCAGCCGCTATGCGGCCCAACCAACCAAAAGCCGACAACAAAGGTGTACAGTTGCAATCTATCAAATCACATTCCCTGGCTAAGTTAACACCTAAGTACTAGAGAGACTTAACCTGCCAAGCATATCTAAAATTTTCTTTCAAGTCCTTTAATAAATCCGCAGGAACGTGAAGAGGTAGGGCCTTAGTCTTGGAGGTATTCAGTCTATAGTACGATACATCTGAGTACTGCCTCAAAAGTCGGTGAAGATGGGGGAGGGAAATCTCAGGTTGCAATAGACATAAGTGATTTGTCATCCGCAAAGAGACTGATTTTATGAGAAATATCACCAATGATAGGGTCATGAATACCGTCAAAAGATTGAATTCTCTCAGCCAAGGGCTCAATCGCTAAGCAAAGATGAGAGGTGATAAAGGGCATCCTTGTCTCGTACCATTGGTGATATCGAAGCTCGTCGAAAGGCAATTGTTGACATAAACTCTAGCAGATGGGAAAGAGTAAAGCGCAAGAATAGAGTCGAGTATGCTGCCTTGGAAGCCAAAACAACACAACGTGGCCTGTAAGAACCCCCAATGAAGCCTATGAAACGCCTTCTCGGCATCTAAAGATAAAACTAGAAGGGGGGACTTAGAGGAGTCACAATAATCTATAACATCAAGAACCCAACGCGTATTGTCTGGAGCCTGTCTGCCCGGTACGAACCCCACCTGGTCCGATTTAATAAGAGAAGGTAAAAAGGGGCAAATGCGATTGGCAATCATTTTGCTGTAAATCTTGACATCCACCTTCAACAAGGCTATGGGCCTATCATTTTGTACAGAGGGAGGAGATTTCCCCAGTTTAGGGATAATCACAATTTGTGCAGCCAACATTTCCTTCGGAAAACAATTGTGCAGAGAGAGTTAGATTTGGGAGGGGTGTGTTCAAAGTGAAATCTAAATTGCAGTGTAAAAATAAAGCAGACAGTATTTACTCTGCACAGAAACAAATTAACCCACCTAAATCTAACTCTCTCTGCAAATGTTATATCTGCCCCACCTGCAGTGGGGCAGATATAACATATAACGAGTCATTCCGACCCGTTCGCATGCAGCTGTTTATCGCTGCAGTGCGAACGGGTGCGGAATGCACATGCACGGCGGGCACAGTGCGCGACGTTGCCCAGCGACAGGGGCCGCTGGGTTACGACGCGACTTACAAAGGAAGCAGTCACAGAGCCGACCGCAAAGAAGATTGACAGGAAGAAGGTGTGCCCAGGCGGATCCGGACCATTTGGAGCCGTTTTCGGGGAGTGTTGAGTATGACGCAGGCGTGTCCAGGAGAACGAAGGGCGGAGGAGTGACGTCAAAGCCGGGCCCATCATCGCTGGATCCATCGCACAGGGTAAGTAGATATAGGCCTAGTCTACTTCTGCTTGTAATTTTTTTTTAGCTTAGCAGGGCTGCACAAGCGATCGCAGCCCTGCTAACCTAAAATGCACTCCCCTATAGGCGTGGACTAGTTGATTGCAGCAGCAAAAAGTTGCTGGCTGCGATCAACTCGGAATGACCACCATGGTTTTGCCAAACTGCTAACAAATTTGCTGCTGTGATCAACTCTGAATTACCCCCACAGATTGGTGTATAGCTTGTCTAGCCTCCAGGATAGAGAGAGCATTATATCCCAATCTCCATGGCCCAGGCGTGACCCTCCTCGCACCAATATCCCATACCAGCAACAAAGGGGAGTGATCTGACCATGACATCGGTAAAATATCTATTTTACGGATAGAGGCAAGAGTGCATTTGTCTGAAAATGCTAAATCGATTCTAGAGTATGACCGATGTACATGTGACTAAAACGAAAAATCTCTCACAGTAGGATGGTTACAGCTCCAAACATGGTAAAGATCTTATTCTGCTATGAGTTGACTAAAACCTTTAGCAAAGTTATGAGGCGTGGGGCTATGTAAGACAGTCAGTCTGGATCTATCCATAACCGGGTCCAGTACCATATTAAAGTCCCCAAGAACCAAAAGTGCTCCTTTAATATCGGTCTGCAAGACTTTACAGAACTTCTTACAAAAAAGTAACTGTCTAGTATTAGGGGTATAGCAGGACACCAGAGTTACATCTACATTTTAGAGTCCCAACCAAAATTAGGTATCGACTCTCTGGATCAGAATATTGTGAAGAGACCGTGAATGAACAGTGTTGGGAAACTAATATAGCCATCCCTGCTTTCTTCTCCGGGTCATTAGCTGTGTAACAGAAGGGGTATTTAGAATTCCGAAACAGAGGAGGTGCTGCCATTTTAAAGTGGGTTTCATGAACTGCCACAATATGAGCTTTTAATCTATGGAAATAGTTTAAGGCAAGTTTCCTCTTCTGGGGAGAGTTCAGTCCTTACCATTAACAGAAACTACATTGAGCATTGGTAAGTAATACAAAACAGTGCAGAACTACTATCATAAGAGGTTCTACAAAAAATCACGTCTGGCTTAAGGAGAAAACAGTACACAAAAAAAGAAAATACACACAAATAAATAATGGAAAAAAATGTAACCGAACTGACCCCACAAGGGGCCAAAATAGGAGCCATACCATGGCCACCCGAGGATGAGTCACGGGGGGTTAGTGGCCAATCCCTCGTCGCCGTAACCTAAAGAACCATTGGTGTGCCTCTGCATCACCCAAAGTAAAAGCATAAACTAACGTCCCTCACGAGACATCTAACCCCCACCCTCCAATAGGAAGGGGGAAGAGACCGGCCAAACATCGAGACCATAAACAGCTTCCAGATGTGCAGAGGAACACCAAACTGGAGGATAAAATCAGAGAAATAACATATATAACAGTACATACCAACCATAAATCAAGACAGTAAGGTCCAAGACCCTAGAGAAGGAAGAATCATCGCAGAGATACAACAATATCAGCTCCCCTCGGCTCCAGCCTACCACAAAGCAGTAAAACCTCAGAACTAGTAATAATCAATTTACAGCAAGGGAACCTCTGGGTATTTACCGACTCGACCCAGTCGTAGACCAGTCCTGCTGGAGTCCACGAGCTGGGGAACCATAAACTGAAGTCTCTGCCAGATTCCACCTCTCCAGCAACTTTACACCTTCTGGTAGAGTATTAAAAGCAATAATGGAGTTGTCCCATGATATAAAGAGTTTAGTGTAAAATCCCCATCTTTAGGAAATATTAGCTTTCCTGAGAGCACTGGTTACAGGTAGGAACGAGCGTTGTTTCATTAATGTGTCTCTAGAGTCACCAAACAATTTGAGGGGGCCGAGAGCTCCCACTGTGTCTAATGATGGTCTAGCAGCTCTCAGTATCGCCTCCTTTACATGAAAAAAGTGGACTCTCATCAAAACATCCCGTGGAGCATCGTCAGGTGCAGTACGGGCCTTGGGTAAGTGATGTATGCGATCTATCAGAAGGTCGCCCGGGACGGGGTCAATTTCAGGAATAAAATGATAGCGTAATTATGCAGACTGCTATTAGAAACAGTTTCCGGTACTCCTCTCAGTTTCAAATTGTTTCTTTTAGTCTATCCTCCAAATCCGTGACCTTATCTCTCAAAAGCGAAATTTCCAGTTCTAGTTGGTCATGCAAAGAGCATTGTGAGACCCGACCACTTCCGGCAATTTTGGCCTCGAGATGGTCGGTTCGGCACCCCAAATCATCAATATTCTGTTGGCACATTTGGAGGGTGGCTCTAAATTCAGAAGTCACTTTGTCTTTAAATGACGTCAGTAGAGCTTCCATGGTCCCACCGTTAATGCATCATTGTCATCCATAGCACTGGGTTTAACAGTAAGTTGCACTGGAGAAGAAGCACTGCTGTCTGAGGTTGAAGCAGGAGAGTTGCCTCTGGCTGAGGATTCTTTAGGTTTAGGAGATTTAAGCGAAGGCTTAAAGAATGCGACTTGGGAGACAGTCTTAGCAACCTTCATTTTTTTAAGAGGCATAATGGAGGTATATGCAGAGGTATGAGGTACCATACAGGAAGGAACACGTATAAATGAAAGGGCAACTCCACTGAAAATAGGTATGTTATATCATTACACTATGCAAAGGAGCGACAGGGGGTTAAAGTCATTCGCTCAGGGAGGGGCTCCCCTTAGGAGAGAGCAAAACCATCTTGAAGGTGGTGTAAACTGTGAAAATTCAGGGCAGTATTGAACAATACTTAAAGCTCAGTCAGTGAGGAGACAGTGCAATTGAAACTAGAAGGAATCCGTCTGCAGTGATGCCGAACAGTCAACAGAGGGAGCTCCAGGTGTAGGAGATATTGCAGTATATTAGAAAAATAAGAAAAAAAGTCACACTGGCATAGCAGCAATCAATCTTCAGAGCAGGAACACAGACACCTCAAAACAGCAGACACCCTCCAGTTATAACATACTGTATATATGAGACAGCCCTGAGATTGACTGCACAACACCTCATAGAGCTGCTGCTGTCCTTAACAATAACTGGTGCAGTGCCAGATAGGACAGTGCCAGGGAGGTATAGGAACCAGAAGGCTCCTAGTAAGTGGCGGCAAAAGCAGGGTCAAGCTGCCACTGCCACACAGACTGAGGGATCTGATTATGGGCGCGCCACCAATAGCCAAGATGGCACCGCCAGGCCCCGATGGGAGTCCGCGGCGGCACAGGTTCTCAGAGGCCGCAGGCAGAATAGGCAGGGATGGGCGCAGTGGCAGGCACTATATGCAGGCTGGGATCTCCCAGCCCGTGCTCCAATCAACGGGAGTCTTTCCAAGGTAAGGGGCAGCAGTCAGCATTCACCTCTGCTCGATACAGCAGGGCAGATGGCGCAGGTAAGGGTGTCCAAGGATAGGGGGAAGGGCCGCCACCAGTGCCGGATTCCATCCATGAGAGACTGTTTCCCCGGGTGAACACATAAATCAAGGCCCCGGCTTCTCCTGGGTCTCTAGGCCGCAACCTGCACAGACGTAGAAGGCATCCGCCGGCTCTGCGGACCTCACTACCCAGTGCAGAGAGACCCCAGCAGGCAGAGATGGGTCCCCAAGATCCCCTGGGAACAGCAGAAGAGCTTAGTATAAGCACCCAAGGCAGGAGCTACAGCTCAACACGTCTGCCTGGGTCTGTTATCAAGCCACGCCCCCAACTCTCTGTTTTCTATCCTGCAACCAAGATCTTATCCATTCAATGGAGTATCCAATCCCAAGCTTTCAAGTTTATATAGCAGTCTGCGATGTGGAACAGTGTCAAAAGCCTTTCTAATGTATAGATAAGCTATATCCATGCCTCCACCTTTATTCATCACTTTAGTCACACAGTCAAAAAAAAAATCAATAAGATTTGTTTGACGTTATCTCTCCCCAGTGAATCCATGCTGTTCGGGATCCTGTAAATTACTTTTAAGAGTGTGTGATAAACTGTTTTCTCATATGTCCTAGAGGATGCTGGGGTCCACATTAGTACCATGGGGTATAGACGGGTCCACTAGGAGCCACTGGCACTTTAAGAGTTTGAGAGTGTGGGCCGGCTCCTCCCTCTATGCCCCTCCTACCAGATTCAGTTTAGAAAATGTGCCCGGAGGTGTCGGTCACAGCTAGGGAAGCTCTCCAGAGTTTCTCTAGTAAAAGTTTTTTTAGAGTTTATTATTTTACAGGGAGGCTGCTGGCAACAGCCTCCCTGCCTCATGGGACTAAGGGGGGGGAGTAGTGTCCGCCCTGCAGGGTCTGAGCCACTAGCTCCACTGACGGACACTGAGCTCCTGAGGGTGCTGATCGTTAGCCGCTCCAGGCGACCGCTCACTCCCGAAGCATGCCACCACCCCCTTACAGAGCCAGAAGACTTTGGTGGCGAGTGAGTCACCGGCCCCCCAGACAAGCGGGGAGCCGGTGTGAAGATGGCGGCAACAGGGTAGGGAGCGCAGTACTAACTGCGCTTCAGGGCTCAGCGGTACATAGTGCGGCGCTGTGAGGGGCGCCCTGAGCCAGCGCCTACACCCTACACTGGTCAGAAAGCCTGTCAGGGTCCCCGGATCGCTGCCAGCAGAAATGCTCAGGCCAGTATAATATTATGAAGAGCGTGAAGCAGCGCCATGTTCAGGGGGTGGAGCTTCTCCTCAGAGCGGACCCAACAGTGTTCAGTGCCATTTTCCTGCCTGCAGTTCCTGTACAGCAGATGTTGACAGGGAGAGCTGTCCTTCCAAGCAACTCTGGCTATCCTGTGCAGTACCAGGGGGTTGTAGAAGGTGGGAGGGGGCTGTGTAAAGTCTGTGTAGTCTATTAAATCACACAGATAGCGCTGGTAGTATTATTACTTCTGCCTCAGAAAGCCGTGTGTGTGGGTTGGCTCCAATCTCTGTGTCTCTCTGTGGCATACTTGGGGGGAAACTGTGTCTGTGTGTGTGTGTGGGTGTTATCTCCCATAGCCATGTCTAGGGACTCTGTCATATGCTGCAGAATATGTTTCCTCTCAGGAGGGATCCATTCCATGTACACAGGATTGTAATGCTTTATCTCAGATCCCTATTGTTGAGCCTGAGTGGTTAACCTCTATCAAAGAAATGATCTCTCAGATCTCTACTAGGGTAGCTAATACTGAGACTGAAACTCAGGTGTTGAAATCTATGGCAGTTTGGTCAGGCTCTGTTCCTATTCCTGCAAAATCCCCTAGCATTGTCACTTCTAGCAAAGTTTGAGGATCAAGCAGCTGAGACTTGCCCGAGGAGGTAGATAGCTGTGTGGGAACAAGATGAGGGGGTTGGATATAGTTCCTTCGCATGGGACACGGAGCAATGAAGAACGTAGGCGGGGTTGAAAGTCAATAAATAGTATTTATTATGTACAGGGCTGAGGTAGAGAACTGTGGCTGGAGCACGATGGTTAAAGAACGTAGTTGTGGATAAAGAACTGCAGGTTGTGGCTTGAAAGATGAGGTTGTGAATAATGAACTGCGGAACTGTGGATGGTGGTTAAAAGACGTGGCTGGAGGTAAAGAACTGTGGACTGTGATATGAAAGACGAGACTGTAGATTATGAACTGTGGAACTGTGGATGGTAGTTGAAGACGTGGCTGGAGACAAGTACTATGGACTGTGGTTTGGAGGATGAGGCTGAAGATAACAATCTGCAGGTTGTGGTCGGTGGTACAAAGACGTGGCTGGTGAAGTAGAACTGTGGAGTGTGGCTTGAAAGACGAGGCAGAAGACCCGGGGCCGACTGCCCAAAGAGTCTTACTGGGCCGGGTTTTCCAGGAGCGCTTCCACAGGCTGTAGCAGGTTAGAAACGGCAGGACTGCAGCAGCAATAGGGAACCGACCAAGCAGGAGCAGGAGTAACCAGAATACGACAAGGATCCTGGGAGCACAGGCTAAAGCACCTACAACAGGGCTGTAACTTGAAGCACTGGCGTCCCTGCCTAAACCAGCCCCCTTTTATAGGGAGAGCTTCCCCTGGATTGGCTGGAAGAAACAGGAAACAGGAACTATGCTTAAAACTTGGTCTCCAACATGGCGGCGCCCAGTAATGCAGACCTTTCTGCAAAGCCACATTGCTCACTGCCTCTGGTCTCCTAGCAACGGCTCAGCAAGAGCAACCCACTGTAGAGGCGTCCAGCCGCCATGAGCGGACCCCCTCACCGCCGCTACTGCTGCCCACGGACCCGGCGCAGCAGCCCGCCTCTGCCCGTACACCGCCAGAGAAGCCAGCCCCGCGGCCCCAGCGTACCGGTAAGACTCCAGACGCTGACAAGTATATTCCCACAGAAACGTGCACTTGTCCAAATTATGCAAGATGACACGGACATGGGGGTGCAGCTCATGAGTGAGGCCATTAGAGATGTGTTAAATATTACTGACACAACACCTGAGCAGGTTGAGGAGGCTTAGTTCACAGATAATAAGAAAGCCTCGCTAACCTTCCCTGCGTCTAAAGAATTAAACGCTAGATTTGAAAAATCCCTGGGAAAACCCGGAGAAAAAATCAAGATCATAAAAAGAGTTCTGGTTGCTTTTCCCTTCCCTGAGGAAGATAGAAAAAAATGGGAAAACCCACTCATAGTTGACGCTTCTGTCTCCAGACTGTCTAAAAAGGTGGTTTTACCTGTCCCTGGATCTACTGCATTAAAAGAATCGGCTGATCGTAAAATTGATGCTCCGCTCAAATCCATTTACACTGCTCCAGGAGTGGCATTAAGGCCCACTGTTGCCTGTGCATGGATTTCTAAAGCCATAGTAAAATGGGCAGGCACATTACTAGAGGATTTGGATACAATGGATAGAAGTGACATTGAATTGTTTTCGCGTAACATACAGGATTCTGCGGGGTTCATGGTGGAATCCATGAAGGACCTGGGTACGCTGACTGCGCGGATTTCTTCCAGGTCAGTATCAGCTCACAGGGGACTCTGGCTACGCCAATGGTCTGCAGACGCGGAATCCAGGAGAAGTGTGGGAAAACCTACCCTACACAGGTCAGGTTCTATTTGGGGAAGCGTTGGATGCGTGGATTTCCATGGCAACCGCGGGTAAGTCACCTTTCCTCCCCTCTGCTACACCTTCCACGAAGAAACCATATTCTTCAGCTGAGCCGCAGTCCTTTCGTACCGCTAAGGCAAAAAAGTCCAAGCCTCCTACCACTTTCTTTAGAGGTGGTCGTGCAAAATCCAAAAAGGCTGCACCTGCAGGCTCCCAGGACCAGAGACCTGCTTCTGGTTCCTAAAAATCCTCGGCATGATGGTGGACCGCAAAGCCTGGAGGACGGGCTGGTGGGTGCGAGACTCAGACGTTTCAAACACCTCTGGGTGTCGTCCCACCTGGATCCCTGGGTACAGGATATTGTGTCCCAGGGGTACAGACTGGAGTTTGAAGAACTCCCGCATCACTGATTCTTTAAAATTGGGCTTACCAGCTTTGCTGACAGACAGGGCTACCCTACAGGAAGCCATCCTAAAATTGGAAAAGTCACAGGTCATTGTCCCAGTTCCACCCCATATGCAAAACAAGGGTTATTATTCAAACCAGATGGTTCGGTGAGACCAATTTTGAACTTGAAACCGTTGAACCCTTACCTGAGGGTGTTCAAATTCAAAATGGAGTCTCTCAGAGCAGTGATTTCATGTCTGGAGGAGGGAGAGTTTCTGGATATCAAGGATGCGTACCTCCACATTCCGATTTGGCCGACTCACCAGGCTTATCTCAGATTTGCACTGTTAGACAGTCACTATCAATTTCAGGCGCTGCCATTCGGCCTATCCACGGCACCGAGGGTGTTTACCAGGGTGATAGCAGAGATGATGGTTCTCCTCCGCAGACAGGGGGTGAACATAATCCCATATCTGGATGATCTGCTGATAAAGGCATCATCCAGGGAGAGGTTGTTGCAGTTCACTGTTCTCACGACTCATCTGCTCAAGGAACACGGTTGGATCCTGAATCTTCCAAAATCACATTTGGAGCAGACCAGGAGGTTGTCTTTTCTGGGAATGATCCCTGACATGGAAGTGCAGAGGGTGTTTCTTCTGGAGGAGAAAGCATTGGTGATACAAACAATGGTCCAGGATGTCCTGAAGAAGGGCCGGGTTTCGATTCATCAGTGCATTCGCCTTCTGGGGAAGATGGTGGCCTCTTACGAGGCTCTACAGTACGAAAGGTTTCATGCTCGGCCCTTCAAACTGGATCTCCTGGACAAGTGGTCAAGATCTCATCTACACATGCACCAGAGAATACGTCTGTCGCCGAAAGCCAGGATTTCACTCCTCTGGTGGCTACAACTACCTCACCTTCTGGAGGACCGCAGGTTCAGGATTCAGGACTGGATTCTTCTAACCACGGATGCAAGTCTCCGGGGCTGGGGCGCTGTCACTCAGGGAGAAACCTTCCAAGGAAGGTGGTCAAGCCTGGAATCCAGCCTTCCAATAAACATTCTGGAACTAAGAGCAGTCTACAAGGGTCTTCTCCAAGCGGCCCATCTTCTGCAAGATCAAGTCATTCAAGTGCAGTCAGACAATGTAACGATGGTGGCTTACATAAACCGACAGGGTGGAACGAAGAGCAGAGCTGCAATGTCAGAGGTAACAAGAATCATCCTCTGGGCAGAAAAACACGCGTTGGCGCTGTCAGCAATCTTTATTCGCGGACTTCCTCAGCAAACACGATCTCCATCCAGGAGAGTGGGGACTCCATCTGGTGATGTTCACGGAGGTAACAGATCTTTGGGGTGTACCTCAAATAGACATGATGGCCTCTCGTCTCAAGAAGCTTTGGCGGTATTGTTCCAGGTCGAGGGACCCGCAAGCCATGGCGGTGGACGCCCTAGTGACTCCGTGGGTGTTTCAGTCGGTGTACGTGTTTCCTCCACTTCCACTCATTCCAAGAGTTCTAAAACTCATAAGGAGAACAAGAGTTCAGACAATCCTCATTGCTCCGGACTGGCCAAGAAGAGGTTGGTATGCGGATCTTCTGGATCTACTGCTAGAAGAGCGAGGCCTCTTCCTCTTCGGGAGCACCTGTTACTGTTACATTCTCAGTGCTCAGAACGTGAGGTACTGAGTGGGTTTGTCCAGAGCACAGGAACGTGACGCTGTAGTGATAGCAAACTTCAGCAGCAACCCCTAGGAACCTAACTCTTGTTCCACCCGCGTGGTCGGTCTATACCTGCGAGACTATGGTTTCTTGGGCCCACGACAGCCGCGTTTGAAGGGCGGATTATGTATGCCCAACTCCGATGCCCCCCGGTCTTAATTGGAGACAAGGCATAAACTGAGACGGGGCGGTAACAAGGGGACAACTAACTAAATAAAGCACCAAGCTAGGGGCTACTGCTAAACTCAAACAAAACATATGTGCGGCACGGCCGCCAAAGCAAAAAGGACAACAAAGGTAATACTGTCCACACCCTACACGGCACCGTCGTGTACCGGGGAGGACAGCTAAGGCGGAAACTTCCGCAAAAACACCAGCGACAAGTATAATCCAAGAATACTGCGGCCAAGGCCGAAAGACGCGGCAGAAGCCGCTACTCACAACACCGGGAGAGTAACCACAAGTGCACGAGAACCCCGAGATGACAGGCACAGGTTTCAATCGACTGGAGGGCTGGAAAGACTCCCACGACCGGCTTCCGAACACCAGGACTCAGGACCACAGGGTAGACCAGATAACAACACACTGAGCAAGGAATTCTCCAGAGCAGGAACAGCTCACAGGAAGCTATCACCGGCATCGGTGTCAGGCAGAGAGGCAGAATATAACCAGAACTCCGCCAATCACAGCAGAGACCCTTAATTAACTGATGTCACCAAAAACTGACACGTGGAGTTAATTACCTGGCAACGGGGAACACGGTCCGCGCCAGGAGTCCCCGTTGCCAAGGACCTGGTGGCTCAGAGTGCTCCGTGTCCTAGCGTTGCCAGGCGACGAGCGGGGAGCAGGAGGAGGTGCGGTGGACGTGACGCGCCGGGACCGTTGCTTAGCAACGGTCGGGCGCTGGCGCGAGCTGTCGCACCGAACAGTACCCCCCCTTGAGGAGGGGTTAAAGAACCCCTATATCCGGGTTTATGAGGAAATTCCTGAAAGAACCAAAAAATAGAGCCGACCACGAGAAAATTTAGAATCTAAGACCTTCTCCACTAGGAATTCTTGTTGACCCTGAAGATCCACCGGAGGTCTACCCTGGAAAATTTTCCGAGGAAATCTCCTGGAAAGAACATATGGCTACAATAGAGAACAATGGAAAGTGTTGCCGATTTTAAGTGACTTAGGCAAGCGTAGCCGAAAAGCCACTGGATTTACTTTTTTGACAATAAGGAACGGTCCAATAAATCTGAGTCCCAATCTAGCCGAGGGTTGTCGGAGCTTGATGTTGCGGGTTGACAACCACACCTTATCCCCTACCTTAAATGTGCACGGGCATCAGAACCTATCAGAAAATAAATTCTCCCGAAAAGCAGCTTTCTTAAGAGCAAGGTGCACCTTCCTCCAAATAACTCTGAGACGGGAGGCTAAGGTCAAAGAAGAAGCTGGGTAATGGAGAGTAAAGGAATTGGCTCTAAGATGAAAGCCCAGGACCGAAAAGAATGGAGACTCCTTGGTGGATGAATGGCAAGCGTTATTGTAGGCAAACTTGGCCAGAGGAAGAAAATCTGACCAATCGTTCTGAAGTTTGGCAGAATAAAGACGCAAATATTGTTTTAGTGACTGATTCACACGTTCAGTCTGCCCGTTAGACTGTGGATGGTATCCAGACGTGAGACAGAGTTTCATGTTTAACGAGGCACAAAAAAGCTTAAAAAAACGGGCAATAAACTGCGGTCCCCGGTCTGAGACTATATCCACGGGTAAACCATGAAGCCTGAAGACATGCCGGAGGAACAGAACTGCCAGAACTTGAGCGGAGGGTAACCGGGGTAAAGCAATGAAGTGGGCCATTTTACTAAAACGGTCCACAACTACCCAAATTACCTGGAACCCGGATGAAAGAGGAAGATCCACCACGAAATCCATGGAAATGTGTGACCATGGCCTGAGTGGAATAGCAAGCGGCATGAGTTGCCCGACCGGCAAGGATCGGGACACTTTGTGCTTAGCACAATCCTGACAGGAAAGAACAAATTCCCTAACATCCTTAGAAAGATCCGGCCACCACACCGAGCGAGAGATCAACTCCAAGGTTTTAGTAATACCAGGATGGCCAGCAACCTTACTATCATGGAACTCTGCGAGGACACTGCTTCTCAAGAACTCAGGAACGAAGAGATGACCAACAGGAGTATTACTGGGAGCCTGCTGCTGAAGCTGGACAAGCTGTGTGAACAAATCCTGTGTGAGGCCAGCCCGGATGACGGATGTTGAGACAATGGGAGTTGCGGAAGAGTGATTATTGTGAGCAGGAAGAAAACAACGTGACAGGGCATCGGCCTTGGTATTCTTAGAACCGGGCCTGTAGGTGATGATGAACTTGAATCGTGTAAAAAACAACGCCCAACGCGCCTGCCGAGCATTTAGCGGTTTTGCTGATTCAATATACTGTAGATTCTTGTAGTCAGTGAACACTGTAATGGTATGCTTCGCTCCTTCAAGCCAGTGCCTCCATTCCTCAAAAGCCCATTTGACTGCCAACAACTCTCGATTACGAACATCATAGTTGGATTCAGCAGAGGAGAATTTCCTGGACATGTAACACCAGAGACTTGGGGTCTTCCTGAGAAAGAATGGCTCCCACTCCAACCTCTGAAGCGTCAACCTCGACAATAAAGGGAAGATCAGGGTTGGGGTGTCTGAGAACTGGAGCTGAGACAAAGGCCTGTTTTAGGGCCAGGAAGGCAGACTTGGCTTGAGGCGACCAGTTGGAAGGATCAGCTCCTTTTCTTGTTAACGCCACAATAGGAGCAACTAAATCTGAAAAGGCATGAATAAAACGTCTATAATAATTTGCAAAACCCAAAAATCGCTGGATAGCCTTTAAGTTAGTGGGTTGCGTCCAGCTTAGGATAGCCTGGAGTTTCTTAGGTTCCATAAAAAAACCCTTTGGAGAAATAATATACCCTAAAAAAGACACCTCAGTGATGTGGAAATCACATTCTCCAATTTGGCGTACAAATGATTCTCCCGTAACTTCTGAAGTGCTTGTTGCACATGGACAACATGCTGTTCTGGAGACTCTGAATAAATTAAGATGTCGTCCAAATAAACGACCACGAACTCCCCTAGAAAGTCGCGGAGGACATCATTAATAAGATCCTGAAACACCGCAGGAGCATTAGACAGACCGAACGGCATCACAAGATATTCATAATGTCCAGACTGTGTACTGAAAGCCATCTTCCACTCATCCCCAGATCTTATTCGGATGAGGTTATAGCCTCCTCTGAGATCGATTTTGGAAAAAATAACCGCAGTGCGGAGCTGATCAAATAACACCGAAATCAACGGCACAGGGTAGGTGTTTTTAATTGAAATCTTATTCAAGGCCCGATAGTCTATGCACGGTCTTAGAGATCCATCTTTTTTTCTCAACAAAAAAGAACCCTGCACTTAACGGAGATTTCGAGGGCCTAATAAACCCCTTCTTCAGGCTTTCCTGTACATAGTCATCCATGGCCTTTGTCTCGGGGCCAGACAAAGCATAAAGCCTCCCTTTAGGCAGAGTGGCACCAGGGACAAGGTCAATGGCGCAATCATATGACCGATGGGGTGGCAGGATATCAGCGTTACCCTTAGAGAAAACATCAGCAAAATCCTGATATACCGAAGGTAAGAGTCCCGAAGTAACATCCGCAACTCGGACTGGACGAGAAATACATTCTTTTACACAGAAGGAACCCCACCGGAAAATTTCCCCAGACCGCCAATCTATGGTGGGATTATGAAGGGCAAGCCAGGGGTGACCTAAGACGACAGGCACAGCCGGACAATGGGTGAGATAAAACTCAATTTTTTTCGGAATGTAAGGCCCCTACTGTCAGTTGTACTGGAGGGGTCCGATGAGTAATTACCCCATTAGAGAGTGGACCACCGTCTAGTCCGTGCATGGTGATAGGTCTATCTAATTGAAGCTGTGGAACTCCCAAAGCCTGAGCCCAAGCAAGATCCATAAAATTCCTGGCAGCTCCGCTGTCAATGAAGGCTGAAACAAATGAACTGAGACTTCCAAAATAAATTTTTACAGGCACTAACAAGGAATCATTTGAGGAGATTAACTGCAGACCCAAGTGAACCCCCTCACAATTCACTTGGTCAGAGCGTTTCCCTGTTTATTTGGGCAGTTACGTGCAACATGTCCCTTGTCACCGCAATATAAGCAGAGCCCTGAATTTAGCATTCTGGCCCTTTCTTCTGGGAACAGCCGGGAGAGACCCACTTGCATGTGCTCCTCGACGTACTCAGGGAGAGCATACACACATGGACTAGACCTGAAATTAGCCCCCCTTTCAGCGCTCCGCTCTCGGAGACGACGATCAATCTTAATAGCAAGCTCCATGAGCTTATCTAAAGTCTCCGGAGCTGGATACTGAAGGAGACTATCCTTGATTACTTCAGACAGACCGAGGTGAAATTGACTGCGTAGGGCGGGATCATTCCAGCCACAGTCGTTCGACCAACGGCGAAACTCTGTACAATATGCCTCTGCGGGATTTTTACCCTGTTTAAGTGCACGCAGGTGGCTCTCAGCCGACGCTTCCCTATCTGGGTCCTCATACAAAAGGCCTAACGACTTAAAGAAGGCATCTACTGTTTGCAAGGCTGCATCGTCGGATTTCAACCCAAAAGCCCAGGTCTGTGGATCGCCTTGAAGCAAAGACATCACTATGCCCACACACTGAGACTCATTACCTGAGGACCGGGGCCTTAAACGAAAATAACGTTTACAGGCTTCCTTAAAATTAAAGAAATCTTTTCGGTTACCTGAAAAGCGGTCAGGAAGGTGCATCTTTGGTTCAGGAATCATACCCGGGGAGGCTCGTAAAAGATCTTCCTGCGATCTCACCCGAAGGGTAAGATCCTGAACCATCTGAGTGAGTTCCTGAATCTGATTGGCCAAAAGCTGGCTGGGATTTTGAGCTAGCACTGCAGGATTCATGAGGACTACAATTTCAAGGCCACCCTGGAAAAAATAACAGATTTTTTTTGCTTTGGGCCGGTGATAATGTTACATTCTCAGTGCTCAGAATGTGAGGTACTGAGTGGGTTAGTCCAGAGCACAGGAACGTGACGCTGTAGTGATAGCAAAGTTCAGCAGCAACCCCTAGGAACCTAACTCCATTGTTCCACCCGCGTGGTCGGTCTACGCCTGCGAGACTACGGTTTCTTGGGCCCACGGCAACCGCGTTTGAAGGGCGGATTATGTCTGCCCAACTCCGATGCCCCCCGGTCTTAATTGGAGACAAGGCGTAAACTGAGACGGGGCGGTAACAAGTGGACAACTAACTAAATAAAGCACCGAGCTAGGGGCTACTACTAAACTCAAAGAAAATGTATGTGTGTCACGGCCGCCAAAGGAAAAGGACAACAAAGGTAATACTGTCCACACCCTACACGGCACCGTCGTGTACCGGGGAGGACAGCTAAGGCGGAAACTTCCGCAAAAACACCAGCGACAAGTATAATCCAAGAATACTGCAGCCAAGGGCGCAAGACGCGGCAGAAGCCGCTACTCACAACACCGGGAGAGTAACCACAAGTGCACGAGAACCCCGAGATGACAGGCACAGGTTTCAATCGACTGGAGGGCTGGAAAGACTCCCACAATTGGCTTCCGAACACCAGGATTCAGGACCACTTGGAACAGGGTAGACCAGATAACAGCACACTGAGCAAGGAATTCTCCAGAGCAGGAACAGCTACAGGAAGCTATCACCGGCGTCTGTGTCAGGCAGAGAGGCAGAATATTGTCAAAATGGGGTTGAGGTAGAAAACTGCGCTGTATAGACTTTAGCTGGCCTAGGGGTGGTCACAGGGCTCCCCTGTTGAGCCCAAAAATAGAAATGGATATATGCAATACAGAAAGAGGACTACTCCTGATTGGCGCTTGTCAGATAACACCCACATAAAACATTATGATTGAGCCATGATTGGTAGGAAATAAGGCATGTGTCTAGTGTTATGTAAAAACAATCTCTGTTTTAATTTAAACAAACACTTAAAATCAAAACACATATAAAATGGAAGTAGATAACACAGAGAATCCTACCAAGATGGTGGCCGGAGCCGCAGGTGTTATATGCAAGGTATACCCGGGAAAGATACCCTGCATAAGGCTCCGGAAGGCGAGATTTTCCCTGTGGTATAAACTGAGTCCAAAAACGTCCTTGGAAGTCCAGAGCACTGGTAGGCAGACATAACCAGAACTCCGCCAATCACAGCAGAGACCCTTAATTAACTGAAGTCGTGCAGCTGCCCTGCTGCACGACCAAAAACTGACAGGTGGACTTCATTACCTGGCAACGGGGAATGCGGTCCGCGCCCGGCATCCCCGTTGCCAAGGACCCGGCGGCTTAGAGTGCTCAGCGTCCTGGCGTTGCCAGGCACCGAGTGGGGAGCAGGAGGAGGCGCGGCGGACGTGACATGCCGGGACCGTTGCTTAGCAACGGTCGGGCGCTGGCGCGAGCCGCCGCGCCTAACAGCTACAGCAGGGGTTGTTCACTTATCAAGACTTACCGTGGCTATGTTTGACAGCATGGAGGTTGTACGCCAGATATTAGCTCGGAAGGACATTCCGAACAAGGTTATTCCTACCCTGATACATGTTAGGAAAGGAGTAATGTCTAAACATTACCATCGTATTTGGAAAAAATATGTATCTTGGTGTGAGTCCAAAAAGTTTCCTACGGTGGGGTTTCAACTGGGACGATTTCTCCTCTTCCTGCAAGCAGGTGTTGATATGAGCCTGAGGTTGGGATCTGTAAAGGTCCAGATTTCGGCCCTATCCATTTTCTTCCAGAAACAGTTGTCTTCCCTCCCTGAGGTTCAGACTTTTCTGAAAGGGGTTCTGCACATCCAGCCTCCCTTTGTGCTGCCTACGGCACCTTGGGATCTTAATGTGGTGTTACAGTTACTCCAATCAGATTGGTTTCGAGCCTCTACCAGAGGTTGAGGTCAAATTTCTCACGTGGAAGGCAGTCACTTTGTTGGCCTTAGCGTCTGCTAGACGTGTGTCGGAATTGGGGGCTTTGTCTTGTAAGAGCCCCTACTTGATCTTCCATGAAGATAGAGCTGAACTCCGGACACGTCAGCAGTTCCTTCCGAAGGTTGTGTCGGCATTTCATATCAACCAACCTATCGTGGTGCCAGTTGCTACTGACTCCTCGATTTCCTCAAAGTCCTTGGATGTTGTAAGTGCTCTGAAAATCTATGTGAAGAGGACTGCTTGTCACAGAAAATCAGACTCTCTGTTTGTCCTGTATGATCCCAAGAAACGTGGGTGTCCTGCTTCTAAGCAGACGATCTCTCGATGGATCAGGTTCATTATCCAGCATGCTTATTCTACGGCAGGATTGCCGTGTCCTACGTCTGTTAAGGCCCACTCTACTCGTAAGGTGAGTTCTTCCTGGGCGGCTGCCCGGGGTGTCTTGGCTTTACAGCTTTGGCAAATGGCTACTTGGTCTGGGTCGAACACGTTTGCAAAGTTCTACAAGTTCGATACTTCGGCCACTGAGGACTTGAAGTTTGGTCAATTAGTTCTGCAGGAGCCTCCGCACTCTCCCTCCCATTCTGGGAGCTTTGGTACATCCCGATGGTACTAATGTGGACCCCAGCATCCTCTAGGATGTAAGAGAAAATAGGATTTTAATTACCTACCGGTAAATCCGTAGAGGATGCTGGGCGCCCACCCAGCGCTTCATGATACTGCAGTGGTTACTTGGTTCAGTAGTGCTTAGTTCTGGGGTTAGTACTGTTTTGTTACTTAGCTAAGTAATATTGTTCAGCCATTGCTGATTTTTCAAGCTAGTTAATTTGGTTTGCCTTGTATGTGTGAGCTGGTGTGAATCTCGCCACTATCTGTGTAAAATCCTTCTCTCGAAGTTGTCCGTCTCCTTGGGCACAGTTTCTACACTGAGTCTGGTAGGAGGGGCATAGAGGGAGTAGCCAGCCCACACTCTCAAACTCTTAAAGTGCCAGTGGCTCCTAGTGGACCCATCTATACCCCATGGTACTAATGTGGACCCCAGCATCCTCTACGAACTACGAGAAAAGGATTTACCTGTAGGTAATTAAAATCCTATTTTTTAAAGTAAACCGATGGACAACAAATCAGTTGCACAGTTTCCTCAATGTTACGCTGTTACACTTTATTCCTAGCTACGGGCGTACCTATGCGTAGCGCACTTAGCGTACCTTTTGAGCGTTTGTGATGCTCTCGTAATACCTTGGTGATTATATATGGCTACAGTAATATAATACACTTAAACCTTAGTATAGTGTCAGAAGCGTCCCTGACGCTCTGCCAGATTAACAAAATAATTTAGACGAGACAGAGGGGTAAGTTTGGATTAAAGGTCCAACCCAATAACCATATATACTAGTCCCTAGCGGACACAAGGGGATAACAATGCTACACTGTAGCAACACAATACAATTCAAAGATACAATAATATGTACAATAAAATACAACAGACACAGGGGAAATAAACGCAAGTACAATTAGCAATACAACTATACCAATACAATAGTAACTGTTAACGTCATACGTACGCTGCGCCACTGGATTCCAGGCCTCAGTCGTCTTACAAGATGACCTCTGAGAAAGGTGCCTGAAACCTGGGCCAGGTGCATGTCCTTTCATGCAATGTTCCAATAACAGTACAATGGGGAATGTAAGATCTTCTTCCACTGGTCCAGGGGCAAGACATATTCAGTATACCGTGGGTCGTTGGTCAGCTCGAACACTGGGCGATACCTAATCTTGTGATGTGATTACAGTTGTTTACCCATGGGATCCCACTTAAAGACCAGTTCAAACCGACCACAGTATCATGCAGGAATATACATGAATCCGGTATCACTAATAACTTGCTGCCGCAATAGGTGACAATATCCTCGCAACCACCAAATTAATACTCATGTGACCCTGAACAATTTGATCCCACACACGGTGTCCTTATGCAGTCCCGTCTCTGTACTACACTATGGCTTGATATTTAATGGAACAATACCTTTATATATATAGTGCTGTGTAAACCATAAAGCCAAAATACATAATACATACTGTATGACATATCACTTCATGGTCGCCTGGCTTAGATCAACAAGAAACACACAGGATTCTGATGTGCATGAATGTGTGTTTAAGCACACAATCAGGAATCTGCATAACTTTAGCTATTGTATGGTATCTGGCTTCTTGTTTGTTAGAAATAATGACAACACGGGATCAATGGGCTCATCACCAAGCCTCAATTGTTCATGTTAAAAATTGATAAAAAGGGAGAGATAAACTCTGCGCTTGAAACAATGTATCTAAAAGAAATGTGAAGTCTGACACAGAAGATTGACTCAGTACACTTGGAACATAATAAAAAGCAACTTTATATATTGTCTATTGAAACAAAGAATGTGGCAGTTTGTAGAGATAAATGTATAAAAATAAAAAATTTTTTTGACAATTTACTAACATGTACTGTCTAGATATAAACATACAGCATACAATAAATTTGTTAAAATAACATTTTCAAATGGTGATAATAAGAAATCCGAAAATCACAGACACTGGCGTCCCAGTGTATTAATTGGGATTAAAGATTCTCGCAGTAGTAATTAATAGTTCCACAGTCTCAGAAAGAGATATCACTTTACGGAGAATGTTACAAACTATGGCCCTCATTCCGAGTTGATCGGTCGCAAGGCGAATTTAGCAGAGTTACACACGCTAAGCCGCCGCCTACTGGGAGTGAATCTTAGCTTCTTAAAATTGCAACCGATGTATTCGCAATATTGCGATTACTAACTACTTAGCAGTTTCAGAGTAGCTCCAGACTTACTCTGCCTGTGCGATCAGTTCAGTGCTTGTCGTTCCTGGTTGACGTCACAAACACACCCAGCGTTCGCCCAGGCACTCCCACCGTTTCCCCGGCCACTCCTGCGTTTTTTCCGGAAACGGTAGCGTTTTCAGCCACACGCCCCTGAAACGCCGTGTTTCCGCCCAGTAACACCCATTTCCTGTCAATCACATTACGATCGCCGGAGCGAAGAAAAAGCCGTGAGTAAAATTACTTTCTTCATAGTAAAGTTACTTGGCGCAGTCGCAGTGCGAACATTGCGCATGCGTACTAAGCGGATTTTCACTGCGATGCGATGAAAAATACCGAGCGAACAACTCGGAATGAGGGCCTATATTTAAAGCTCGCGTGCTGGTTCCTGCATTAGTGTGCAAACAGGGTCCTTTTGAATGAATTAAATGCACGTGGAGATGATTGTGATATTTCTCAAACAGGTGTTAATTGGCTTAGATAAGAAGCAGCATTCATATAGTTAAAGCCGCCGTGATTGAAACTTCTGGAAACGGGTGTTAGGCCCCACAGCGAGGGTCACATAGAACTCACCCGACCAGTGTCTCTGAAGCCGTGCGGCAGTGAAGAATCCAACGTGCGGCTGTCACGGATGGGTTGAGCTGCTGGCTGCGGGCCGACCAGTTCTCTGAAGCCGTGCGGCTGTCACGGATGAATTGAGCTGTAAGCTACGGGCCGACCAGTGTCTCTAAAGCCGTGCGGCACTGAAGAATCCAAGAGTCCAACGTGCGGCAGTGAGCTGCGACCAGGGCTGTCGCGTATAAGCTGAGGTGCAGACTGCGGGCTGTCCACACAGCGGGTATCACCAAATGAAACTTGAGGAAGTCTCCGTTGCTAGGAGACGAAACGCGTTGACGCCCACTTTCTGTTACATCATTCATTTCATTTGGTGATACCCGCTGTGTGGACACAGCGCGCAGCCCGCAGTCTGCAGCTCAGCTTAAACGCGACAGCCCTGGTCGCAGCTCACTGCCGCACGTTGGACTCTTGGATTCTTCAGTGCCGCACGGCTTTAGAGACACTGGTCGGCCCGTAGCTTACAGCTCAATTCATCCGTGACAGCCGCACGGCTTCAGAGAACTGGTCGGCCCGCAGCCAGCAGCTCAACCCATCCGTGACAGCCGCACGTTGGATTCTTCACTGCCGCACGGCTTCAGAGACACTGGTCGGGTGAGTTCTATGTGACCCTCGCTGTGGGGCCTAACACCCGTTTCCAGAAGTTTCAATCACGGCGGCTTTAACTATATGAATGCTGCTTCTTATCTAAGCCAATTAACACCTGTTCGAGAAATATCACAATCATCTCCACGTGCATTTAATTCATTCAAAAGGACCCTGTTTGCACACTAATGCAGGAACCAGCACGGGAGCTTTAAATATAGTTTGTAACATTCTCCGTAAAGTGATATCTCTTTCTGAGACTGTGGAACTATTAATTACTACTGCGAGAATCTTTAATCCCAATTAATACACTGGGACGCCAGTGTCTGTGATTTTCGGATTTCTTATTATCACCATTTGAAAATGTTATTTTAACAAATTTATTGTATGCTGTATGTTTATATCTAGACAGTACATGTTAGTAAATTGTCAAAAAATTTTTTTATTTTTATACATTTATCTCTACAAACTGCCACATTCTTTGTTTCAATAGACAATATATAAAGTTGCTTTTTATTATGTTCCAAGTGTACTGAGTCAATCTTCTGTGTCAAACTTCACATTTCTTTTAGATACATTGTTTCAAGCGCAGAGTTTATCTCTCCCTTTTTACCAGCTCTTAATTGTTACAACTTGGCAAGTTGTTTATACTCAGCTGCAGAAACAATTATTGTATAAGTAACTGAATTAGTACAGCGCCGGGTCATCACAATCGTTTACCGATTTGTGATTTTTTTCTTCTCTTTATGTTAAAAATTGAGGCAAACAATGGTATTTACACATTCAGTCAAAAGTCTATCTTCCATGGACACAATGCATGTTTGAACAAAACAATCTGATATGTTTAAGACACTATTTGATTTGTGGTTTTTTTGTAACACATTTGAGTGTATGTAAGAAATAATTGCTATTGTGTTACAGTATGATATTTATTAACAAATGCGTCTTCTGATAGCATGCGTATTTGACGCATGCATCGTAGACGCATCCATTAGTAAATGCCATAGTGTATTTTAAATATCGAAATATGCTATTTGACTTTGACAGACCACCCTTTGATAGTAACCAAAACTGTCACATAAACTTCATAATTCATATTTCATAATATTTGAGTAGGTGCTTTAGAAGCAGAAGAAGAAAAAGATTGTAGCTGCCAATATATCTATTATTGTACGACCTAGTGGGATAGGTAAAGAGTGTATGTATGAATGTGTGTTTGAGGGGAATGTATCATTGTGCCATAAAAAGTCTTAGTTCTACAAAAGCTTCAAGGTCTGCAAAGTATTCATTTAGTCCTTCTCATCCCATATTAAGGATCTGTAGCTGTACTACCAAACATACTAAGCTTTTTTACAAAAGGGGCATTTGGGACAACGATCAATGGTGCAGAGGGGGAAGAAAACATATAAGGGAAACACAAATCACAATATACATTGGCATAGTATCCCTCAATGGATGATGGTTTCAATCTTGGGGTCATATACCAAACCCCCATCTTCCACTGTACCGTTCATCCTTACACTCATTATTTCTGTACATTTATTCCTTCCCCGGGTCACCATTCTCACACACTTAAATAACAACCCGAAAATTATGATAACACCACAGATACAGAGAAGCAGCTTCCCTAAACTGGCTATTATTCCCTGAGCCCATTCTCCCAGTCCAGAGAAACAATTCATGGGGTTCAGCCACGAAACCCATCCACTGACTTCTTCACCTATGTCTGCTAAGCTGGAATTGTGTTCTCTCCTAAACTCCCATTTAAGATGGAGAATCTCATCCATTTTATGGTCTATGATCTCTCTCGGGTCTTCAGTGCTGTTTGTAATACATCTGCAGCACTTAACCCCGTACTGAGTGGCAAGGGTAACACAATAACCTTCCGTCATGGCCGTCAGGTAGTTCAGAACCTTCCTGTGCTGGACTAACTCCCTCTTATAGGCCTGCAACTCCTTTCCGGTGTATCTGAAGGTGTCATCATATATTTCCATTATGTTATCTATCAGGCTCACTAAGGCCTGGATGTACCTAAAATGTATAACCCCCCTGGCCATATGGGTGATGTCTAGAGCGAGGTTGATCTGAATCCCGAAGGACTCGTGGATCAAATCTGAGGCTATGGGTTATTTTCTAACAGTTAAACAGTCATAGTGAGTATGAGTGTAAGGAAGGGATACACCTTGGTGAATATTTACCATCTCGTCATGGGTAAGGGTCATCACTTTGGGCAACACTCTGCCCAAATAACACAACCTGACGTAGTTCATGGAGAGCCACTTGTATGCCCGCCTGCCACAGATAAAATAGACGTCATCAAGGAGAAAATAGGGAACAGTATACTTCATGATATTATCGCATAATATTCACAAGAACATTCCTGTCCCCTTTCCCTGACTTGTTCTGCACAAGTTTCCGGCTGCAGGACCTTAGCATAATATCCTGCTGACACTCTGCCGGCCATCACCTTATTTTGTTTGACAATATATATGTATCTGTAATGCCTTCCACTCGTACGGATCTTTAGCAATGTTTCTTTATCGATGGGCTCTCCATCTGGTTGTTGAGAATAAGTTATCGTCTGATTAAAACACGTCACTTCCCAAGTTCTAGGTATTTTGGAACTTGTAAAGTATAAACACACCAGAGATCTATCAACTTGATACGGGTGTAGTTTAAGACTAGGGGACCTGGTATACAGGTACATCTTATCCAGTGGCCTCCCTTTATCTAATGCACGTACCTTGGATAGCTTTAAAGGATATGGGACTAGACCTACATTTCTCTGCCTCTGCGGTACCTGCACGCACACCCAGCATTCAGTTTGGTTAAAAACCCTACCCACCAATGAGTGGTAATCACTCAAGGGATGTCGGTTAGTTTCGGTTTTAATAGTTGACTGACATCTCTGGATGCACTCCTCCTGCATCTTGGGATCACAATATCTACAGACACAGTATTCATCAGACGAAAAGCCATTACATTGTCCCTGAACGCCTTACTCCCCAGACCTCTTATCAACTCCAGTTTTGAATAACGTGTCTGGCTTACTTAGGGATTCTATCATAGATTGACTATAGTCGGCTAACGCACTTTCAGAACCCCGCTCCACTCCGTCCGTGCCTTGGCAGCCACACAATGTCTCGGAACAAAAAAGAAAAACCAAAAATAGGGCAGAGAACCTGTTGCTTGGAGTCCTTTCATCATCTCCTCAGGTGTCTTTTCTCACGCTCTACTTTACAGGTTGTCCGACTTCGGCTGCCTTTTAGTTCTCCTGGAACAATGCTTCTAGAGATATTTCTTCTTCTTTGCTCTCAGCACGGGATACTTCCGGGTTACTGACTTTTTTTGCAGTGGGAAGAGTGTACTCACGTCTCTCGTTCAGCGACCTTTATGGATGTGGTGCTGGTTAGTAAGACTTGGTATGGTCCTTCCCAATGGTCTATCAAGCAAACTGAGTGTAAAAAATCACAGATCATAACAAAGTCCCCTGGTTCAAGATTATGGCAGTTCTCAACAGGTATGTCAGGTATCATCAATTTAAACTTTGTTGTAATCTTAGTTGTCGGTTCATCTTCACAAGATATTGCACAGTTACAGTACTTCATTATTATACTTCAGATCATCCTGTGGGTCTATCATGATATGTGGCTGCCTCCCAAACAATATCTCAAAGGGTGACAAGTTAAGCGGAGCTCTGGGAGTGGTTCTTATACTGTATAGCACGATGAGCAGTGCCTCTGGCCATAATAACCTTGTTTCAGCCATCACTTTACCCAATTTGTTCTTAATAGTACTGTTCATTCTCTCCATCTTTGCACTTGCTTGAGGTCAGTAGGGAGTATGAAGTTTACTATTAATACCCAGGAGTTTGCACATGACTTGGAAGACCTCCCTAGTAAAGTGAGTACCTCTGTCACTCTCGCTAACCTTTGGGATACAATACCTACAAACTCTTGACATATTTTCTTGGCCGTGAAGGTAGCAGTGTTAGAGGCAGCTGGGAATGCCTCTACCCAGTTAGAAAATATGTCAATACAAACCAAAATATACTTTAAATTCCTACAAGGTGGCAACTGTATGAAGTCAATTTGTATTACCTGAAAGGGGCCTTCCGCAGGAGGGATGTGGGATGGTTCTGTTGGGATGGCCTTTCCAATGTTCTTCCTCAGACAAGTAAGGCATGACATTGCCATCTTACTTGCCTGTGAAGCGAACCCTGGGGCGCTCCAGTATGCCCTGACCAATTTGCACATATCTTGGAAGGGAGGGTAAGTCATACCAGGGAGGTATGCCCTGGGGGCCACTGGTTTTCCTTGTCCATATCTCCAGAGTCCGGTGGACTCGGCCACATCCCTTCGACTCTCAGACTGCCTTTTCCTGCAGGGAACACTAATCCTGCATTTCTATGAGTTTCTGTGTGGACACCATGTGAAATGTATCAATGTTTACAGGGGGAGAAAAATTATTTGCAGGGCGTGCGGCCCATTTTGCTGCCTCATCGGCGTGGCTGTTACCAAGAGACACCATATCCTTATCCGATGTATGGGCCTTGCATTTGATAACAGCCACCCTGTCTGGTAGTTGGATAGCTGCCAGGAGTCTTTTGATATACGTTGCGTGCACCACTGGTGTGCCCACTGCCATCATGAAATTTCTGAGGCGCCATAGGGCCCAGAAATCATGCACCACTCCAAAAGCATACCTAGTCGGTATATATATATTAACTGACTTTCCTTCGGCCAGCTCACACGCTCTGGTCAGTGCCACCAGTTTGGCCACTTGTGCAGAGTGAGGTGGTCCAAGGGGTTCATCCTCTACAATACCTTCTCCATCTACCACAGCGTAACCAGTGCACAGTTCTCCCATCTCCATTTGTCTATGACAGCTACCATCGGTGAAAAAAAGTTAAGTCTACCTCACCTAATGGGCTGTTGCTTAAGTCAGGACGCGCTGTGAATGTCTGATTCAAATATGTCATGCAGTCATGTCTGTCAACATTCTCACCAAATTCTCCTACCTCAGCAACATTCCCATCATCTCCCACCCTTTGTGCCTTGCAGGGCACATGTGGCAGGAATGTGGCTGGATTTAGCGTATTGCACTTTCTTATGGAAATGTTCACCAAAGCCATCAGTGCCAGATCCCACTTTGTGAACCGAGCCGATGAGACATGCAGGGTTTGGGCAGAATTAAGGAGTGCTGAGACTGCATGAGGAGCGTGAAGTTAAACCATGTCCTAACAACACGTCCTTACTCTTGCTTACTAGTTGTGCTATTGCAGCTACACTTCGTAAACAAGTGGGGAGTGAGCGAGCTATCATGTTCAGTTGGGCACTGTAGTACGCTATTAGTTGGTTGGCATCACCATGCTTTTGGGTAAGAACCCCTGCCGCACACCCAGCTGATTCCGTACCATACAAATCGAAAGGTTTCCCATAATCTGGCATTCCCAGGGCTGGGGCCCTGGTCAGGCTTGCCTTCAGTTCCTCAAAAGCCAGCTCAGATTCCTCGGTGTGAGAGACCCAGTCAGGCTTACTTGAAGAGACCATTTCCTGAAGTGGTAATGCCAGAATCGAGAAACCTGGGATCCAGTTGCGACAGTATCTACACTGTCGAAGTCGAAAAAAGAAGACAATACAAACTACACACAGACTGGCACTTGTCGTGGTAGCGTAAGGACGCAATTGACGTGTATGGATGCACCATGCTTCTTTACCGTACATCATGCATAGAGTCGCACGGCGTGCGTGTTGCAGCGTGGTGGGTGTATACACGGTAAAAGGCGCAATCACTGAGAAACGCCATAAAGATGCACACAGACACTTATTTCACACAACACATAAATTACACATAGATAAAACATGTCCAGCAACAGACTTGTATTATATGGTATTTATATAAAAGAGTGTAAAACCAGATATATGTGTATTATGGGGATGGAACAAGTTAATTATATCATGCTTAGTGTCAAAATGATCAGGAGAATGTGTGGATTAATTTGATAGCTATGGTTAGATTGTAGCACATTGCAACGAGTAGTTATGATTAAATGTATGAATATGAAGCCACATTCTAAAGTAAACAAAAGAATCTCCTGAAATAAAGCATGTGGGCAGGAAACCAATGGCTAACCTCTATGATGTCTTCTTCAAGGCTGGACGTTGCTTGCATATGGACTGACCAATGACACATCATGAATGAGAGACCTCCCTCTCCTGTACCAATGGAAGGAGCCTGAAACCAACAACCTGTTAAACTCCCACTGTTTTGATATAGGCAGTTTCTAGGACTTAGAGAGTGAGTTGCTGTTGTTTGCTGAGAGGGAAGGATGGAGGGGATGTTCTATGGGAAAGGGTAATGTATGTATGCTGGCTGTAATGGATTCTTTTGTAACCACAACTGCTTCTTGTGTAATTGTAACTCTGTAAATATATATATATATATATATATATATATTGTACATGTGCTATATTGTATGCATATCCTTTTAATATCAAATATATACATCTCTGAGCGTTGGACCTCAATCAGCCACTGTGTGCGATTGCTTGTTTTCTCTTAAGGGATGTAGTGTTTGCGACGTACAGCCCACTTTTATTGTATATGGTAATAAGATGCGCCTTGAGTCCGCAGCATATATTAACACAGAAATTTTAAATATTTATTAGAAATAATCTGAACTTCTCAGGCCCTTCTCCCCCGATCGCTCAGTTTAGATGGCCGGCCAGCTCTAGGAAGAGTCCTGGTGGTTCCAAACTTCTTCCATTTACGGATGATGGAGGCCAATGTGCTCATTGGGACCTTTAAAGCAGATATTTGTCTTACGTCCTAGAGGATACTGGGGTCCCCATTAGTACCATGGGGTATAGATGGGTCCACTAGGAGCCTTGGGCACTTTAAGAAAACAATAGTGTGCGCTGGCTCCTCCTTCTATGCCCCTCCTACCAGATTCAGTCTAGGAAACTGTACCCGAGGAGACGGACATACTTTGAGAGAAGGAGTTAAAAAGACAGTGGTGAGATTCGAACCAGCACAATAAAAACAAGCGGTATGCTAACCAAACTTGAAACAGGAACAGCAACAGCTGAACTAACAATACTTCACCAAGTAACAGTGCAGGAAAACACGAAGCACTGGGCGGGCGCCTAGTATCCTCTATGGACTACGAGAAAAGGATTAACTGGTAGGTAATTAAAATCCTATTTTCTCTTACGTCCTAGAGGATACTGGGGTCCACACTAGTACCATGGGATGTACCAAAGCTCCCAAACTGGGTGGGAGAGTGCTGTGGTTCGTACAGAACTGATTTTCCAAACTGAAGATCCTCAGAGGCCAAAGTATCGAACTTGTAGAACTTAGCAAACATGTTCGAACCTGATCAAGTAGCTGCTCAGCAGAGCTGTAAAGCAGAGACACCCCGGGCAGCCACCCAGGAAGAACCCACCGACCTTGTAGAGTGGGCCTGTACAGATCCTGGAAACGGCAAGCCTGTCGTAGAATAAGCATAGTAAGCCTGATCCAGCGAGCAATAGACTGCTTTGAAGCAGGACACCCAATTTTGGCCCTCATTCCGAGTTGTTCGCTCGGTAAAAATCTTCGCATCGCAGCGATTTTCCACTTAATGCGCAATGTCCGCACTGCGACTGCGCCAAGTAAATTTGCTATGCACTTAGGAATTTTACTCACGGCATTTTCATCGTTCTGGCGATCGTAATGTGATTGACAGGAAATGGGTGTTACTGGGCGGAAACAGGCCGTTTTATGGGCGTGTGGGAAAAAACGCTACCGTTTCCGGAAAAAACGCAGGAGTGGCCGGAGGAACGGAGGAGTGTCTGGGCGAACGCTGGGTGTGTTTGTGACGTCAAACCAGGAACGACAAGCACTGAACTGATCGCAGATGCCGAGTAAGTCTGGAGCTACTCAGAAACTGCTACGAGGTGTGTAATCGCAATATTGCTAATACATTGTTCGCAATTTTAAGATGCTAAGATTCACTCCCAGTAGGCGGCGGCTTAGCATGAGCAAATCTGCTAAAATCCGCTTGCGAGCGAACAACTCGGAATGACCTCCCTTATTGGGAGCATAGAGACTGAACAGTGAGTCAGATTATCTGTGACGAGCTGTCCGCTGCACATAGATTTAGATCACATTAGATCAACATCCTCACAACATCCAAGGACTTTGAGGTAGCAGAGGTGTCGGTAACCACCGGAACCACAATAGGTTGATTGATATGAAACGCAGACACCACCTTAGGAAGAAATTGCTGACGAGTTCTGAGTTCAGCTCTGTCCTCATGGAAAATTAAGTAGGGGCTCTTGTGAGACAACGCCCCCAGCTCCGACACACGTCTTGCTGAAGCTAAGGCCAACAGTGTGATGGTCTTCCATGTAAGGTACTTTACGTCTACCTCCTGTAACGGTTCAAACCAGTCTGATTGGAGAAACTGCAGCAACAAATTGAGATCCCAAGGTGCCGTGGGAGGCTGGCTGTGCAGAACACCTTTCAAGGACGTCTGGACCTCAGGGAGAGAAGCCAATTGTTTCTGAAATAGAGAAGGCCGAAAATAAGAATTTACTCACCAGTAATTCTATTTCTCGTAGTCCGTAGTGGATGCTGGGAACTCCGTAAGGACCATGGGGAATAGACGGCTCCGCAGGAGACTGGGCACATCTAAAGAAAAATTTAGGACTATCTGGTGTGCACTGGCTCCTCCCCCTATGACCCTCCTCCAAGCCTCAGTTAGGACACTGTGCCCGGAAGAGCTGACACAATAAGGAAGGATTTTGAATCCCGGGTAAGACTCATACCAGCCACACCAATCACACGTATAACTCGTGATAGGAACCCCGGTTAACAGTATGATAACAAAAGGAGCCTCTGAACAGATGGCTCGCAATAATAACCCGATTTGTGTAACAATAACTATTTACAAGTATTGCAGACAATCCGCACTTGGGATGGGCGCCCAGCATCCACTACGGACTACGAGAAATAGAATTACCGGTGAGTAAATTCTTATTTTCTCTGACGTCCGAGTGGATGCTGGGAACTCCGTAAGGACCATGGGGATTATACCAAAGCTCCCAAACGGGCGGGAGAGTGCGGACGACTCTGCAACACCGAATGAGAGAACTCCAGGTCCTCCTCAGCCAGGGTATCAAATTTGTAGAATTTTGCAAACGTGTTTGCCCCTGACCAAGTAGCAGCTCGGCAAAGTTGTAAAGCCGAGACCCCTCGGGCAGCCGCCCAAGATGAGCCCACCTTCCTTGTGGAATGGGCTTTTACAGATTTAGGCTGCGGTAGTCCCACCGCAGAATGCGCCAGCTGAATAGTGCTACAAATCCAGCGCGCGATAGTCTGCTTAGAAGCAGGAGCACCCAGTTTGTTGGGTGCATACCGGATAAACAGCGAGTCAGTTTTCCTGACTCCAGCCGTCCTGGAAACATAAATTTTCAGGGCCCTGACTACGTCCAGTAACTTGGAATCCTCCAAGTTCCCAGCAGCCGCAGGCACCACAATAGGCTGGTTCAAGTGAAACGCTGATACCACCTTCGGGAGAAACTGAGGACGAGTCCTCAATTCTGCCCTATCCATATGGAAAATCAGATAAGGGCTTTTATAGGACAAAGCCGCCAATTCTGACACACGCCTGGCCGAAGCCAGGGCCAACAGCATGACCACTTTCCACGTGAGATATTTCACATCCACAGTCTTAAGTGGTTCAAACCAATGTGATTTCAGGAACTCCAAAACCACATTGAGATCCCAAGGTGCCACTGGGGGCACAAAAGGAGGCTGAATATGCAGAACTCCCTTGACAAAAGTCTGAACTTCAGGCAGGGAAGCCAGTTCTTTCTGGAAGAAAATCGACAGGGCCGAAATCTGGACCTTAATGGACCCCAATTTGAGGCCCAACGTCACCCCTGCTTGTAGGAAATGCAGGAATCGCCCCAGTTGAAATTCCTCCGTTGGGGCCTTCCTGGCCTCACACCAAGCAACATATTTTCGCCAATGCGGTGATAATGTTTTGCGGTGACATCCTTCCTGGCTTTGATCAGGGTAGGGATGACTTCCTCCGGAATGCCCTTTTCCTTCAGGATCCGGTGTTCAACCGCCATGCCGTCAAACGCAGCCGCGGTAAGTCTTGGAACAGACAGGGCCCCTGCTGCAGCAGGTCCTGTCTGAGCGGCAGAGGCCAAGGGTCCTCTGAAAGCATCTCTTGAAGTTCCGGGTACCAAGCTCTTCTTGGCCAGTCCGGAACCACGAGTATAGTTTTCACTCCTCGCCTTCGTATTACCTTGGGAATGAGAGGCAGAGGAGGAAACACATAAACCGACTGGTACACCCACGGTGTTGCTAGAGCGTCCACAGCGATCGCCTGAGGGTCCCTTGACCTGGCGCAATTCCACCTGTGGTCTTTCCCACCGGTTTACCAGTATTTGGAAGACTTCTGGATGAAGTCCCCATTCTCCCGGGTGGAGGTCGTGCCTGCTGAGGAAGTCTGCTTCCCAGTTGTCCACTCCCGGAATGAACACTGCTGTCAGTGCCAACACATGATTTTCCGCCCATCGGAGAATCCTTGTGGCTTCTGCCATTGCCCTCCTGCTTCTTGTGCCGCCCTGTCTGTTTACATGGGCGACCGCCGTGATGTTGTCTGATTGGATCAGTACCGGCTGGTTCTGAAGCAGGGGCCTTGCGTGGCTTAGGGCATTGTAAATGGCCCTTAGCTCCAGAATATTTATGTGAAGCGAAATCTCCTGATTTGACCACAGTCCTTGGAAATTTCTTCCCTGTGTGACTGCCCCCCAGCCCCGAAGGCTGGCATCCGTGGTCACCAGGACCCAGTCCTGTATTCCGAATCTGCGGCCCTCTAGTAGATGAGCCCTCTGCAGCCACCACAGCAGCGACACCCTGGTCCTTGCCGACAGGGTTATCCGCTGTTGCATCTGGAGATGGGACCCGGACCATTTGTCCAACAGGTCCCACTGGAAAGTCCTTGCGTGGAACCTTCCGAAAGGAATTGCTTCGTACGAAGCTAACATTTTTCCCAGGACTCGTGTGCATTGATGTACCGACACCTGTCCCGGTTTTAGGAGGTCTCTGACTAGAGATGACAACTCCTCGGCTTTTTCCACTGGAAGAAACACTTTTTTCTGGTCTGTGTCCAGAATCATTCCCAGGAACAGAAGACGTGTCGTCGGGACCAGCTGTGACTTTGGAATATTGAGAATCCAGCCGTGCTGTTGTAGCACTTCCCGAGAAAGTGCTACCCCCACTACCAACTGTTCCTTGGACCTCGCCTTTATCAGGAGATCGTCCAAGTACGGGATAATTAAAACTCCCTTCTTGCGAAGGAGTATCATCATTTCGGCCATTACCTTGGTAAAGACCCTCGGTGCCGTGGATAACCCAAACGGCAGCGTCTGGAACTGATAGTGACAGTCCTGTACCACAAATCTGAGGTACTCCTGGTGAGGGGGGTAAATGGGGACATGTAGGTACGCATCCTTGATGTCCAGGGAGACCATGTAATCCCCCTCATCCAGGCTCGCAATAACCGCCCTGAGCGATTCCATCTTGAACTTGAACCTTTTGGTATAAGTGTTCAAGGATTTTAAATTTAAGATGGGCCTCACCGAACCGTCCGGTTTCGGTACCACAACCATTGTGGAATAGTAACCCTTTCCTTGCTGAAGGAGGGGTACCTTGACAATCACTTGCTGTGAATACAGTTTCTGGATAGCCACCAACACTGCCTCCCTGACAGAGTTGCTGGTAAGGCAGATTTTAGAAAACAGCAGGGGGGGGGGGGGGGGGGACGTCTCGAATTCCAGCCTGTACCCCTGAGATACTACTTGAAGGATCCAGGGATCCACCTGTGAGAGAGCCCACTGTGTGCTGAAATTTCTGAGACGGGCCCCCACCGTACCCGGGTCCGCCTGTGAAGCCCCAGCGTCATGCTGTGGACTTACCGGACGCGGGGTAGGACTTTTGCTCTTGGGAACTGGCTGTATGCTGCAGCTTTTTCCCTCTACCTTTGCCTCTCGGCAGAAAGGATGCGCCTCGAGCCCTCTTGTGTTTATGGGGCCGAAAGGACTGTACTTGATAATACGGTGCTTTCTTTTGCTGTGGGGTAGCCTGTGGCAAAATGTCGATTTCCCAGCCGTAGCTGTGGAAACGAGGTCTGAAAGACCATCCCCAACAGTTCCACCCCTCAGAAAATATTGTCCCTATCCAGGGTATCAATATTATCCGACAGGGAATCTGACCACGCAGCAGCAGCACTGCACATCCATGCTGATGCAATCGCTGGTCGCAATATAATGCCCGTGTGTGTATATATAGCTTTTAGGGTAGCTTCCTGCCTTCTATCAGCAGGATCCTTTAGGGCGGCCGTATCCGGAGACGGTAGTGCCACCTGTTTTGATAAACGTGTAAGCGCTTTATCTACCCTAGGGGATGTTTCCCAACGTGACCTATCCTCTGGCGGGAAAGGGTACGCTGCCAATAACCGTTTAGAAATTATCAATTTCTTATCGGGGGAAGACCAGGCTTCCTCACACACCTCATTTAATTCCTCAGATGCAGGAAAAACTACTGGTAGTTTTTTCTCACCGAACATAGTACCCCAGGTACCACAAAAAAGGGTATTATCAGAAATGTGTAATACATTTTTCATTGCCTCAATCATGTAACGGGTGGACTTATTGGAGGGTACACTAGTCTCATCGTCGTCGACACTGGAGTCGGTATCAGTGTCGACATCTGTGTCTGTCATCTGAGGTAGCGGGCGTTTTAAAGCCCCTGATGACATTTGAGACGCTGGAACAGTCACAAGCTGAGTAGCCGGCTGTCCTATGTCGTCAAACCTTTTATGTAAGGAGCTGACACTGTCACGTAATTCCTTCCATAAGTCCATCCACACAGGTGTCGACCCCTCAGGGGGTGACAACACATTTACAGGCATTTGCTCTGCCTCCACATCATTTTCCTCATCATACATGTCGACACAGCGGTACCGACACACAGCACACACACAGGGAATGCTCTGACAGAGGACAGGACCCCACAAAGCCCTTTGGGGAGACAGAGGGAGAGTATGCCAGCACACACCAGAGCGCTATATACCACAGGTATATCACCTATAAAGAGTGTTTTCCCCATATAGCTGCATATATATATTATACTGCGCCTAAATTTGTGCCCCCCCTCTCTTTTTTACCCTTTCTGTAGTGCAGGACTGCAGGGGAGAGCCAGGGAGCGATCCTTCCAGCGAAGCTGTGAGGGAAAATGGCGCCAGTGTGCTGAGGGAGATGGCTCCGCCCCTTTTTTGGCGGGCTTTCTCCCGCTATTTTAATATTTCTGGCAGGGGTTAATATACACCTATATAGCCTCTTGGGCTATATATGGTGTCAGTTTGCCAGCCAAGGTGTTATTTATTGCTGCTCAGGGCGCCCCCCCCCAGCGCCCTGCACCCATCAGTGACCGAAGTGTGTGGTGTGCATGAGGAGCAATGGCGCACAGCTGCAGTGCTGTGCGCTACCTTGGAGAAGACAGAAGTCTTCAGCCGCCGATTTTCCGGACCTTCTTGCTTCTGGCTCTGTAAGGGGGACGGCGGCGCGGCTCCGGGAACGGACGACGAGGTCGGGTCCTGTGTGCGATCCCTCTGGAGCTAATGGTGTCCAGTAGCCTAAGAAGCCCAAGCTACCACCACTTAGGTAGGTTCGCTTCTTCTCCCCTTAGTCCCTCGGTGCAGTGAGCCTGTTGCCAGCAGGTCTCACTGTAAAATAAAAAACCTAAATTATACTTTCTTTCTAGGAGCTCAGGAGAGCCCCTAGTGTGCATCCAGCTCAGCCGGGCACAGAAATCTAACTGAGGCTTGGAGGAGGGTCATAGGGGGAGGAGCCAGTGCACACCAGATAGTCCTAAATCTTTCTTTAGATGTGCCCAGTCTCCTGCGGAGCCGTCTATTCCCCATGGTCCTTACGGAGTTCCCAGCATCCACTAGGACGTCAGAGAAATCTGGACTTTAATTGAGCCTAGACGTAGGATTACATTCACTCCCGACTGCAGAAAAAGCAGGAGACGTCCCATATGAAACTCCACCACAAAATATTGTCTGACTTCACACCAAGAGACATACTTCCATTTACGGTGGTAATATTTAAACGTTACCCCGTTCCTGGTTTGGATCATAGTCAGGATGACCTTGTCAGGAATCCTTCTCCTGGCTAGAATCAGATGTTCAACTTCCATGCCGTTAAACGTAGCCGCAGTAAGTCTTGATAGACGAACGGGCCTTGTTGCAGAAGATCCTCGCGACGAGGTAGAGGCCACGGATCCTCGATCAGCATCCCAAGAAGATCCGCGTACCAGGCCCTTCAAGGCCAGTCCGGAGCAATGAGGATTGCTTGAACATTTTTCCTTTTTATTCTCTTTAGAATTCTTGGGATCAGAGGATGTGGAGGAAACATGTACACCAGCTGGTAGACCCACGGAGTTGTCAGAGCATCTACCGCCACTGCTTGTGGGTCTCTCAACCCGGAACAATACCGCTTGAGCCTCTTGTTGAGTCGAGAGGCCATCATGTCGATCTGTGTATATCCCCACCAGCGTGTCAACCACCTGAACACCTCCGTGTGGAGGCCCCACTCTCCTGGGTGCAGGTCGTGTTTGCTGTGGAAGACTGCTTCCCAGTACTCTACTCCCAGAATGAAGACCGAAGACAATGCCACGGCGTGTTTTTCCGCGCAGAGGAGAATTCTCGACACCTCTGACATTGCTGCTCTGCTTTTCGTTCCGCACTGGTTTATGTACGTTACTGCCATTACAATGTCCGACTAGACTTGAATGGCCTGATTCCGAAGTAGAGATGAGGCCTGCAGAAGGGCGTTGTAGATTGCCCTGAGTTCCAAGATGTTTATTGGAAGGCCAACTTCCCGACTTGACCATCTTCCTTGAAGGCTTGCATCTGTGGTTAGCAGAATCCAATTCTGAATCCCGAACCTCCGACCCTCGACGAGGTGAGAAGTCTGTTGCCACCACAGAAGGGAGATTCTGGCTCTTGGCGACAGACAGATCCTCTGGTGCATGTGAAGATGTGATCCAGACCAATTTATCCAAAAGATCCAGCTGGAAGGGCCTCGCATGAAACCTTCCGTACTGAATCGCCTCATAAAAGGCCACCATTTTCCCCAGGTGAATGCACAGATGCACTGAAATCCCCCGCTCCATTAGACTCTCCCTGACCTTGCAAAGCTTCAAACGGGCACTGAAAACCCACCTATTTATCAAAGCGTACCCCTCCAATGCATAACCTAGACTTAAGCTGCTCCTCCATCCACCTGCTCCATGCCTTGAACATCTCTGCTTTGCTTGCATACCACCATCAGGCTTCCTCCTGCTTGCTTGCACCTCATGTCATCTGTCGCCCCTCCCCACTAGATTGTTAGCTCTTCAGAGCAGGGCCCTCTTTCCTCTTGTTGTCCAAGCCCTCTTCTCGACACATTTCACTCAGCGACCATCTTTACCTGCTTTTTCTCCTACTGGTAAAGGCTCCTCTCTATCTATGGCTGCCAGCCCCAAGTAGTACAATGATTACTTCCTCGCTACTTACATCTAAGCTGTATTATGCTTTGAGAATTGTGGTGCTCTTTGTTACCAGCACTCCATTTTTGTTATTTATTTACTGTTATGCTAAGTTTTGTCTCCCTGTACAGTCCTTTGTACGGCGCTGCGAAACACTTGTGGTGCCCTATAAATAAAATGTAATAAATAATAATAATCCGGGTTGGCTTCAGGACAGCCCGAACCATTTACTGGATTACCATTGCCTTCTCCAAGGGAAGGAACACTCTCTAAGACCCTGTGTCCAGTATAATTCCCAGGAGAGGAAGCCTCTGCGTCGGATCCAGGTGAAATTTTGGTAAGTTCATAATCCACCCGTGATCCAGGAGTAGTCTGGTTGAGAGGCCAATGCTGTCCAGCAACCGCTCCCTGGATGGTGCCTTTATAAGAAGATTGTCCAGGTACGGAATGATGTTCACTCCTTGTTTGCGGAGTAGAAACATCATCTCTGCCATCACCTTGGTGAACACTCTCTGTGTCGTGGAGAGACCGAATGGCAGGGACTAGAACTGGTAGTGACAGTCCTGCAGTGCAAACCGTAGATCAGCCTGATTAGGTGGCCAGATCGGAATGTACGCATCCTTGATATCCAGAGACACTAGGAATTCTCCCTCCTCCAGATCTGAGATCACCGCTCTCAGAGACTCAATCTTGAATCTGAACACTCATAAGTACGGGTTCAACGACTTGATGTTCAAAATCGGTCTTACCGAACCGTCCGGTTTCGGTACTACAAACAAATTGGAATAATATCCCTTGTTTTGCAGATGAGGAGGAACTGGAACAATGAGTCTACCAGTTTTTTAATGGTGTCCTGTAAGGTTATACTTGCCTCTTGTGAAACTGGTAAGCCTGATTTGAAGAATCTGTGAGGTGGGAGCTCCTGAAACTCCAGTCTGTATCCCTGGGAAATAAGATCTATGACCCAGGGATTCTGGCACAAACCTGTCCAGATGTGGCTGAAAAAGTTTAGTCGGGCTCCCACCTGCCAGTCTTTGAGGTAGCTTGAGCTCTCTTCCTGTGAACCGGCAGTTGCCGGTTTGCGTGGTTTACCTCTAGCGCGTCTGGTGGTTGTAGAAGAACCTCTGGTCTTGCCCTTAAACTTGGCAGTCCTAAAGGACTGTAGATTAGGTCCCGAGTAGGCCTTCCTGGCTGGTGGAGTTGCAGAAGGAAGATAAGTGAACTTACCCGCAGTAGCTGTGGAGATACATTTGTCGAGTTCATCTCCAAATAAGGCCTCTCCTGCGAACGGTAGGCCTTCCGTGCCTTTCCTGGAGTCCGCATCAGCAGTCCACTGGCGTAGCCATAAGCCTCTGCGTGCTGACACTGCTATAGCAGTGGTGCATGCATTAAGCAAGCCTATTTCTTTTATGGCTTCCACCATAAAATTCACAGAGTCCTGTATATGTTGCAAGAGAAAAATAATCTCACCTTAGGCAAGGTACCTAACCCCTCAATTATGTTACCCGACCATTTGGCGATGGCCTTTGTAATCCACTCACATGCTATAGTGGGCCTCTGGGCCACCCCAGCAGCTATATACAAAGATTTGAGTGTATTCTCAATTCTACGATCAGCCGTGTCTTTTAGGGATGCTGAACCCGGGACAGGCAATACAATTTTCCGTGACAGCCTGGATACTGATGCATCCACTATCGGTGGATTTTCCCATTTTTTTCCTATCCTCAGAAGGAAAAGGAAAAGATGATATCAGCCTTTTAGGGATTTTAAATTTCCTGTCAGGGTTAACCCACAGTTCTTCAAACAGGGTTTTTAGTTCCTTTGACACAGGAAAAGTGGCTGAGGATTTCTTTTTTATATTAAAATAAGATTCCTCAGTCTCCTCTGTAACCTTATCAGGAATATGCAGAGCTTCTCTGATAGCTTCTTTGAGAGCCTCTATTTCCTGTGACAGAGTAGCCTCCTCCACCTCTGAGTCCACCTCCCCCTCCTCCATGTCTGACCCATCATCATCAGAATTAAACTGCAGGATATGGGCCAAAAGACCTTTTTGCGGACGTCACGGGACTGAGATGCTGGTTTGCGTACTGAGTCCCTGTTCATAAACTCAGTCATCGATTGTCTTAAGTACTGCGTCTCTTTCTCATTGCGGGACACTTTGGAAGAAATATCGGAAATCATTCCCCTAATGGAATCCAGCCAAGCTGGCTCTGCCCTGCTAGCCTGGGAGGGTACACTGCACGGAGTACACTGCAGTGAACCCCCTGGAGAAGAGGAACACTGTGCCTTACATGAAACACACTCTTTGTCTGACATACTGTGACAGTGACAGCACACACAGGAACAGGTTAAATGCACAATTAACCCACAAAGAGCCCTTCCAGGGAGACACAGATAGAATGGAGCCAGCACACAGCGCCCTTACTGCTAATGCCAAGCTTAGCCGGGTCGCAGACTAAGTACCCAGATTGGGGACTTAGTATACTAGAAAGCACTCCCCCCTTCTATGACCCCCTGGTACCATTGAGGTAATCTGGAGTCTCTCCAGAGGAGCTGCGCGTCTCTGTCAGTTAGCATCTGTGTCCACTGCAGAGGGAAAATGGCGCTTCTGAGCTGCTGAATCCGCTCATAGTGAAGCCCCGCCCCTTCAATGGCGCTCGGTTTTCATGCACTTTTTTTATACTGGCTGAGGTAATTTTAGTGCTTAAAATGGAGTCAGCCCCCGTTTAAGTCTGTAATGCCAGTCTGGGTACTGTGTACACACGTAGTGTACTTCGACTCAGTTCGCTCCCTCAGAAGCGGTGCGTCCGCACTGTGTACTGAGTCTGGAGACCCAGCCGCCCCATGTAGAAGTTGTGCGTCTCCATACCCTCATGCCGCCATAATGGCCGGCGACCCGCTAACCAGGACGCCGGCTTAGTACTCACCACTCTATCTTTTTGCTCTGTTAGGGGTGGTGGCGTGCGGCAGGAATGTACACTTGCCGTGGTGGAGCTTGCGAATAGTTCCCTCAGGAGTTAGTGTCCTGTCAGCGGGGAATGGGACCATTAACCCTGAGAGAGGTTGGGCCGTCCCCCAGTGGGTGATGGGGTGGCAGATTGTGACAGGGAGAAGCACACAATCAGGTGCGGTGCAGTCGCTATAATTGCTGAAATGAGCTGATGTTTAAAGTAGATACAGATTCTTTTGAGGGACGCAGACGGTGGTGACAAGAGGAAGCAGCAGGTGACAGGGGAAGGCGGGGGGTAACTGGGACAAGCACACAGTCGGACGCAGTGCCGTTACTATAACTGCTGAAAGGAGTTGATGCTTAAAACAGATGGTGTTTCTCTAGAGCGAGGCAACTGGTGGTGGGGAAGGCAATGGGTGAACTGGGGAACACAGAGGGTGACTAGTAGAAATGCAGTCGGGTGTGGTGCAGTAGCTATTAATGCTGAAAGGAGCTGATGTTTAAAGCAGATGGTGTTTGCAGGTGTGTTTTAAGAGAGGAGAGTCTACTGCACATGTGCAGGTCTCGGGGAACATGGCGCCCACGCCTTGTTCCCGGGGACATCTCCAGTGCGCATGTGCCAATCACTACTACTACTGTATATTCTGTCCAGTTATCCTACCCCCTGCCTGTGACCAAAGCGCTGTCCCGCCACTGGATCCAACATCACAAGGTCATAAAGGCAGCTCCTCACTGGTCAGTCGAACTCTGTGGAAATCAGACAGGTGAAACAAGATGCGGTCCTGGCCAGCGCTCCACAAGCCTCTTAGTTCCCAGGTGCCCGATGCAGTACACATGCTGCACTTACAGCAGTTCTGTTCCTGAATGCTGTACATAGTGCTGATGAATAAATTTTCATCATGAAACCTGCTCAGTATATTTAGTAATTGCCTGTTTTCCGATGTGTACCAAAACTATAGGTGGTTATGGACCCATAGGGGGCCACTGAACTGTCATCAATGTGTGAAAATAGGATTTTGGTTACCTACCGGTAAATCCTTTTCTCGTAGTCCGTAGAGGATGCTGGGGTCCACGTTTGTACCATGGGGGCATAGACGGGTCCACCAGGAGCCATTGGCACTTTAAGAGTTTGAGAGTGTGGGCTGGCTCCTCCCTCTATGCCCCTCCTACCAGACTCAGTCTAGAAATTGTGCCCGAAGAGACGGACATCTTCGAGAGAAGGATTTAACACAGATAGTAGCGAGATTCACACCAGCTCACACATACAAGGCACATCAAGCAAACTTAGCTTGAAAACTCAGCAACCGCTGAAACATTACTTACCAACTAACAAAGCAGTACTCAACTAAAGCGAAGTTGTACTGAACCAAATAATGATACCAGGCAACAAAGCGCTGGGTGGGCGCCCAGCACCCTCTACGGACGAGAGAAGGATTTACCGGTAGGTAACCAAAATCCAATTTTCTCTTATATCCTAGAGGATGCTGGGGTCCACATTAGTACCATGGGGATGTACCAAAGCTCCCAGAACGGGAGGGAGAGCGCGTAGGCTCCTGCAGAACTGATTGGCCTCTGATGATCTGAAGTTCAGTCAAAGTATTGAACTTGTAGAACTGTGCAAACGTGTTCGACCCAGACCAAGTAGCCGCTCTGCAAAGTTGTAACGCCGAGACATCCCGGGCAGCCGCCCAGGAAGACCCTACCTTACGAGTAGAGTGGGCCTTAACAGATGTAGGACACGGCAATCCTGCCATAGAATACGCATGCTGGATAGTGAACCTGATCCAGCGAGAGATGGTCTGCTTAGAAGCAGGACACCGAATTTTCTTGGGATCAAACAGGACAGAGAGTCCAATTTTTTGTGACGAGCAGTCCTCTTCACATAGATTTTCAGAGCCCTTACAACATTCAAGGACTTTGAAGAAATTGAGGAGTCAGTAGCCACTGGCACCACAATAGGTTGGTTGATGTTAAATGCCAACACAACCTTCAGAAGAAACTGCTGACGTGTCCGGAGCTCAGCTCTATCTTCGTGGAAGATCAAGTATGGGCTTTTACAGGACAAAGACCCCAACTACGACACACTAGCAGAAGCTAAAGCCAGCAATGTGACAGTCTTCCACGTAAGAAATTTGACCTCAACCTCCTGTAGAGGTTCGAACCAGTCCGATTGGAGGAACTGCAACACCATGTTAAGGTCCCAAGGCGCCGTAGATGGTACAAAGGGAGGATGGATGTGCAGAACTCCCTTCAAAAAAGTCTGAACCTCAGGGTGAGCAGCCAATTGTTTCTGGAAGAAAATGGATAGGGCTGAAATCTGGACCTTCACAGATCCCAACTTCAGTCCCATATACACACCAGTTGTAGGAAGAGGAACCACCGTCCCAGTTGAAACTCCACCGCAGGAAACTTCTTGGACTCGCACCAAGATACATATTTTTCCAAAATCCGATGGTAATGTTTAGAAGTTACTCCTTTCCTAGCCTGTATCAGGGTAGGAATAACCTTGTTCGGAATGCCCTTTCGAGTGAATATCAGGCGTTCAACCTCCATGCCGTCAAATGTAGCAGAGGTAAGTCTTGATAGGCGAACGGCCCCTGCTGCAGCAGGTCCTCTCGAAAAGGAAGAGGCCTCGGCTCTTCTTGCAGTAGATCCGCGTACCAAGCCCTTCTTGACCAGTCTGGAGCAATGAGGATCGCTTGAACCCTTGTTCTCCTTATGAGCTTTAGAACTCTTGGGATGAGTGGAAGTGGAGGAAACACATAAATCAACTGGAACACCCACGGAGTCACGAGGGCGTCCAACGCCACTGCTTGCGGGTCCCTCGACCTAGAACAATACCGCCAAAGCTTCTTGTTGAGACGAGAGGCCATCATATCGATCTGGGTACGCCCCAAAGATCTGTTACCTCCTTGAACACCTCCGGATGGAGACCCCACTCCCCTGGATGGAGATCGTGTCTGCTGATGAAGTGCGCTTCCCAGTTGTCTACTCCAGGAATGAAGATTGCTGACAGTGCAAACGCTGCTTTTCTGCCCAGAGGATGATTCTTGTTACCTCTGCCAGTGCAGCTTTGCTCTTCGTTCCGCCCTGTCGGTTTATGTAAGCCACTGTTGTCACAATGTCCGACTGCACTTGAATGGCCGGCTTCCAGACTTGACCACCTTCCTTGGTAGGTTACCCCTTGAGTGACTGCGCCCCAGCCCCGGAGACTTGCATTCGTGGTTAGAAGGATCCAGTCCTGAATCCCGAACCTGCGGCCCTCCAGAAGGTGAGGTAATTGCAGCCACCAGAGGAGTGAAATCCTGGCCTTTGGCGACAGACGTATTCTCTGGTGCATGTGTAGATAGGATCCCGACCACTTGTCCATTAGATCCAGTTGGAAGGACCGAGCGTGAAACCTCCCGTACTGCAGAGCCTCGTAAGAGGCCCTCTTCCCCAGAAGGCGAATGCACTGATGAACTGACACCCAGGCTGGCTTCAGGACATCCCGGACCATCGTTTGAATCACCAATGCCTTTTCCTCTGGGAGAAACACCCTCTGCACCTCCGTGCCGAGGATCATTCCAAGAAAGGACAACCTCCTGGATGGTTCCAAATGTGATTTTGGAAGATTCAGGATCCAACCATGTTCCCTGAAAACCTGGGTCTTGAGTATAGACCGTAACAGCTTTTCCTTGGACGATGCCTTTATCAGCAAATCGTCCAGATACGGAATTATGTTCACCCCCTGTCTGCGAAGAATCATCATTTCCGCCATCACCTTGGTGAATACCTTCAGTGCTGTGGAGAGCCCGAATGGGAGGGCCTGGAACTGAAAGTGACAGTCCAACAATGCAAATCGAAGATCAGCTTGATGCGGCAGCCAAATTGGAATGTGGAGGTACGCATCCTTGATATCCAGGGATACTAAGAATTCCCCCTCCTCCAGACCTGATATCACTGCCCTTATGTCACGGTCCGGCGGGAGACTGTGCAGGGGAGCCGGCTCTTACCTGTCCGGTCCCTTTGGAGAGGTCCAGCTGGCAAAGGTGCGAGCTGCTGGCGCAGGGTGTGCTGGGAGGACAGGTGGGGCACTGGTTGGCAGCTCAGCAGGCTGGCATCATGACCCTCCGGCAGGGGTTAGCAGTGCTGCTGTGGAGCCAGGGCTTCTGTGAACAGGCTGGGTTGTGTTCCCGGTGGCCATCAGGATGTGGGCTAAAAGCCTGTCTTGCCCACACTTCCCCAATTTATCACTTTCCTGTGGCCAATTAGCTCTGAGCAGCTGCTATAATACAGGAAGGCCTGGAGGAGGGAATTTGCCAGTGCAACGTCTTTCACAGTATCTGTAAAGCTAGTTCTCTGTGCTCCCGCAGCGTCTCCAGTGTCAGGTTCTTGTTACAGCAAATTACCCAAGCCTCCTGATATAGCCTTACGCAGACTGCTGACTCTGTTTCCGTGTCCTACCTAGCTAACTGTTCCGGACGCCACAGTAACCAGCCTTCGGAATTCCTCCTTTATAGTACTGGGTCACGGTTCCGGTATCCTCGGCCACCCGCTAACCTACAGTGGTATCTCTATTCAACTGTCTTTGGCGAACCCTGTTAAACTAATCCAAGTAATAAATGCGCAAGACCTTCATCCGTCCCGCTCGTTTGTTATTCAGAGATCCAAGTGCACCAGAATCATCTTCCCCAAATCCGGATCCACAAGAATCCTCAGATGTGACACCTTTGAACCACCATTTTGAACTTGAACTCCCTCAGAAAGGGGTACAGTGATTTTAAGTTCAGAATGGGCCTGACCGAACCATCCGGTTTCGGTACCACGAAAAGGTTCGAATAGTAACCTTTGTTTTGCATATGAGGTGGTACTGGCACATCGACCGGTGCCTCCACCAACTTCTGGACGGCTTCTTGCAGGACAGTCCTGTCTGCCAGCAGAGCTGGCAAGCCTGATATGAAAAATCGGTGAGGAGGGAGATATTGAAATTCCAGCCTGTACCCCTGGGACACAATATCTTGCACCCAGGGGTCCAAGCCGGAGGACACCCAGACATGACTGAAATGTCTGAGTCTCGCTCCCACAGTCCCCACCTCCGGGGCGTGCAGTCCACCATCATGCGGAGGACTTTGGTGTACCTGAAGCAGGTTTCTGTTCCTGGGAACTTGCAGCCGCAGGTTTCTTGGACTTAGGCCGACATCCCCGAAAGAAGGTGCTGGACAGCTTGGCCTTTTCTGAGCTTGTTAGACCGAAAGGTCTGTGATGTAACTGAAGAAAATAGTTTCTTCGGAGCAGGTGTAGCTGAGGGGAGAAAGGGTGACTTACCAGCAGTAGCCGTGGAGATCTACGCATCTAACGCTTCCCCAAAGAGAACCTGACCTGTGTAGGGTCTCCACACTTCTCCTGGATTCCGCGTCGGCAGACCACTGGCGCAGCCACAGTCCTCGACGAGATGATACTGACACGGAAGAAATTACCGCAGCCATGGAATCTAGGTCCTTCATGGATTCTACCAGAAATCCTGCCGAATCCTGAAATGTTATGTAAAAATAATTCAACATCACATTTCTCCATAGTATCCAAGTACTCAAGTAACGTGCCTGACCACTTTACTATAGCTTTGGCAATCTAAGCACTGGCAATAGTTGGACGGAGTATTGCCCTAGAAGCTGTGTACATGGATTTGAGCGTATTATCAATTTTACTATCAGCCGGCTCTTTCAAGGCGGTAGATCCTGGAACAGGTAAAACCACCTTTTTTGAGAGTCTGGATACTGACGCGTCAACAATAGGCGGGTTTTCCCATTTTTCCCTATCCTCTACCGGGAAAGGAAATGCTACCAGAACCCTTTTAGGTATCTGGAATTTTTTATCCGGGTTTTCCCAGGCCTTTTCAAAAATAGCATTTAATTCCTTTGACGCAGGGAAGGTTAGCAAGGCTTTCTTATTTTCAGTGAAGTAAGCCTCCTCAACCTGCTCAGGTGTTGTATCAGCAATATTCAACACATCCCTAATAGCCTCTATCATCAACTGCACCCCTTTTGCAAGAGATGCTGCCCCCCGCAACACATCCCTGTCACCGTCTGCAGTATCAGAATCAGTATCATCCTGCATGATCTGTGCAAGAGCACGTTTATGTGAGTATACAGCGAGGAGCCCTGATGTACCAGAACTGGGCCAGACTGCCATAGAGCTTTATAAAGCCTGAGTTGCAGATTCATTTTGTGCAACCCTATTTGAAATCTGAGAAATCATAGATTTGATAGAGGATAACCACTCAGGCTCCCTTGCTGGAATCTGTGCTAAACCAGTGCAATCCTGGTTACATGGAATGGGATCATCCTGAGAGGACATATCCTCTGTAGCATATGACACAGAGTCCCTGGACATTGCTTAATGGAGACCACAGACACTCCACACACAGGGGAGGACCGAGTTTCACCCCCAAGAATGGCAAGAGAGACAGCCAACCCACACACAATGCTTTTAATGTAAAGGGAGACCCCCTATCAGCGCTGACTGTGCAGCTTAATAGGTTACACAGTTGTTTAGCAGCCACCCCATCCCCTTCTACAACCCCCTGGTACCGTGAGAGATAGCTGGAGTTGCTGTGGATGGACTTGCTCTTCACGGACAGCATTGTGCAGGCAGGAAAATGACGCTGAACCCTGCTGGGTCCACTCTGAGGAGAAGCTCCGCCCCACAATGGCGCTGTCTTCCCGCTCTTCATAGGATTATATTGGCCTGAGGAATTATGGTGGCTCAGATCACGGGACCCCGACAGGCTGGGTGACCAGTTTAGGGTGTAGGCGCTGGCTCAGGGCACCCCTCAAAGCGCCGCACTATGTACAGCTGAGCCTCCGGAGCGCAGTTAATACAGCGCCCTACCCTGATGCCGCCCATCTTCACACCGGCCCCCCGCTGATCTTCAGCTCTGTAAGGGGATGGGGGCATGCTGCTGGGGAGAGCGATTCCCTGTGGCGGGGAACGATCTATCCCCTCAGGAGCTCAGTCCTGTTAGTGGAGATAGTGGCTCGGACCCCGCAGGGCGGACAAAACTCCCCCACTTAGTCCCACGAAGAAGGGAGGTTGTTGCCAGCAGCCTCCCTGTAAAAATAAGAATTTACTCACCGGTAATTCTATTTCTCGTAGTCCGTAGTGGATGCTGGGAACTCTGTAAGGACCATGGGGAATAGCGGGCTCCGAAGGAGACTGGGCACATCTAAGAAAGAATTAGGACTACCTGGTGTGCACTGGCTCCTCCCTCTATGCCCCTCCTCCAGACCTCAGTTAGGAAACTGTGCCCGGAAGAGCTGACACAATAAGGAAAGGATCTGGAATCCCGGGTAAGACTCATACCAGCCACACCAATCACACCGTACAACTCGTGATACTATACCCAGTTAACAGCATGAATAACAACTGAGCCTCTCAACAGATGGCTCCAAACAATAACCCTTTAGTTAAGCAATAACTATATACAGGTATTGCAGACAATCCGCACATGGGATGGGCGCCCAGCATCCACTACGGACTACGAGAAATAGAATTACCGGTGAGTAAATTCTTATTTTCTCTGACGTCCTAGTGGATGCTGGGAACTCCGTAAGGACCATGGGGATTATACAAAGCCCCCAAACGGGCGGGAGAGTGCGGATGACTCTGCAGCACCGAATGAGCAAACTCAAGGTCCTCCTCAGCCAGGGTATCAAACTTGTAGAATTTTGCAAATGTGTTTGAACCCGACCAAGTAGCAGCTCGGCAAAGTTGTAAAGCCGAGACCCCTCGGGCAGCCGCCCAAGAAGAGCCCACCTTCCTCGTGGAATGGGCTCTCACTGATTTAGGATGCGGCAATCCAGCCGCAGAATGTGCAAGCTGAATCGTGCTACAGATCCAGCGAGCAATAGTCTGCTTTGAAGCAGGAGCACCCAGCTTGTTGGGTGCATACAGGATCAATAGCTAGTCAGTTTCCCTGACTCTAGCTGTCCTGGAAAATAGATTTTCAGGGCCTTGACTACGTCCAGCAACTTGGAATCCTCCAAGTCCCGAGTAGCCGCAGGCACCACAATAGGTTGGTTCAAATTAAAAGCTGATACCACCTTAGGAAGGAATTGGGAACGAGTCCTCAATTCCGCCCTATCCATATGAAAAATCAGATAAGGGCTTTTACATGACAAAGCCACCAATTCTGACACACGCCTGGCCGAAGCCAAAGCCAACAGCATGACCACTTTCCACGTGAGATATTTTAGCTCCACAGTTTTAAGTGGCTCAAACCAATGCGACTTTAGGAAATCCAACACTACGTTGAGATCCCAAGGTGCCACTGGAGGCACAAAAAGGGGCTGAATATGCAGCACTCCCTTAACAAAAGTCTGAACTTCAGGCAGTGAAGCCAGTTCTTTTTGGAAGAAAATTAACAGAGCCGAAATCTGGACCTTAATGGCACCCAATTTTAGGCCCATAGTCACCCCTGACTGTAGGAAGTGCAGAAATCGACCCAGCTGAAATTCCTCCTTTGGGGCCTTCCTGGCCTCACACCACGCAACATATTTTCGCCATATACGGTGATAATGTTTTGCGGTCACATCCTTCCTAGCTTTAATCAGCGTAGGGATGACTTCCGCCGGAATGCCCTTTTCCTTCAGGATCCGGTGTTCAACCGCCATGCCGTCAAACGCAGTCGCGGTAAGTCTTGGAACAGACAGGGCCCCTGCTGCCGCAGGTCCTGTCTGAACGACAGAGGCCATGTGTCCTCTGATTTTATTTCTCGAAGTTCTGGGTACCAAGCTCTTCTTGGCCAATCCGGAACAATGATTATAGTTCTTACTCTTCTCCTTCTTATCATCCTCAGTACCTTGGGTATGAGAGGAAGAGGAGGGAACACATAACCGACTGGTACACCCACGGTGTCACTAGAGCGTCCACAGCTATCGCCTGAGGGTCCCTTGACCTGGCGCAATATCTTTTTAGCTTTTTATTGAGGCGGGACGCCATCCTGTCCACCTGTGGTCGTTCCCACCGGTGTACAATCAGCTTGAAGACTTCTGTATGAAGTCCCCACTCCCCCGGGTGGAAGTCGTGTCTGCTGAGGAAGTCTGCTTCCCAGTTTTCCACTCCCGGAATGCACACTGCTGACAGTGCTATCACGTGATTCTCCGCCCATCGAAGAATCCTTTTGGCTTCTGCCATTGCTATCCTGCTTCTTGTACCGCCCTGTCGATTTACATGGGCGACAGTCGTGATGTTGTCTGACTGAATCAGCACCGGTTGTTTTTGAAGCAGGTATTCTGTTTGACTCAGGGCATTGTAAATGACCCGTAGTTCCAGAATATTTATATGCAAGGAAGTTTTTGTCCTTGGACGTTTTCTTCCCTGAGTGACTGCCCCCCACCCTCGGAGGCTTGCATCCGTGGTCACCAGGACCCAGTCCTGTATGCCGAATCTGCGGCCTTCACGAAGATGAGCATTTTGCAGCCACCACAGCAGAGACACCCTGGCCCTTGGTGACAGGGTGATCCACCGATGCATCTGAAGATGCGATTCGGACCACTTGTCCAATAGATTCCACTGGAAGATCCTCGCATGGAACCTGCCAAAGGGAAACGCTTCGTAAGAGCTACCATCCTTCCCAGGATTCGCGTGCAGTGATGCACCGACACCTGTTTTGGTTGCAGGAGGTCCCTGACCAGAGATGATAATTCCTGGGCCTTCTCCTCCGGGAGAAAAACCTTCTTCTGTTCTGTGTCCAGAATCATACCCCGGAACAGCAGACGCGTCGCGGGAATCAGCTGCGACTTTGGGATATTCAGGATCCAGCCGTGCTGATGCAGCACTTCCTGAGATAGTGCTACGCTGACTAGCAACTGCTCCTTGGACCTCGCCTTTATCAGGAGATCGTCCAAGTACGGGATAATTATAACTCCCTTCTTTCTAAAGAGTATCATCATTTTGGCAATTACCTTGGTAAATACCCTCGGTGCCGTGGACAGACCAAACGGCAACGTCTGGCATTGGCAATGACAGTCCTGTACCACAAACCTGAGGTACTCCTGGTGAGGTGGGTACATGGGGACACCCTCTTCCAGGCTTGTAATAACCGCCCTGAGCGATTCCATCTTGAACTTGAACTTCCTTATATAAGTATTCAAGAATTTTAAATTTAGGATGAGTCTCACCGAACCATCTGGTTTCGGTACCACAACATCGTGGAATAGTAACCCCGCCCCTGTTGAAGGGGGGGTACCTTGATTATCACCTGCTGGAAGTACAGCTTGTGAATAGCGTCCAGTACTACCTCCCATTCTTTGGGAGCAGCCGGCAAGGCAGATTTGAGGTAACGGCGAGGGGGAGTGGCCTCCAACTCCAGCTTGTATCCCTGAGATACCACTTGTAGAACCCAGGGATCTACCTGTGAGCGAACCCACTGGTCGCTGAAGTTCCGGAGACGCGCCCCCCACCGCACCTGGCGCCGCCTGTGGAGCCCCAGCGTCATGCGGTGGACTTAGAGGAAGCGGGGGGAGTATTTTGGTTCCAGGGAACTGGCTGTCTGGTGCAGCTTTTTCCCTCTTCCCCTACCTCTGGGCAGAAAGGAAGCGCCTCTGACCCACTTGCCTTTTTGTGGCCGAAAGGACTGTACCTGATAATACGGTGCTTTCTTAGGCTGTGAGGAAACCTGAGGTAAAAATGTCTATCATACATATCTATATATGTAAAAATGTCGACTACCCAGCTGTTGCTGTGGATACTAGGTCTGCGAGACCATCCCCAAACAATTCCTCACTCTTATAAGGCAAAACCTCCATGTGCCTTCACCTGTCCACTGCCGAGTCCATAATACTCTTCTGGCAGAAATGGACATTGCATTAATTTTAGATGCCAGCCGGCAGATATCCCTCTGTGCATCTCTCATATATAAGACCACGTCTTTAAAATGCTCTATGGTTAGCAAAATAGTATCCCTGTCTAATCTCAATATTATCTGACAGGGTATCGGACCAAGCTGCTGCAGCACTACACACTGAAGCAATAGCAGGTCTCAGTATAATACCTGAGTGTGTATATACAGACTTCAGGATAGCCTCCTGCTTTCTATCTGCAGGCTCCTTTAAGGCGGCCGTATCCTGAGACGGCAGTGCCACCTTTTTTGACAAGCGTGTGAGCGCCTTATCCACCCTAGGGGACGACTCCCAACGTAACCTGTCCTTTGGCGGGAAAGGGTACGCCATCAGTAACTTTTTAGAAATCACTATTTTCTTATCGGGGAAACACCACGCTTCTTCACACACTTTATTCAATTCATCTGATGGGGGAAAAACCACTGGATGCTTTTTCTCCCCAATATATAATACCCTTTTTTGTGGTAACTGGGTTAATGTCAGAAATGTGCAACACATTTTTCATTGCCGTAATCATACAACGGATGGCCCTTGTGGATTTTACATTTGTCTCATCGTCGTCTACACTGGAGTCAGACTCCGTGTCGACATCTGTGTCTGCCATCTGAGTTAGCGGGCGTTTTTGAGCCCCTGATGGCCTTTGAGACGCCTGGGCAGGCACGGGCTGAGAAGCCGGCTGTCCCACTGCTGTACGTCATCTAGCCTTTTATGTAAAGGAGTTGACACTGTCGGTTAAAACCTTCCACATATCCACCCACTCTGGTGTCGACTCCGCAGGGGGTGACATTACACTTATCGGCACCTGCTCCGCCTCCATATAATCTTCCTCATCAATCATGTCGACACAGCCGTACCGACACACGCACACACACAGGGAATGCTCTGACTGAGGACAGGACCCCACAAAGTCCTTTGGGGAGACAGAGAGTATGCCAGCACACACCACAGCGCTATATATCACAGGGAGTAACACTTTTGTACTGAGTGATTTCTCCCTAGCAGCTTTTTTACACAGTTTTTTGCGCCTAAATTTTGTGCCCCCCCCCTCTCTTTTTAACCCTTGATGCCTGGATACTGCAGGGGAGAGCCTGGGAAGCTGTCTTCCAGCGTTGCTGTGAAGAAAATGGCGCCGGTGTGCTGAGGTAGATAGCCCCGCCCCTTTCTCGGCAGACTTCTCCCACTTTTATATGTATTGTATGGCGGGGGATTATGCACATGTACAGTGTTATACACTTTATTATGTGCTTTTAGCCATGGTAAGGTACTCTAATTGCTGCCCAGGGTGCCCCCCCAGCGCCCTGCACCCATCAGTGACCGGAGTGTGTGGTGTGCAGAGGGAGCAATGGCGCACAGCTGCAGTGCTGTGCGCTAACTTAATGAAGACAGGAGTCTTCAGCCGCCGATGTTTCCACTTCTCTTCTTTCTTATGGCTCTGCGAGGGGGACGGCGGCGCGGCTCTGGGACCGGACGACCGAGGCTGAGCCTGTGTTCGATCCCTCTGGAGCTAATGGTGTCCAGTAGCCTAAGAAGCCCAAGCTAGCTGCAAGCAGGTAGGTTCGCTTCTCTCCCCTCTGTCCCACGAAGCAGTGAGTCTGTTGCCAGCAGATCTCACTGAAAATAAAAAACCTAAATATACTTTCTTTTCTAGAAGCTCAGGAGAGCCCCTAGTGTGCATCCAGCTCGGCCGGGCACAGAATTCTAACTGAGGTCTGGAGGAGGGGCATAGAGGGAGGAGCCAGTGCACACCAGGTAGTCCTAATTCTTTCTTAGATGTGCCCAGTCTCCTTCGGAGCCCACTATTCCCCATGGTCCTTACGGAGTTCCCAGCATCCACTAGGACGTCAGAGAAATAATATACTCTAAAATAAACTTTACCAGGGAAACTCTGGATAGCTCCCCTAGCTGTGACCGGCTCCTCCGGGCACATTTTCTAAACTGAGTCTGGTGGAAGGGGCATAGAGGGAGGAGCCAGCCCACACTCTTAAACTCTTAAAGTGCCAATGGCTCGTGGTGGACCCATCTATACTCCCATGGTACTAATGTGGACCCCAGCATCCTCTAGGACGTAAGAGAAAATACATGCATTGTGGAGATTTACAATAGAGCTACAAAACAAATTGCACTATGCCTTTGGAAGGAAATATATGATTTTTGTTGCTGCAAGTTAACGTCAACTTGCAGCCATTGCTTTGAATTAAATTGCTCTCCATAGGGAGGTATCAGATTGTCATTAACATAATGCAACAGGACGAGAAACACTATCATTGCTAGATCTCTAGGCTCAGCCATTAAGACCCTGCCAAACATACTGTACAACAGGGATTTTCAACATATGGCCCCCTCAAGCAGCCATGGAACTACACATCCTGCATGCCCTGCCACAGTTGTGCTATTAGGGCATGCTAAAGCTGTGGCAAGGCATGCAGGGACGTGTAGTTGTACAGCAGGGTGGCATGTTCAATACTTCTGCTGTACAGCAATAAATTCTGACTTATAGAAATGTATTTTGTGTGTCCAATTAAAAGTTACTGACTGGGCAAATGCTTAACTGTTCCAAAGCGACAGCTCATAAGATAAGCAGATGCTGGCAATAAGGGTGGAGACAAACAGGGCTCAAATAGTGGAGGTAGGGAAGAAGAACAAGCGCCATATGGTGTAGTAATTTAGGGCACAAAATAGGACCAAAAGAAGGACAAAATTTGGTAAGTACCGGATGACTTCTTGGAATTAGGCCTGTCAGACTCAGACTTTCACATCGGCTGTCCCCACCTATAAGGAGATAGAAATTGTCGCCGTATAGTGAAGTATCTTTGAAAACAGTTTTGGGTGTTTCCCCCCTATATTAAGCGTACCACATAAATATTCAAATATAGCATGTAGGATATGCTTATATCCAGATGGTTCAGCTAGGTCCGGTAAATGTGCTCCTTCCAAAAATTCCCAGTCACTGCACTGTATAGTTATGCAATGTTTAATAACAAAAATAGATAATAAAAAATACTTAAAACACAATAAATAAATAAATAGTAAGTCTTAGCTTAATGGAACAGGCAGTAAGTAGGTCAGTCAGGTTTCTCCTAGGTCATTTACTGAAGAACTGAGCTGCCACCAAAGAGGTTTGGGAGGTGTCTTTTAAGTATAGAATCCTCGCTGGAAGGTTGAAGATACGGACCCGGATACGACTAATTGAGTCTCAGCACATAGACAATTCGGTGAATCCCTCCTTCGGAAAGGGATCGTTTGAACATTAGATAAGCGCACCGACCTATAAACAAACTTAGGGCTCAAATAGTGTTTAACAAAACATCCGCTTCCGTAGTTCAGAAAACGAGGACATGCAAACCCAAAAACGAGTTTTATGGGAAGAACTTACCTTTGTTAAAACTCTTTCTGCGAGGTACACTGGGCTCCACAAGGAAAGACATAGGGGTGTAGAGTAGGATCTTGATCCGAGGCACCAACAGGCTCAAAAGCTTTGACTGTTCCCAGAATGCATAGCGCCGCCTCCTCTATAACTCCGCCTCCCTGCACAGGAGCTCAGTTTTTAGTTAACCAACCCAATGCAGTAGCAGGAAGATAGACGACAACGGTTAGTAGCCACATACACTACACTCTCATGACAGGAGAAGTGTCAGCGGCTAATGCCATAGCAACCCAAAGAAGCTAAGTGCGTCAGGGTGGGCGCCTTGTGGAGCCCAGTGTACCTCTCAGAAAGAGTTTTAACAAAGGTAAGTTCTTACCATAAAACTCGTTTTCTGCTGCGGGGTACACTGGGCTCCACAAGGATAGACATTGGGGATGTCCTAAAGTAGTTCCTTATGGGAGGGGACGCACTGAAGCGGGCACAAGAATCCGGCGTCCAAAGGAAGCATCCTGGGAAGCGGCAGTATCAAGGCATAGAACCTTATGAACGTGTTCACTGAGGACCATGTAGCCGCCATGCACAATTGTTCAAGGGTCGCACCACGGCGTGCCGCCCAAGAAGGTCCAACAGACCGAGTAGAATGGGCCGTAATGTGAGCAGGAGCTGACAGACCAGCCCTCACATAAGCATGTGCAATCACCATTCTAATCCATCTGGCCAAAGTCGGCTTGTGAGCAGGCCAGCCCCATTTGTGAAACCCAAACAGAATAAAGAGAGAATCAGATTTCCTAACAGAAGCAGTTCTCTTCACATAGATACGGAGAACCTGTACCACATCCAAAGACCGCTTTTTGGGAGACAGATCAGGAGAGACAAAGGCCGGTACCACAATCTCCTGGTTAAGGTGGAACGAAGAAACAACCTTAGGTAAATATCAGGGACGAGTACTAAGAACCGCCCGGTCACGGTGAAATATCAGATATGGGGAACTACAAGACAAGGCACCCAAATCCGACACTCTACGAGATGAAGCAATAGCCAGCAGAAACACCACCTTAAGGGAAAGCCACTTAAGATCAGCTGAACCAAGAGGTTCAGACGGAGACTCTTGTAACGCCTCCAAAACCACAGACAAGTCCCAAGGAGCCACAGGCGGGACATAGGGAGGTTGGATACGTAACACACCCTGAGTAAAGGTATGCACATCAGGTAAGGTCGCAATCTCTCTCTGAAACCACACAGACAAGGCAGATATTTTAACCTTGAGGGAGGCCAGACGCAGGCCTAAGTCCAGGCCCTACTGAAGAAAGGCCAACAACTTGGCTGTACTAAACTTGGAAGCGTCATAATTTTTAGATGCGCACCAAAGAAAGTAAGAATGCCAGACCCTATGGAAAATCCGAGCAGAAGCCGGTTTCCGGGCCCGCAACATAGTTTGAATGACCACCTCAGAAAACACTTTAGCCCTCAAGACGGAAGCTTCAAGAGCCACGCCGTCAAAGACAGCCGGGCTAGGTCCTGGTAGACACAGGGGCCCTGAACGAGGAGGTCTGGGCATTGTGGAAGTAAAATTGGACGCTCTGACGATAGGCCCTGCAGGTCTGAGAACCAGTGCCGTTTGGGCCACGCTGGAGCTATGAGAAGCAGAATTCCTCTTTCTTGCTTGAACTTCCGAATTACCCTGGGCAGGAGTGACACCGGAGGGAACACGTACTGCAGCCGAAACCTCCACGGCACCGCCAGCGCATCCAAGAATGCTGCTTGAGGATCCCTTGTCCTTGCTCCGAAGACCGGAACCTTGTGATTGTGTCGAGACGCCATCAGATCTACGTCTGGAAGGCCCCACTTTTCCACTAGGAGTTGAAACACTTCTGGATGGAGGCCCCACTCGCCGTCATGTACGTCCTGACGACTGAGAAAGTCCGCTTCCCAATTCAGGACTCCCGGAATGAATATTGCCGATATGGCCGGTAGATGGCGTTCCGCCCATTGCAGAATTAGTGAGACTTCCTTCATTGCCAAACGGCTTCGAGTGCCGCCTTGATGATTTATGTAAGCCACTGTGGTGGCGTTGTCCGACTGTACTTGAACAGGACGGTTCTGAATTAAATGCTGGGCCAGGTTCAACGAATTGAAGACCGCCCGCAATTCCAGAATGTTGATTGAGAGGAGAGATTCCTCCTTGGTACACCGACCCCCTGAAGGGAGTGTTGCTCCAGTACCGCGCCCCAACCTCTTAAACTGGCATCTGTCGTTAACAGGACCCAGTCGGATATCCAGAAGGGACGGCCCCTGCACAATCGTTGGTCCTGGAGCCACCAGTGCAGCAACAGACGGACCTCTGGAGTCAATGAGATCATGTGAGACCTGATCCGGTGAGGCAGGCCGTCCCACTTGGCTAGAATCAGCCTCTGGAGAGGGCGAGAATGGAATTGAGCATACTCCACCATGTCGAATGCTGACACCATGAGGCCCAGCACCTGCATCGCCGAATGTATCGACACTTGCGGACGAAAAAGGAAGCAACGAATCCTGTCCTGAAGCGTCAGGACTTTCTCCTGGGGCAAGAACAAACGCTGGTTGTGAGTGTCCAATAGCGCTCCCAGGTGCACCATGCTCTGAGCAGGGACCAGGGAGGATTGCTTCAGTTGATGAGCCACCCGTGGGCTTGTAGAAACCGGACAGTCATATCCAGGTGACGTAGGAGAAGTTCTGGGGAACCCCCTTGACGGCGGAGTACTACCGTCATCACCGCCATAACTTTGGTGAAGACTCGCGGAGCCGTGGTTAAACCAAAAGGTAACGCCCGAAACTGGTAATGGAGGTTGCCAATCGCAGACCTCAGGTATTACTGATGGGACACTGCAATAGGAATATGCAGGTAAGCATCCTGTATGTCCAGGGAGACCACATAATCCCCAGGTTCCAAGGCCAGAACTATAGAGCGAAGGGTTTCCATACGGAACTTGGAAACTTTCACAAACCTGTTCAATGCCTTGAGATTGAGAATGGGCCGAGGACCCATTTGGTTTCGGGACCAGAAACAGCGGAGAATAGTACCCCCGGCCCCTCTGAGCAAGTGTCACCTGTACTACGACTCCTGTATCCAGGAGGGTCTGTACCACCGAATGTAGAGTGTTTGCCTTTGTCTGGTCCAACGGGACGTCTGTCAGGCAAAATCGATGAGGGGGACGGTTTTTGAAGGCAATGGCGTAACCTCGAGTGACGACTTCCCGTACCCAGGCATCTGAAGTGGTCTTCAACCATTCCTGGTGTCAAAGTCAGAAAAATGTCTCTATGCACGTTGCCATATTTGCACCGCACACTGGTCCGTGCTGCGCATGCGTACGCTCTCCCGTGAAGGCGCATACCCGCAATAGCGTGCACTCGCAGGCGCGGTATGCGTATTTACGGTAGAGTTTATGTAGTCGTAGCGTGCGACTCATTCGTTACATATTTTCACAATTAATGTAGTTTATAGATCATGGTCCCTTTGATAGTTTCTGAAAGTTTGGTTAATATAGAAGGTCCCTGAGCTAAGGAATCCCTCTTTGTATCGTACGAAGGGTCTAACAGGAATCATACAGCAGTGTTTGGTACCCATCGGAAGAGTATTTAATTAGCAATATTCCGGTGTTGGTTTGGAGCGTATTAATCGCTCGTGCGAATAGTTATGGACATAAGAAGTTTATGTCCATTTCTACTATTTACTCATACTCAGGTATGCGGCGGGAAACCTAGTTCCCCACCCACCTGAGCTGTTTGAAATCGTCACAGCCCACCTGTATGAATCAACCTATGACCTTTTGTTATGATGCAGGGCCGAATTCCGACGTCCAATGGACAATGGGATTGTAGGGACTGTAGGATTGCATTGTGTGTGGGGCATAAATAGGCAGGCCGACCACATCCAGCTCTCACTCTTCAACGGTTCTCATTGCTGAAAATCGGGTGCTGGATGTCCAGGCGCATGCGATCGTTTACCCTTGTGCGTAAGTTTCTCTCCGTTATCATTGTCTTTCTGTGAGCCAATTTCTCTCATCTCTCTCCGTCTCTCTCTCTCTCTTTCCCTTCTCTTTCTCTCGTATCTCCCCTAGACTAGTATTGTATTGTATTAGATAGTATTGTTTAGTTCTGTGGTTAGGAAGTCTCTGTTATATTGTAGTGTATCATTTGTACTGTTATCCCCTTTTTACAAGTATACTAGATATAATACAGTTAATAGGCTTTGGACCCTAAACCAGTATCTGTGTATTTCCTATAGTGTTAAGTGTTCACTTGAGCGTCGGTGACGCTCAAGCAGCTTTGTAGTTAGTCAGGTTACACAAGGTTGCACTTACACCCTGTATTCACATTAAGGTATTCCGTGTATTTCATTGGTATAAGGTTTAGACATAAAGGTATAGCGTTGTGAGCGTCTGCGCCGCTGGTGATCTCCTCGTGGTCTCGAGCGTCCGCTACGCCATAGCGAATCATTACTCTAGTCATAGCCAATAACGTGTCCTGTGATCGCTGGGCCGTGAGCGAACGTGACGCTTGAGCGTCTCGCCTACGGCTGAGCGATCGTTACGCAACTAGCGTACCATTACGGTACTTCTTAAGTAAACAGCGTACAGTGTTCTTAGCTTCATAAAGGGTTGTTTATACGACAAGGGAATTTAGCATTGTCAATTGGGGACTCGTCCTATCCTTCTCATATCTGCACTAGGTAGATCAGCAGACATTATCCCCCCAGCAAAGGGTGGGAGGTTGTCTCGCAGTGCTGACGGGATAAGCGTCTGCTTCGCTTAGATAAAGAGTGCTGAAGGAATCCGGGAACCGGAAGTAAGAACAAAACGCTTGTGTCTTTTAAAACTGTTTTATTTCTCTTCTGTCTTGCGTATACACGCACGCATACATTTATCTGCATTTCTTTTTCAAATTTCGTATATCACTATTCCTGTTTGCCAAGTTTTATAGTTGATTAGAAAGTGCAAAAAGAGATTTGCTGTTATTTCATAGTAGAGGTAATAGTTAAAGTATAGACCAACACACGGCTTGTCTGGGAGATAAGACAGTCAGTGTGGTGCGCGGTAGATGATCAGGGATCACCTACATTGATAAAGGTAGAAATTGTGTTACGGTGGATCTTTGTTTTGCGTACACGTGTCCCTAACAAAAGACTTGCGTACGCAATCCAAACGGCAGACGCACGTAGCGTACATTACGCAACGTAGCGTCTGGTTACGCAACGTAGCTCAAGTCACGAAAAGTTGAATTAGCGCAAAGCGATAATTAGCGCAAAGGCGATAAATAACGCGACGCGGTAAATAACGCAAATCTATTTTTGGAAAATCTGAAATTTAGTTTAACAGATCCTGCTCCTAATTAGTAACACTGTTGGACTGAAGACAATTTCTGCGCAGAAATAGATATAGAAACAAAAGTGTACATGTGTTGAGTGAGTGTGGTTTTGTATACAAAAGTTTATATAACTTTAAGGTGGAACCAAAAGGAAAGTCGGGTACTCGTCAAGGGACACACGTGTAAGTGACATATACGGTGGCTAGGGAGGCATCCCTGGTTAAATAATATTTGAGCATTAGAGTATAGCGGACCATAAGGTAACAGACCAGGAGGTCATTAACAGAAGGTAACAAGACCAGGAGGTCGTAAGGTACTAAGAGGTCCGCTATAAAAGTCCAGTGGCACAACGCCTGGGGTGTTGGTGCAGAACCCATATAGGCCATAAGCTCTTGCTGAAGGAATCGCGGCCGGAAACATCGATTCCATTGATCTTTCAGTACATGACAAGTAGTGCTTGTGTACTGAACGATTGGACCACACGTAATTGTGTGCAGTAGTTAGTAATCTGACCTAATACCATTAGAGTAAAGTGGTCACAAACGCTATCTGTACATTCTGACGTGATTTGTGTAATTTTTTATTTTTGGAAGGGAAGTTCGCTGGTCACTCAGGAACTATCTAACAACCCCACCTTTACTGGAAAGAGTAAGTGTCCTGCGGGTAACCCTCATATGTTCCAGTAAACTGAAGGTTCCATAGGGGCCCTGTATCGAGTACGCCAGCACCATATCGGTGTGATCAGGTCGTATTGGTCGAGGTGGGCGAGTGAGTGGGGTACTCGGTAAACCGCCACCGCCGGCCTACTGTGGAGTAATTTGGTTGTCTGTAAAGGCTTGCTGAAAACCTTGATACAGAAATCCAAGGAGGACTAAGCAACACCTGCAGACTATGGGGGCCAGTTGCTCAGGTAGGGGGCGATCAACCCTGGTTCAGGTTGATTCTGTGAACCGACCAGTTGGGTCGGCACGATATGTAATGTGTGAAAAATATGGAAGTCACACCGAATCTTTATGTGATGAATGGGAGAGAATGACTGTACAAGACAGGGACAAATTCCCAAGAATAGGTAGCTTCAGTCCAGACGTGTTACAAAATTTAAGGAGGAGGATATGTCTCGTAAAATCAACAAAGAGACGAATTCAGCATCATGATTACTTACAGTTATGGCACCAGGAAGGTGAGATACAGAGAGGTTTGGCTCTGGCGGCGGGATCTGGGGCAGTCAGGAAGCTGATAGCCACAGCTCCACCTCCACCATACATTGCAGGAGAGAAGTTGATTACGGAGAGAAACGCACTGGGTTGTAAAACACAAACTCTTAGTAACCCTGTAAATGTTAATGATGTTAACCAAATAACTCATGCAAGTATTAACCCGTGCAAGATGTACCCTGTTTTAAACCTTCCTCAGGAGTGTGATCAAGAAGAAGATTCGGCAACAATTTCAGCGCTCTCTCTAGCGGCCACCATATCAGAAACCACAGTAGGAACTGCACCACCCACGAGATTAGTTAAGGCCCCTAGCGGAGGGATAGGTGAGGTCGTGTCAACGGGTAAGTACGGCACCATGCACTACACTGAAACAATTGTACCACAAGTTGTAGAATCTACGCAGAATGAGGCTGTTAGAATTGCTCCTGTAAAGGTGATAGTAGTTCCCAATGGGAAAACAGATGCATCAGGAGCCACACCCGTCAGGAACATTGCCATGTATTGCCCGTTCACTAGAATGGAATTGAGGACCATAGTGTCTGAATTCCCAGACCCCAGAAAAGATTTAGTGGCAAGCCAAAAATACATCAGGGATCTAGGAAACACTTTAGAGCCCAATAATAAGGATTGGCAGATAGTGCTAAGAGCTTGCTTACCTTCCAATGTCGACTCAGTTAAATTCTTGGCTGATTGTGGACTAGATAAAGATGTACCGCTTACAGATGTGTACGACCAGGATAATGTAAAAAGGATAAATTTACAGCTAAAGGAGTATTTCCCAGCCGTTGTTAAATGGAATAAAATATTTTCCATTAAGCAAAAGGAGTCCGAAACGGCAGCAGAATATTTCCACCGGGCACTATCAGAAATGGCAAAATACACTGGTATAGAAGACATTAAGACCAACCCAAACCATCGAGAAGTAGCAGTATCTGTACTGATGGATGGTTTGAAAGAAACATTACAAGCTAGGGTACAGACCACACAACCATGTTGGCGAGGTCTGTCAGTGTCCACCTTGAGAGAGGCTGCTGTTGATCACGACAAAAACATCACTAGACACAGGGAGTCGCAAAGTGATAAGTTGATGTCCGTAAGTATACAGGCGCTGACCACAAGGCAGCCTGCGTATGTACCACCGAATCCTGTGGGTAAGGCAAGTGTAATAACATGTTTTTCTTGTAACAGACCGGGACACTTTGCACGAGAATGTAGAACAAAGAATGTACAAAGATCTTTTCAACCCCCTAGACAACAACACAACACACGACATTGGGAGCAGGGTCCACAGAGGCGGAGTTTTGAGCCACATACAGGGGAAACAAAAAGATATCCCCCGAACAGAGACTGGCAGGCCTCTGGTAGTTCCCAGCTAACTCCCCCACAAGTAGTTGCTGCCAATGGGATTCAGGGAGGTCAGCATACCCAATAGGGGTGTGGCCACACCTGTAATCTGCAGCCAGTTAAATTGATTGCCAGTCTTGGAAGCGAACCAGAGATTGCAATCAATGTAGCTGGTAAAACTTTAAACTTTCTTGTAGACACAGGGGCGGCCAAGTCAGTGATAAATTCGACAGTGGGCATGAGAACCACTGGTAGGACAATTCCAGCCATGGGAGTAACAGGAGTAGTCCAGCACTACCCTGTTAGCAAACCAGCCGAGATTACAATAGGGCCTTTGCATACCAAGCATTCCTTTTTGCTGGCTGCATCGGCACCAACTAATCTCCTGGGGAGAGACCTACTATGTAAAATGGGTTGCGTCATTTATTGTACTCCTGAAGGTGTATTCTTGGACATTCCTGAGAATCACGCTCAGGAGGTACGAGACATGTTAGACTCCCCATCAAAATTAATGTCACATTCCATTATGACAAATAGGAACCCATCCCAAGTAGAAGAGATGATATCTCAGATACCAGAGTCACTTTGGACAAAAGATGGACAGGACACTGGATTAATGGCAAACGTAGCTCCAGTAGTTGTACAAGTAAAAGATGGTAGGATAGCTCCAAAAATCCCACAGTATCCTCTGAAGCCAGAGGTGGAGTTAGGAGTTTTCCCAGTAATAGAACGCTTGCTGCAACAGGGCATTCTGGTAAGAACGTCCAGCACAGCCAATAGTCCCATCTTCCCTGTTAAAAAGAGTGGGGGGAGGGGTTACAGGCTAGTGCAGGATCTAAGGGGGATTAACAAAATAGTTGAGAGTCAGTTCCCCGTAGTGCCTAATCCAGCTGTCATCCTAATGCAAATTCCTCCCACTGCCAAATTTTTCACTGTTATTGACCTCTGCTCCGCTTTCTTTTCGGTACCTCTGCACCCTGACAGCCAATATTTGTTTGCATTCACATACAGAGGAGTCCAATACACGTGGACTCGGCTACCCCAAGGTTTCATAGATAGTCCAAGTATATTTTCTCAGGCTTTGCATGATTGTTTACAGTCTTTCCAACCAGACAGTGGATCAGTATTGATACAGTATGTGGACGATTTATTACTGTGTTAAGATTCACTGGAAGCATCTCTGAAGGATACGAAACAGCTCCTGTTTCATCTTTCAGACACAGGTCACAAGGTTTCCAAAGACAAGTTACAATTATGCCAAACTAAGGTAAAATATTTGGGACACTGTCTAACACAAGGACTGAGACACCTGACCGCTGATAGAATCCAAGCCATTAGAGACATGACACTGCCACAAACCCAGCAACAGATCAGGACGTTTTTAGGAATGTGTGGGTATTGCCGTAATTGGATCCCAGGGTTTTCCATATTGGCGCTACCTTTGCAGGAAATGGTCTCCTCAAACAAACCTGATCGGATTTCGCATACAGACGAATCTGAAACAGCATTTGAGAGACTCAAACAATGCCTAACACAGGCACCAGCACTAGGTATGCCAGACTATGGGAAACCCTTTGAACTATACGGAACAGAAAGTGCTGGGTGCGCAGCAGGTGTACTAACCCAAAAACACGGTGACGCCAGCAGGCCAATTGCATACTACAGCGCCCAGCTAGACACGGTAGCGCGATCCCTCCCCACATGCTTGCGTAGCGTTGCGGCGATAGCATTGCTAGTGACAAAAAGCGAAGATGTCGTGCTAGGCCACAACCTCACAATCCATACACCGCATGCGGTATCTGCCTTATTGAATTCTGCCCAAACCAGACACGTCTCATCTGCAAGGTTTACAAGATGGGAATTGGCATTAATGGCCCCAGTAAACATCACCATAAGGAGATGCAGTGCATTAAATCCTGCAACATTTCTCCCAGGTGTGCCTGGTCAGACACAAAGGGTGGAAGGTGAGAGTGATGGGGAAGGAGGATTTAATGCAAAGGGAGATACACATGATTGTATGGAATATTTGACCCAAAATTTTACCGCAAGGCCTGACATCAGTGACAACCCACTGGAAGATGCAGAACTAACGTTCTACACGGACGGTAGTTGTCATAGACAGTCAGACTCGGGAGACTTGTGTACTGGATACGCAGTCGTAGATGACCAAGGCACCATAGAAGCGGAACCGCTAGGCCCACCTCACTCAGCCCAGGTTGCTGAACTGGTCGCCCTAACCAGAGCATGTGAATTGGCTAAGGGTAAGTCAGCCAATATCTACACCGATTCTAGATACGCCTTCGGGGTAGTACATGATTTCGGAGCCCTATGGCGGCTCAGAAATTTCATGACGGCGGCTGGTACACCGATAGCGCATGCAGCTCACATAAAAAGGCTTCTAACAGCGATACAGGAACCCGACAGAGTGGCTGTTATCAAATGTAAAGCACATACATATAGCCAAGACCCAGTATCCCTTGGTAACGGCCGAGCAGACGAAGCCGCAAAGCTTGCAGCTGCTACCCCCATACAGACAGACACCACACAACTGATGGTATTTAATACCATCAACACACAAAAGTTGTGTGAGATGCAGAATTTGTGTTCCACACAGGAGAGAGCAGTCTGGAAGGCAAAGGGATATGGCCAGGAGTCCTCAGGGCTCTGGACGGATGGACATGGTAAACCAGTGGCCCCCAGGGCATACCTTCCATGTCTGGCTGAAGCAGCTCACGGGCTGACTCATCTAGGCAAGGAGGGGATGTGCAAATTGGTAAGAGCATACTGGTGCGCCCCAGGATTCTCCTCTCATGCGAGTAAAAGAGCAATGTCATGCCTTACCTGTCTGAGAAAGAATATTGGAAAAGCAATACCTACAGAACCATCCCATATCCCACCTGCCGGCGGCCCTTTCCAGGTAATACAAATTGACTTCATTCAATTACCCCCATGTCGAAATTTGAAATATGTACTTGTTTGTATAGATGTTTTCTCGAATTGGGTCGAAGCTTTCCCAGCAGCTACAAATACCGCTATGTTTACAGCTAAGAAAATTGTGCAGGAATTTGTATGTAGATATGGTATCCCTAGAATCATTGAAAGTGATAGGGGTACCCATTTTACAGGTGATGTCTTTCAAGGAATGTGTAAGTTGATGGGAATTGATAGCAAGCTGCACACTCCGTACCGTCCACAGGCGAGCGCGAAGGTCGAAAGAGTGAACAGCACTATTAAAAATAAATTGAGTAAAGTAATGGCAGAGACAGGATTGACGTGGCCAGAAGCTTTACCCATTGTTTTGTATAGCATCAGAACCACTCCCAGGTCCCCTCTTAATCTGTCTCCTTTTGAAATCTTGTTTGGTCGACAACCGCATGTCATGATTAACCCTCAGGATGATTTGAAATGTAACAATGAAGTAACTGTAAAGTACTTGATTAACATGAGTAAGCAGTTGAGGAATCAAAATGATAATCTGAAGTTGGTGATTCCCGATTTACCAGATAGTAATTGTCATGACATTGAACCTGGGGATTATGTAATGATACGAAATTTTCTACGCTCAGGTTGTCTTATTGATAGATGGGAAGGACCATACCAGGTCTTATTGACTAGCACCACAGCATTGAAGGTGGCTGAGAGAGAGACTTGGGTCCATTCATCCCACTGCAAAAAGGTTGCTGATCCAGAGAAGTCCCGTGATAAGGAACAGACGGTAGAGGTTGTATCACTGGAGTGTCTGTTCTAGGAGGACTGAGGCGGCACCTGAGCCTTGAAGACCGAAAGCAGTTGTCGACTCCCTTCTCCCTTTTATTGTTTTTCTCCACTTCCCATCCCCTCTTCCTTGAAATTTCTTTTTTCCCCCTTCTCATTCTTCTCTATTTCCTCCTCAAAGATGGACTTGCCCCAAGAGACTGTGATCCGGATTTTGATGTTAACCATGATGTTGACCAGAGCAGTCTGTTCCGGCGAGAGTACCATAGAGGTCGAGAGAGGTTCTGGAATGGGTTCCGATTATGATGATGGAGGCGTAGTTTTCCAAGATCAACCAAACCAACAAGCAAAGGCGAGTATCAGAAAACGATCCGATAGAAGAAATTGTGATGGATTGTTAGCTGAAGAAAATTGTATCTGTAGGCTCTGTGATAATCTGGTTGAAGATGGATGCATAAAGAAATGCCAATCTAGTTTTAATATCCATATAGACCGGCATCCATTGAGTGACTATCACTCTTTAGTGGGTAACGTGTTAAACCAAACAGATTGTTGGGTATGCTCTCAAGTACCTCAGGGTCACAGCAAATCAGGGCTAGTACCATTTCCTTTAACGTTAGGGGAGGTACTTGAGCTAAATGGTGGGAGACCGGTGGACCGGAGGTTTAATATCTCCAGCCCTCCTAGTTTGAAGCTCCACCAATACCATGTGGATAGGTCCCTCTTATGTTTCAATATCTCCAATCCCAGAAAACCGGGAAATTGGGAAGTGTCATGGAGCAACCTTACCATGACCTTTTCACACAGAGCAGATAGAATGCCTACAGATACAGAGCTGGTACGCCACATAGCCAGTAGAGGAAAATCTTTCTGGTATCGATATACCTTAGGAAATAGGATTACTAGAGTTGGAGAGGTATCACCAGGATACTGTGCACATATCGTACAAACTGATACGTGCATTAGGCAGATGGAAGAATTAGGGTCAGGAGATTTCACCTGGAAGGTTTGTAACATGGTCATGTCCTTCTCCGTCCCATATGTTCTCCCCGATGATGCATATTTCATATGCGGGAGAAAGGCGTACAAGTGGCTTGCCCCAAACTCTGAAGGATTGTGTTATATTGGAAAAGTATTGCCTGAAGTGATGACTGTAACACATGACAAAATGAAGGACATACACCGTGGTGCCCAAGCTCCTTATACTCACACTCATTACGAGCACCGAGTTAAAAGACAACTGTCAGAAAGGTTAGAGCATCCGGCCTCTGATCTGATCCATGAATCCACCGGGATTCAGGTTCTGGTGGCGTTAGATTTCACTCGCACCGCTCGAGGAGTGATGAATTATAGATACATTTCTGCGCTTGCAAATTTGTTAGATAATATCACTGAAATGTATGATGACACGTTTAGATACACTGGAAGAGAACTTCAAGCTTATAAAACAGAACTAGTTCAGCATAGGATGGTTCTTAATTATCTTACAGCAGTAACAGGCGGATATTGTGTTACATTGGCAACACAGTACGGCATAAAGTGTTGCACTTATATCACGAATAGCACCGAGGATCCGGTAGAGGTCATAGACCAAAAGATGGACGATATTCTCCAATTGAAGTGGGAATTTCGTCGAAAACACAATCTCACCCTTGCTGCTGTAGGTAATGAGCTGACTGGTTGGGTGTCATGGTTGAACCCGCGAAATTGGTTCTCCGGTTTGGGGGACTGGGCTCAAGGAGTCATAATGGATGTTGGAAAGTTTCTACTATGTATCTTGGGTGTCGTTATATCGATTGGATTGATATTTAGATGCGGGCAGGCTTTAATGAGGTGCAAACAAAGTACAAGAGTGATGAGCTTGAGGAGCGAGGAAACTGTAATTAACCTGGATTTGATTTATGACCCAATGATAGAAACCAGGATGTGATGAAAATGCGATTATACGGTCAGTTTCTTTCACCTGTTTTTCTGCTTTTCTCCAAGATACAAAGACCCCCTTGGACGAGGAAGTTGACGAGACGCTATACAGACAACAGACAAGCACCAAAGATGAAGTTTTGACCACTTGAGAAATGGACACTTGATGAACTTTGCCATGGATCCCCAGTTTCCCTAGTACTTTTAAACTCACGCTAGCCCAACATTTTTTGTAAATCTGATGGCTCAGACAAAGCTATTTGCTCATGCCCAAGGAGCAATACAGCGCAAAGAAGACGACTCTCAACAGATACCGAACACAACTTCGACGACAGATGTACATTTCCCTGACATAGAATATCATTGCATTTTCCATAAGTGTTCTTTATCTTCATCTCTACAACCCTCAGGTAATGACACACATAGACGATAGGGAATACAGGCACAGATATCAGCAACCACATACCTCCCCCATCCATGTATCATCAACTAAAATGTGCTCCCCATTTTGTTCAAAAATCCGAAAAGAGCTCGGTAAAGTTTGACAGCCCATCCACAGACCTGTACCACAGGATAAGAAGGAATTCAAATGTATACTTCGCAATACCTCGAAGCTTGATGTACAACACGTACGGCACGATGATACATGACCCCCCAAACATGGATTCATACACACATGCTTCTGCTATCTCACTAGGTCATACCCTCTTCACACCTTCTCCTCTCTCCTCCCTTACCCAACCATGGAAATCAATTAACCCCTGACTTGCATTTTTCTCCTTAAAAGTTTTGTGGCAGTTATTATTGACTGCCAAAGGGTGGACTGTCAAAGTCAGAAAAATGTCTCTATGCACGTTGCCATATTTGCACCGCACACTGGTCCGTGCTGCGCATGCGTACGCTCTCCCGTGAAGGCGCATACCCGCAATAGCGTGCACTCGCAGGCGCGGTATGCGTATTTACGGTAGAGTTTATGTAGTCGTAGCGTGCGACTCATTCGTTACATATTTTCACAATTAATGTAGTTTATAGATCATGGTCCCTTTGATAGTTTCTGAAAGTTTGGTTAATATAGAAGGTCCCTGAGCTAAGGAATCCCTCTTTGTATCGTACGAAGGGTCTAACAGGAATCATACAGCAGTGTTTGGTACCCATCGGAAGAGTATTTAATTAGCAATATTCCGGTGTTGGTTTGGAGCGTATTAATCGCTCGTGCGAATAGTTATGGACATAAGAAGTTTATGTCCATTTCTACTATTTACTCATACTCAGGTATGCGGCGGGAAACCTAGTTCCCCACCCACCTGAGCTGTTTGAAATCGTCACAGCCCACCTGTATGAATCAACCTATGACCTTTTGTTATGATGCAGGGCCGAATTCCGACGTCCAATGGACAATGGGATTGTAGGGACTGTAGGATTGCATTGTGTGTGGGGCATAAATAGGCAGGCCGACCACATCCAGCTCTCACTCTTCAACGGTTCTCATTGCTGAAAATCGGGTGCTGGATGTCCAGGCGCATGCGATCGTTTACCCTTGTGCGTAAGTTTCTCTCCGTTATCATTGTCTTTCTGTGAGCCAATTTCTCTCATCTCTCTCCGTCTCTCTCTCTCTCTTTCCCTTCTCTTTCTCTCGTATCTCCCCTAGACTAGTATTGTATTAGATAGTATTGTTTAGTTCTGTGGTTAGGAAGTCTCTGTTATATTGTAGTGTATCATTTGTACTGTTATCCCCTTTTTACAAGTATACTAGATATAATACAGTTAATAGGCTTTGGACCCTAAACCAGTATCTGTGTATTTCCTATAGTGTTAAGTGTTCACTTGAGCGTCGGTGACGCTCAAGCAGCTTTGTAGTTAGTCAGGTTACACAAGGTTGCACTTACACCCTGTATTCACATTAAGGTATTCCGTGTATTTCATTGGTATAAGGTTTAGACATAAAGGTATAGCGTTGTGAGCGTCTGCGCCGCTGGTGATCTCCTCGTGGTCTCGAGCGTCCGCTACGCCATAGCGAATCATTACTCTAGTCATAGCCAATAACGTGTCCTGTGATCGCTGGGCCGTGAGCGAACGTGACGCTTGAGCGTCTCGCCTACGGCTGAGCGATCGTTACGCAACTAGCGTACCATTACGGTACTTCTTAAGTAAACAGCGTACAGTGTTCTTAGCTTCATAAAGGGTTGTTTATACGACAAGGGAATTTAGCATTGTCACTGGGTATACCCTAGAAGCCGGCCCCCACCCTGGGATCCCACAGGGGGAGGCCCGCCCCGTTATGCGGCAGGCTTATCCATCTTGGAAGCTGGCTGACGGGCAGCCCAGGCTCTTTTGGGCTTCGGCTTACCAGGCTTGGAAGTACGGGCCTGTTTGTTGTACGCCTGACCTTTTGCTTTACCTGAAGGACGAAAGGAAGTACCTTTAGCCTTTGACACAGAAGGAGCGGTACTTGGCAGACAGGCAGTTTTGGCAGTAGCCAAGTCAGCCACTATCTAATTTAAGTCCTCCCCAAACAGAATATCTTCCTTGAAAGGGAGTACCTCCAGGGTTTTTCTAGAGTCCAGATCCACAGACCAGGATCTCAGCCACAATATCCGGCGAGCCAGGACTAATGTAGTAGAGGCCTTGGCTGCTAGAATACCGGCATTAGAAGCCGCCTCTTTAATATAGTGAGAAGCTGTGACAATATATGACCAGCATTGTCTAGCATGGTCAGAAGAGATTTCAGTTTCCAACTCTAGGGCCCATGCTTCAATAGCCTCTGCAGCCCATGTTGCTGCAATAGTGGGCCTTTGTGCAGCACCCGTGAGGGTGTAAATCGAATTCAGACAACCCTCCACACGTTTATCCGTAGGCTCTTTTAGAGACGTGACGATAGTGACAGGTAGAGCTGAGGAAACCACCATCCTAGCCACATGTGAGTCTACCGGAGGAGGCGTTTCCCAATGTTTATACAGCTCTGGCGCGAGGGGATAGCGAGCCAGCATCTTCTTTTGAGGCACAAACTTCTTTCCAGAGTTTCCCCAGGATTCCTGACGTATATCCACTAGGTGGTCAGAGTGAGGTAAAACTTGTTTAACCATCTTCTGACGCTTAAACCTATCTGGTTTCTTAGGAGGGACGGATGGCTCGGGATCATCCGTAATCTGCAGAATCAACTTAATAGCCTCCAAAAGATCAGGAACATCCACATGTGAACTACCCTCCCCATCAGCAGTATCTGTGTCAGAATCTGTGGGGTCAGTGTAAGCGCCATCTTCATCAGTCGAGGTGTCAGTGACAGCAGTGGATTGTGAGGAGTAAGAGCTTGCTTAGAGGACCCCTTGGTCTTAGGCGAGCGAGGGTCAGACTTTTTAGTAGTCAAGGACTGGTTCAACTTCTTCAAATGAGCAGACAAGTTATCTGCCCACGGCGGGTTAGCTGCGGGGACCACATACGGTTGAACCGGCATAGGAGGTCCCGTAAGGGGTGTTAGTTTAGTAACTAGCGTATTTAGAAGCATGGAGAAAGTAGCCCACGGTGTGTCATTATGGGCCCCCGTTGCCACAGTCCCACTGGGGGGGGGGCAAGGAGCCCCCAAAACCAGAGCCCGCAGCTGCTATAGTCTCCTCATAGGGATCTGTGGCTTCAGCAACACCGGCAGTGTGTTCAGCCCCAGAACCAGACATGATATAACTTGCAATATCAGGTAACACAGTACAATTGTCAGCAGCACAATATATATATATATATATATATATATGTATGTATAGCTCTATAAATCAATAGATATAACACTGCACAGTAAGAACTGGATGTATATCACAGGGTACTTGTACCAGAGAACCATGACTAAATGCACTCTTTCTTAACTACCACTGGCTAATTGACATGTAGAATACTTAAGTGTCATGTAAAGTCACAGTGCTGACAACCAGGCGGCTTTACAAAGGAGGATTTGCCCAAGCAGTCCCAGGAACAGTGTAGCTGGGGAAATGGCACCCAAACACTGACAGGGAGTGAGGAAGAGACAGATATGCAGCTCCAGGGCGGGAACATTTACTGGAAATGGCGCCCTGGGCTGGGGGAGGGGCTCCAGGTCTAAGCCTTATCCCCTCTGCTAGCAAAACCACCAGGTACTGTGGGCTACTTGTCAAAAGGTTTAGAAAGAAAACCTGACCTGCACCCATGCCCTGGTGATCTAGTGGGATCGCCTGTACTGCCACAGTGTCCACCGCCAGCGCGCGCAGCCCGCCTCCCACCGGCCGTGCCGGATCGCGATAAAGTGCGGGGCCCGCAAGCGGGACCCACTTACCTCCTCCTGAAGTGCGGCCACGCGATCCCGGAGAGCCCCAGCCGTGTGTGACTGACTTGGAAGAAAACCGGAGCCTCCTGCTGTAGGTACCCGGCAACCAGGGCGCGGGAGTATACAGCGCCGCTGGGGGAGAGATGGAGCTGCAGCAGGCAATGTCTACTGACATCCAGTACAATCTGTGCCTCTGCTGCAGCCCTTGTAGTCTTCTTTTTTCCTCAGAAAAAGCTTTTTCTAGAGCTGCTGTGAGCAGCTCTTCCTGTCACATGCTTGCACTGCAAGCACCAACTACAAACTGAGCTCCTGTGCACGGAGGCGGGGTGATATAGGAGGCGGCGCTATGCATCTTGGGAAGAAGGTCAAAGCTTTTGAGCCTGTTGGTGCTTCGGATCAAGATCCTACTCTACACCCGAATGTGTATCCTTGTGGAGCCCAGTGTACCCCGCAGCAGAAATACACATTTCAGTAAGGGTGTGTTCATGAAAACGCATGCCTTGTAGGCCAGCTCATAAGTATTTATGTACAGATTAGGAGTTGCATATAACGCACCTAATATAGGCCAGGTGCAGGTATACACTGATGGTGACGTCATGTAGTAAAACATCGACCCCAAATTGTATACTGAAACTAGCCATTTATACAATATACAGTCACAAACCCTGAAGCTTCTGTGATCAAGTAACACACTCTTACATTACACGGGTCTTGATTGACCATGTGGTATGAGTATTTTTAAGGCTGTAGGCTTCATATAAAGTAACATCTTCAAACAGATACAGAGGAGAATCAGTCTGTACAAAAATGGCAACATTTAATATTACATTATATAATGTAGTAGATGTGATTTGTCACCAAAATGCTTTAACGTTCACCTCTGCAAGAATGTGATCACATCAAGGTAGCTTTGTGTGACTTGGAAGGTATCTGGTGTGTAAATTAAATGCATAGATTGAAAGGATCACCTGGAGCTGGAAACCATAATATTAGAGTATACCGATCTTTAAAGGCATCCTAAAATAAGTCTGTGATTCTAAAGCCCCGTACACACAGGGGAGATGTGTGCTAAGTGATCTATCACAGACCGCTCAGCACACCTCTCTCCTCCCACTCAGCGAGATGTGTGCTGAGCGGGGGATGGGGGTCAAATCTAGAGTCAGCAATAGCTACGCGCGGGTCCGCGCATCGCTATCGGCATACACACAAAGAGATCCGTGCTTAATTTCTAAGCAATCTACTCAGATTGCTTGGAATTTAAGCACGGATCTCTCCGTGTGTACCCCCCTTAAGGGTGGAATTAAATTGGCCGTGGATAATTAACGTGGGCTAATTGAGCTGCTGTGCCAACCCACAAGCTGCAGTTAATGCAGATTTCTGTTTGTGCCTGAGGAGGCTCGAACAGAAATCCACGTTAACTTACCTAAACACAGGTGCCACATAGCTGTTTTATAGCTCCAAGAAGTTATCCCAGATTCTATGGGGTTCCACACAATAGGAGGTAATTAACTACGCAAAGAAAAGGTGCTGTAATTGAATAGCCCTGAACGTTAAAGCTTAATGCTTTCCTGGCGCAGTAAATTAACGCATGTAATTTAATCCGGCCCTAACATTCAGTGTGGGCTGCGTTAGATAATAATATCTCTATAAAGAAAATGCTTTTATGGGCTAGACCAGTCAGAAAAATTTATGACAATATGTAAAATGTGTGTAGATTTATTGCAGCAGAAACATCTCAGTGCAACAAAGCAATGAAAAAACGAAACAAAAAAAGGCTCCCGCTCACAGCTGTATAAATGTGTTTTGCTCCTAGACATCAGAGTTGTAGCAATGTCTCAGTCCGCTGCAGAGCCTACAAATTGGGAGCAGGTCTTGCTGTACAAAACAATCTCCCTTTGGGTAGATGCTAAGGCATATTATCAATATCCTGCCATTGTGCCATTTTCACACTGTCCACTGAGTCATGTTGCTGCTTTTATGCAGAGTCTGAGATCGGTTACAGAGTCAATGAAAGTACAATCTGCTGTCATGCCTCTAGCCCCTATTGTGCCTTTATTTAAATTAGTGTTTTGGGGGCAGCCGGCAGAGGATTAAAAATATTGTTTGTAGGAAAAAAAAATATATATAAACTAGCACCTTTCCTGGGACCTCAGCAAAAGATCTGTGTGGAGCAAGTACTGTATATAATAGTGTAACATCTACAGGCTAACCACATCTCCTGGAAAGAGGTATAAATTCTGCTGCCATCATGATGTGCAACATAATTACAATTAGACCTTGCAAGGTTTGCTGGCAGGAAATTGAAAGCAAAAAACTCTGCTTAAGATCCCAACTACACTTCAAAAATATGTACCTTTGTAAGTCAGAGCTGTGAGACAGACTTCTGTATAATTGTAGTGTACTGTGCACAAGGTTGTTCGTTTATTGTGGAGAATACTAACAAAAAAACAAAAAAAATCATGGCACTCCAAGGTAAAAAGGGTCATGTTCTTTGTGGTTTTATGAATGTGTAAGGCTTGTGGTGCTTCGCTCCGGTCCGTTGTCTTCTATTTAAAAAAAAACCAAAATCCTCCTGTGGCAAAGAATTCTCCTTCTCATCTATACATGACGGACATGCTGAATGGAAGGGATACCCTCCGACTGAGGATCATACACTTTCACTGGCAACTTGCTCAGAGAAAGTCAAAGACCCCCGAATTCTTGGCTGCTTAATGAGAGAAAACACAATGGTAAAAAAAGAGGGAAAAAATGTAAATACATGAGTAAATCCGTTCAATTATCAGTGTCTATTCTTTTTTTTTTTTTTTTTAGACAGATGCAATATTAATTGGTTAAAAATCAATCTGTTACAAAAGCCAAGCAACCAGGCAAGAATATGGCCAGCCTCCTCCCTCTGCACAAACACACAGCCTGGAGCGGGGTCTGAAAGATTAGGTGCATGGATTAGTGGCAAGTGGGAGGGTCCGTGCGAACACCACACACACAGATCATCGTGCTGACCTCTCCATTTCTGTTCTTAGTATCAAGATGTAAATAATAATTAGAGTATTTCCAGATAAACACAAACTGCTAAAAACAGGGCCAACGTTGTAAATTTTGCTCACATAACATCCACAAAGAACTCACTGGGATTGCCCATGGCCATGCGGAAAGACTGTCTACTAGCGGTGAGTTCAGGTGGTACAGAAGCTAAATCGCGGCCAGTCGGAGCTCCTGGGGGCCCCAAGACTTGGGGAGGTGCTGGCATCATCATCATTGGAGGACCATAGAATGGGGGTATCCCTGGGGGACCATAAGACTGGTGTGTGTGGTGGCTCCGGATGCTGTGTGCTATGGAGTGATGGCTCCGATGGCTGTGCTCACTTGCTGGCACTGAGCGTTCACTTGCTGCTCTGTCTCTGCGCAGACTGCTGCGCGTAGTGTGATCTGATTCGCTTCCACTCCCTCCAGACTTTGAGTCACCAGTCTTTGGTTCTCTGTCTTTCCTCTTTTCTGTGCTGCTGCGGTTGGAGCCACTACTTCTACTACCTGTGAAAGGAAGAAAAATAAGTTATTATGAAAGTTAAGGACATATCTGAAAGGGCAGAGAGTTTTTCTACTCTTTTAGCCTTCCCAAACTCATTTCCAATTAGTACTCCTATTATTATTGCAGAATAACAAGTGCTATAGTTAGACTATAGTATAGACTAGTGAGGACGGGTTGGGTATGTGTTACCGACTCTGGGGATCCCAGCGGGCAACATACCAACTGCGGGATCCCCAGCAGCCGAATGCTCGCTGCACTCGCCACGCTGCGGGCTCAGTGGCAAGCTGCGCTCACCACAGCTTCTATTCCCACTGTATGGGTGTCATGGACACCCACGAGTGGGAATAGTCCCTGCTAGTCGGCATGCCGACTGTCGGGATTTAAAGGGGGGTTGGATGTAGCCATCGGTACATAACTACACCCCGTGAGGACAAAGCAGGAAGTCAGCTAGCAACTACTCAGTATGGTACCAGCATGTGTATATTGTATCATTTATTGGAGGCAACCTTCTTTCCACATTTCACTTAGGCTTACTACAGGTTATGTTCTGATTAGTTAATCCCATCATTTCATTATCAATTGATTTAAACGTAGAATAAAAAGCACGTGTGTATAACAATGATTCCAATACTAGCAAATCAAATACGTTGTCTACAGTTCAAAATGTTCATCCAAAGCGACCTGATAGCAGCTGATTTTTGATTGTGTATTGTATCCTTACAACAACTACTGTACATGTACATCAAATGTATTACACGTCAGAAAAATATTCTAATATTTTTGAAATAATCACTCAGTTTTTGTTAAATTATCAGAATAAAAATGTCCTTATACATAGTATATACAGTAACTGTGACTGCATATTAAGCAGTCATGCTGTAGGAATACAACAAATAGATGTTGAAGTTTATATTTTATCCCCATTTTGTGTGGGTTCCCATCGGTGATCCAACGTCATCCCACACTGCAAAAACATACTGGCATATTCTCTGTCAAGAAAAAGGCAGCTAACTGGTGCTCTCCAGTGGTACTATGGATAAGCAGCCCGTTATGTACACTTAAACATGTCAAATATCCTGAGATATGATTGGACACTGAAATGTTTCAATAAATAATTATGAATGTAACCAGCATCCTGTAATGTAGTGGTTCCCAAACTGGGTACCATGACACCCTGTGCATTCTCAGTGCCGCAGCGGCTTGGTGAGCCAGCACACAATCAAATTATTTATGGATCGTGTGATTGGCAGCCAGCAGCTCTGGTTTTGCCTATCATACAATATGGGGACCAACAGAACCACAACCCTGTTCACCACCTCATAACTGAACCTAAGGAATATAAGTTACACAATTTACTTATTTTTTGCAGAATTTCTGGATAAGAAACTTTTGGCCTAAGGGTGCTGTGAAAAAAAAATACTGATATTCTAGGGAGCTGTGAATCAAAACGTTTGGGAACCACTGGTGTAATTCTGATCTTTAAAAGCAGAGAAGTAAAGGGGGGTACTCACGGAGCGATATTCTAAGCAATCTGACTAGATTGCTTAGAATATAAGCCTGATCGCTCCGTGTGTACCCCTTACAGCGTTAGCGATGCGCAGCCCCGCGCATCGCTATCGCTGCTGCTAGATTGGCCTGCCGTGCAGGCCAATCTAGCGGGTCGCTCACTTCACCCGCCGGGTGAAGTGAGCGCCCCCCCATCTCCCCCTGCACGCTAAGCACAGATTGCGCTGTGCTGAGCGGCGGGAGAGATGTGTGCTGAGCGGTTCGCTCAGCACACACCTCTCCCCGCATCGGCCCGTCTATATGGGCCTTAAGATGGGACAATAAAACTATAAAAATGGAGAAAGACCTTAATGGTTACAAAAAGCATGTTAAGTGTGCTGCAACTAATTAAATCATTCTTCAATAACAATTCCATTATCAATTCAACACACTTACACTATCAGCAATAAATCAGGAAAAACACTGATTTAATTAATGAGTGTACAAGCGGTGATTACTTTACAATGGTGCAAACGTAAACTGTACAAGTGTTTCTAAGAATATGTGTTTAATAGAGCCTTACCTTCACTGTGCTGACTTCCAGCACTGCCACCTCCATAACTATAGGCAGGGTCTGGAAACCCTGGGTGTGGACTGTAGGGATGAGGCAAGGGGTATTGGTACTGAAACGCCATGGGCCAAGGTGCAGCTCCTGGATGTGGAAGAGGAGCCAGTGTGTCCTGATCAGATGTTCCACTAGAGCCATCATGATCATTCAGGGAAAGGTTTGCCATGTCTGAAGGATGACAAAAAAGATAGCCATGTTGTAATACTATCATATGAAAAACATCACAGAGGGCAACGGGTGCAGTGGAACTGATAGTGAGGACGGGAAAACAAAGACTCTTATCCAGAGTTGTATGTTCAAGCAAGTGGCAGATTTGTTTCCTCGCAACCTGCTTTTTTATTGCGTGTGCGTGTCTTTTTGCAACACGTGTCTTTTGCCTTGAAGACTCAGACACATTTTATACTTACAGTATCCTGTACTCAAAAGGGGCTATAAACGAGTTTTATGGTAAGAACTTACCTTTGTTAAAACTCTTTCTGCGAGGTACACTGGGCTCCACAAGGAAAGACATAGGGGTGTAGAGTAGGATCTTGATCCGAGGCACCAACAGGCTCAAAAGCTTTGACTGTTCCCAGAATGCATAGCGCCGCCTCCTCTATAACTCCGCCTCCCTGCACAGGAGCTCAGTTTTTAGTTAACCAACCCAATGCAGTAGCAGGAAGATAGACGACAACGGTTAGTAGCCACATACACTACACTCTCATGACAGGAGAAGTGTCAGCGGCTAATGCCATAGCAACCCAAAGAAGCTAAGTGCGTTAGGGTGGGCGCCTTGTGGAGCCCAGTGTACCTCGCAAGGAAAGACATAGGGGATGTCCTAAAGCAGTACCTTATGGGAGGGGACGCACTGTAGCGGGCACAAGAACCCGGCGTCCAAAGGAAGCATCCTGGGAAGCGGCAGTATCGAAGGCATAGAACCTTATGAACGTGTTCACAGAGGACCACGTAGCCGCCTTGCACAATTGTTCAAGGGTCACACCACGGCGGGCCCCCCAAGAAGGTCCAACAGACAGAGTAGAATGGGCCGTAATGTGAGCAGGAGCTGATAAACCAGCCCTCACATAAGCATGTGCAATCACCATTCTAATCCATCTGGCCAAAGTTTGCTTGTGAGCAGGCCAGCCCCGTTTGTGAAATCCAAACAGCACAAAGAGAGAATCAGATATCCTAATAGAAGCAGTTCTCTTCACATAGATACGGAGAGCCCGTACCACATCCAAAGACCGCTCTTTGGGAGACAGATCAGGAGAAACAAGTGCCGGAAGCACAATCTCCTGGTTAAGGTGGAACGAAGAAACAACCTTAGGTAAATATCAGGGACGAGTCCTAAGAACCGCCCGGTCACGGTGAAATATCAGATATGGGGAAATACAAGACAAGGCACCCAAATCCGACACTCTTCTAGCTGAAGCAATAGCCAGCAGAAACACCACCTTAAGGGAAAGCCACTTAAGATCAGCTTAACCAAGAGGTTCAAACGGAGACTCTTGTAACGCCTCCAAAACCACAGACAAGTCCCAAGGAGCCATAGGCGGGACATAGGGAGGTTGGATACGCAACACACCCTGAGTAAAGGTATGCACATCAGGTAAGGTCGCAATCTTTCTCTGAAACCACACCGACAAGGCAGATACTTGAACCTTGAGGGAGGCCAGACGCAGGCCTAAGTCCAGGCCCTGCTGAAGAAAGGCCAACAACTTGGCTATACTAAACTTGGAAGCGTCATAATTGTTAGATGCGCACCAAACAAAGTAAGAATGCCAGACCCTATAGTAAATCCGAGCAGAAGCCGGTTTCCGGGCCCGCTACATAGTTTGAATGACTGCCTCAGAAAACCCTTTAGCCCTTAAGGCGGAAGCTTCAAGAGCCACGCCGTCAAAGACAGCCGGGCTAGGTCCTGGTAGACACAGGGGCCCTGAACGAGGAGGTCTGGGCGTTGTGGAAGTAGAATTGGACGCTCTGACGATAGGCCCTGCAGGTCTGAGAACCAGTGCCGTCTGGGCCACGCTGGAGCTATGAGAAGCAGAATTCCTTTTTCTTGCTTGAACTTCCAAATTACCCTGGGCAGGAGTGACACCAGAGGGAACACGTACGGCAGCCGAAACCTCCACGGCACCCCCAGCGCATCCACGAATGCTGCTTGAGGATCCCTTATCCTTGCTCCGAAGACCGGAACGTTGTGATTGTGTCGAGACGCCATCAGATCCACGTCTGGAAGGCCCCACTTTTCCACTAGGAGTTGAAACACTTCTGGGTGGAGGCCCCACTCGCCGTCATGTACGTCCTGACGACTGAGAAAGTCCGCTTCCCAATTCAGGACTCCCGGAATGAATATTGCCGATATGGGCGATAGATGGCGTTCCGCCCAATGTAGAATCCGTGAGACTTCCTTCATTGCCAAACGGCTTCGAGTGCTGCCTTGATGGTTTAAGTAAGCCACTGTGGTGGCGTTGTCCAACTGTACTTGAACAGGACGGTTCTGAATTAAATGCTGGGCCAGGGTCAACGCATTGAAGACTGCCTGCAATTCCAGAATGTTGATCGAGAGGAAAGATACCTCCTTGGTCCACCGACCCTGAAGGGAGTGTTGCTCCATCACCACTCCCCAACCTCTGAGACTGGCATCTGTCGTCAACAGGACCCAGTCGGATATCCAGAAGGGACGGCCCCTGCACAATCGTTGGTCCTGGAGCCACCAGTGCAGCGACAGGCGGACCTCTGGAGTCAATGAGATCATGTGAGACCTGATCCGGTGAGGTAGGCCGTCCCACTTGGCTAGAATCAGCCTCTGGAGGGGGCGAGAATGGAATTGAGCATACTCCACCATGTCGAATGCTGATACCATGAGGCCCAGCACCTGCATCGCCGAATGTATCGACACTTGCGGACGAGAAAGGAAGCAACGAATCCTGTCCTGAAGCTTCAGGACTTTCTCCTGAGACAAGAACAACCGCTGGTTGTGAGTGTCCAATAGCGCTCCAAGGTGCACCATGCTCTGAGCAGGGACCAGGGAGGATTTCTACCAGTTGATGAGCCACCCGTGGGCTTGTAGAAACCGGACAGTCATATCCAGATGACGTAGGAGAAGTTCTGGGGAATTTGCCAGGATACAGCAATATCCTGACCCCTTGACGGCGGAGTACCACAGTCAACACCGCCATAACTTTGGTGAAGACTCGCGGAGCCGTTGTTAAACCAAAAGGTAATGCCCAAAACTGGTAATGGAGGTTGCAATAGCGAACCTCAGGTATTGTTGATGTGACACTGCTATAGGAATATGCAGGTAAGCATCCTGTATGTCCAGGGAGACCATGTAGTCCCCAGGTTCCAAGGCTAGAACTATAGAGCGAAGGGTTTCCATACGGAACTTGGAAACTTTCACAAACCTGTTCAATGCCTTGAGGTTGAGAATGGGCCGGAAGGACCCATTCGGTTTCGGGACCAGAAACAGCGGAGAATAGTACCCCAGGCCCCTCTGAGCAAAAGGCACCTGTACTACGACTCCTGTATCCAGGAGGGTCTGTACCACCGAATGTAGAGTGTTTGCCTTTGTCTGGTGCAACGGGACGTCTGTCTGGCAAAATCGATGAGGGGGTCTGTTTTTGAAGGCCATGGCTTAACCTCGAGTGACGACTTCCCGTACCCAGGCATCTGAAGTGGTCTTCAACCATTCCTGGGTACACCCTAGAAGCAGGCCCCCCACCCTGGGATCCCCCAGGGGGAGGCCCGCCCCTTCATGCGGCAGGCATATCGGTCTTGGAAGCTGGCTGACGGGCAGCCCAGGCTCTTTTGGGCTTTGGCTTACCAGGTTTGGAAGTGCGGGCCTGCTTGTTGTACGCCTGACCTTTTGCTTTACGTGAAGGACGAAAGGGGTGAAAGGACGTACCTTTAGCCTTCGACACAGAAGGAGCGGTACTTGGCAGTCAGCCACTATCTTATTTAAGTCCTCCCCAAAAAGAAAATCTCCCTTGAAAGGGAGTACCTCCAGGGTTTTTCTAGAATCCAGATCCATAGACCAGGATCTCAGCCACAATATCCGGCGAGCCAGGACTGATGTAGTAGAGGCCTTGGCCGCTAGGATACCGACATCAGAAGCCGCCTCTTTAATATAGTGAGAAGCTGTGACAATATATGACCAGCATTGTCTAGCATGGTCAGAAGAGATTTCAGCTTCTAACTCTAGGGCCCATGCTTCAATAGCCTCTGCAGCCCATGTTGCTGCAATAGTGGGCCTTTGTGCAGCACCCGTGAGGGTGTAAATCGCTTTTAGACAACCCTCCACACGTTTATCCGTAGGCTCTTTTAGAGACGTGACGGTAGTGACAGGTAGAGCTGAGGAAACCACCATCCTAGCCACATGTGAGTCTACTGGAGGAGGAGTTTCCCAATTCTTAGACAGGTCTGGCGCGAGGGGATAGCGAGCCAGCATCTTCTTTTGAGGCGCAAACTTCTTTCCCAGGTTTCCCCAGGGTTCCTGACGTATATCCACTAGGTGGTCAGAGTGAGGTAAAATAAGAATTTACTTACCGATAATTCTATTTCTCGTAGTCCGTAGTGGATGCTGGGATTCCGTCAGGACCATGGGGAATAGCGGCTCCGCAGGAGACAGGGCACAAAAGTAAAAGCTTTAGGATCAGGTGGTGTGCACTGGCTCCTCCCCCTATGACCCTCCTCCAAGCCTCAGTTAGGATACTGTGCCCGGACGAGCGTACACAATAAGGAAGGATTTTGAATCCCGGGTAAGACTCATACCAGCCACACCAATCACACTGTACAACCTGTGATCTGAACCCAGTTAACAGCATGATAACAGCGGAGCCTCTGAAAAGATGGCTCACAACAATAATAACCCGATTTTTGTAACAATAACTATGTACAAGTATTGCAGACAATCCGCACTTGGGATGGGCGCCCAGCATCCACTACGGACTACGAGAAATAGAATTATCGGTAAGTAAATTCTTATTTTCTCTGACGTCCTAGTGGATGCTGGGACTCCGTCAGGACCATGGGGATTATACCAAAGCTCCCAAACGGGCGGGAGAGTGCGGATGACTCTGCAGCACCGAATGAGAGAACTCCAGGTCCTCCTCAGCCAGGGTATCAAATTTGTAGAATTTTGCAAACGTGTTTGCTCCTGACCAAGTAGCAGCTCGGCAAAGTTGTAAAGCCGAGACCCCTCGGGCAGCCGCCCAAGATGAGCCCACCTTCCTTGTGAAATGGGCATTTACATATTTTGGCTCTGGCAGGCCTGCCACAGAATGTGCAAGCTGAATTGTACTACACATCCAACTAGCAATCGTCTGCTTAGAAGCAAGAGCACACAGTTTGTTGGGTGCATACAGGATAACAGCAAGTCAGTTTTCCTGACTCCAGCCGTCCTGGAAACCTATATTTTCAGGGCCCTGACAACATCTAGCAACTTGGAGTCCTCCAAGTCCCTAATAGCCGCAGGTACCACAATAAACTGGTTCTGGTGAAACGCTGACACCACCTTAGGGAGAAACTGGGGACGAGTCCGCAGCTCTGCCCTGTCCGAATGGACAATCAGATATGGGCTTTTGTGAGATAAAGCCACCAATTCTGACACTCGCCTGGCCGAGGCCAGGGCCAACCGCATGGTCACTTTTCATGTGAGATATTTCAAATCCACAGATTTGAGCGGTTTAAAATGTGATTTGAGGAATCCCAGAACTACGTTGAGATCCCACAGTGCCACTGGAGGCACAAAGGGGGGTTGTATATGCAGTACTCCCTTGACAAACTTCTGGACTTCAGGAAGTGAAGCCAATTCTTTCTGGAAGAAAATTGACAGGGCCGAAATTTGAACCTTAATGGACCCCAATTTGAGGCCCATAGACACTCCTGTTTGCAGGAAATGCAGGAATCGACCGAGTTGAAATTTCTTCGTGGGGCCTTCCTGGCCTCACACCACGCAACATATTTTCGCCACATGTGGTGATAATGTTGTGCGGTCACCTCCTTCCTGGCTTTGACCAGGGTAGGAATGACCTCTTCCGGAATGCCTTTTTCCCTTAGGATCCGGCGTTCCACCGCCATGCCGTCAAACGCAGCCGCGGTAAGTCTTGGAACAGACATGGTACTTGCTGAAGCAAGTCCCTTCTTAGCGGCAGAGGCCATGAGTCCTCTGTGAGCATTTCTTGAAGTTCCGGGTACCAAGTCCTTCTTGGGCAATCCGGAGCCACGAGTATAGTTCTTACTCCTCTACGTCTTATAATTCTCAGTACCTTGGGTATGAGAAGCAGAGGAGGGAACACATACACCGACTGGTACACCCACTGTGTTACCAGAACGTCCACAGCTATTGCCTGAGGGTCTCTTGACCTGGCGCAATACCTGTCCAGTTTTTTGTTCAGGCGGGACGCCATCATGTCCACCTTTGGTTTTTCCCAACGGTTCACAATCATGTGGAAGACTTCCAGATGAAGTCCCCACTCTCCCGGGTGGAGGTCGTGCCTGCTGAGGAAGTCTGCTTCCCAGTTGTCCACTCCCGGAATGAACACTGCTGACAGTGCTATCCCATGATTTTCTGCCCAGCGAAGAATCTTTGCAGTTTCTGCCATTTCCCTCCTGCTTCTTGTGCCGCCCTGTCTGTTTACGTGGGCGACTGCCGTGATGTTGTCCCACTGGATCAATACCGGCTGACCTTGAAGCAGAGGTCTTGCTAAGCTTAGAGCATTGTTTTATGTGGAGATAAGTCTCCAGACTTGATCACACTCCCTGGAAATTTTTTTTTTTCCTTGTGTGACTGCTCCCCAGCCTCTCCGGCTGGCATCCGTGGTCACCAGGACCCAGTCCTGAATGCCGAATCTGCGGCCCTTTAGTAGATGAGCACTCTGCAGCCACCGCAGAAGAAACACCCTTGTCCTTGGAGACAGGGTTATACGCTGATGCATCTGAAGATGCGATCCGGACCATTTTTCCAGCAGATCCCACTGAAAAGTTCTTGCGTGAAATCTGCCGAATGGAATCGCTTCGTAAGAAGCCAACATTTTTCCCAGGACCCTTGTGCAATGCTGCACTGACACTCTTCCTGGTTTTAGGAGGTTCCTGACTAGCTCGGATAACTCCCTTGCTTTCTTCTCCGGGAGAAACACCCTTTTCTGGACTGTGTCCAGAATCATCCCTAGGAACAGCAAATTGTCGTCGGAAACAGCTGCGGTTTTGGAATATTTAGAATCCACCCATGCTGTCGTAGAACTACTTGAGATAGTGCTACTCCGACCTCCAACTGTTCTCTGGACCTTGCCCTTATCAGGATATCGTCCATTTTCTTTGAAGAAGAATCATCATTTCGGCCATTACCTTGGTAAAGACCCGGGGTGCCGTGGACAATCCAACCGGCATCGTCTGAAACTGATAGTGACAGTTCTGTACCACGAACCTGAGGTACCCTTGGTGAGAAGGGCAAATTGGGACATGGAGGAAGCATCCCTGATGTCCCGGGACACCATATAGTCCCCTTCTTCCTGGTTCGCTATCACTGCTCTGAGTGACTCCATCTTGATTTGAACCTTTGTATGTAAATGTTCAAATATTTCAGATTTAGAATAGGTCTCACCGAGCCGTCTGGCTTCAGTACCACAATATAGTGTGGAATAATACCCCTTTCCTTGTTGTAGGAGGAGTACTTTGATTATCACCTGCTGGGAATACAGCTTGTGAATTGTTTCCAATACTGCCTCCCTGTCGGAGGGAGACGTTGGTAAAGCAGACTTCAGGAACCTGCGAGGGGGAGACGTCTCGAATTTCCAATCTGTACCCCTGGGATACTACTTGTAGGATCCAGGGGTCCTGTACGGCCCCAGCGTCATGCTGAGGACTTGGCAGAAGCGGAGGAGGGCTTCTGTTCTTGGGAATGGGCTGCCTGCTGCAGTCTTCTTCCCTTTCCTCTATCCCTGGGCAGATATGACTGGCCTTTTGCCCGCTTGCCCTTATGGGGACGAAAGGACTGAGGCTGAAAAGACGGTGTCTTTTTCTGCTTAGATGTGACTTAGGGTAAAAAAGGTGGATTTTCCAGCTGTTGCCGTGGCCACCAGGTCCGATGGACCGACCCCAAATAACTCCTCCCCTTTATACGGCAATACTTCCATGTGCCGTTTGGAATCTGCATCACCTGACCACTGTCGTGTCCATAAACATCTTCTGGCAGATATGGACATCGCACTTACTCTTGATGCCAGAGTGCAAATATCTCTCTGTGCTCTATAGTCAATAAAATACTGTCCCTGTCAAGGGTATCAATATTTTCAGTCAGGGAATCCGACCAAGCCACCCCAGCGCTGCACATCCAGGCTGAGGCGATAGCTGGTCGCAGTATAACACCAGTATGTGTGTATATACTTTTTAGGATATTTTCCAGCCTCCTATCAGCTGGCTCCTTGAGGGCGGCCGTATCTGGAGACGGTAACGCCACTTGTTTTGATAAGCGTGTGAGCGCCTTATCCACCCTAAGGGGTGTTTCCCAACGCGCCCTAACTTCTGGCGGGAAAGGGTATACCGCCAATAATTTTCTATCGGGGGAAACCCACGCATCATCACACACTTCATTTAATTTATCTGATTCAGGAAAAACTACATGTAGTTTTTTCACACCCACATAATACCCTTTTTTGTGGTACTTGTAGTATCAGAAATATGTAACACCTCCTTTATTGCCCTTAACATGTAACGTGTGGCCCTAAAGGAAAATACGTTTGTTTCTTCACCGTCGACACTGGAGTCAGTGTCCGTGTCTGTGTCTATGTCGACCGACTGAGGTAAATGGGCGTTTTAAAGCCCCTGACGGTGTTTGAGACGCCTGGACAGGTACTAATTTGTTTGCCTGCCGTCTCATGTCGTCAACCGACCTTGAAGCGCGTTGACATAATCACGTAATTCCTTAAATAAGCCATCCATTCCGGTGTCGACTTCCTAGAGAGTGACATCACCATTACAGGCAATTGCTCCGCCTCCTCACCAACATCGTCCTCATACATGTCGACACACACGTACCGACACACAGCACACACACAGGGAATGCTCTGATAGAGGACAGGACCCCACTAGCCCTTTGGGGAGACAGAGGGAGAGTTTGCCAGCACACACCAAAACGCTATAATTATACAGGGACAACCTTTATATAAGTGTTTTCCCTTATAGCATCTTAATATATAATCATATCGCCAAATAAGTGCCCCCCCTCTCTGTTTTAACCCTGTTTCTGTAGTGCAGTGCAGGGGAGAGCCTGGGAGCCTTCCCACCAGCAGTTCTGTGAGGGAAAATGGCGCTGTGTGCTGAGGAGATAGGCCCCGCCCCCTATTCCGGCGGGCTCTTCTCCCGGTTTTTCTGAGACCTGGCAGGGGTGAAATACATCCATATAGCCTCAGGGACTATATGTGATGTATTCTTTTTAGCCAGAAAAGGTATTAACATTGCTGCCCAGGGCGCCCCCCCCAGCGCCCTGCACCCTCAGTGACCGTTGGTGTGAAGTGTGCTGAGAGCAATGGCGCACAGCTGCAGTGCTGTGCGCTACCTCATGAAGACTGAAAAGCCTTCAGCCGCCGGTTTCTGGACCTCTTCTTACTTCGGCATCTGCAAGGGGGTCGGCGGCGCGGCTCCGGTGACCCATCCAGGCTGTACCTGTGATCGTCCCTCTGGAGCTAGTGTCCAGTAGCCTAAGAAGCAAATCCATCCTGCACGCAGGTGAGTTCACTTCTTCTCCCCTAAGTCCCTCGTTGCAGTGAGCCTGTTGCCAGCAGGACTCACTGAAAATAAAAAACCTAACAAAACTTTTACTCTAAGCAGCTCTTTAGGAGAGCCACCTAGATTGCACCCTTCTCGGCCGGGCACAAAAACCTAACTGAGGCTTGGAGGAGGGTCATAGGGGGAGGAGCCAGTGCACACCACCTGATCCTAAAGCTTTTACTTTTGTGCCCTGTCTCCTGCGGAGCCGCTATTCCCCATGGTCCTGACGGAGTCCCAGCATCCACTAGGACGTCAGAGAAAACTTGTTTAACCACCTTCTGACGCTTGAACTTATCTGGTTTCTTAGGAGGGGCGGATGGCTCGGGATCATCCGTAATCTGTAAAATCAACTTAATAGCCTCCAAAAGATCAGGGACATCCACATGTGAACTACCCTCCCCATCAGCAGTATCCGTGTCAGAATCTGTGGGGTCAGTGTAAGCGCCATCTTCATCAGACGAGGTGTCGGTGACAGCAGTGGATTGTGAGGAGTAAGAGCTCGCTTAGAGGACCCCTTGGTCTTAGGCAAGTGAGGGTCAGACTTTTTAGTAGTCAAGGACTGGTTCAACTTCTTGAAATGAGCAGACAAATTATCCGCACACGACGGGTTAGCTGCAGGGACCATATACGGTAGCACCGGCATAGGAGGTCCCACAGGGGGTGTTAGTTTACTAACTAGCGTATGTAGAAGCGTGGAGAAAGTAGCCCACGGTGGGTCATTATGCACCCCCGTTGCCACAGTCCCACTGGGGGGCAAGGAGCCCCCAGAACCAGAGCCCACAGCTGCTATGGTCTCCTCATAGGGATCTGTGGCTTCAGCAACACCAGCAGTGTGTTCAGCCCCAGAACCGTTACCTTCAGAAGCAGACATGATATAACTTGCCGTATCAGGTAACACAGTACAATTGTCAGCAGCACAATACCTCTTGCCCAAAACCATGCGCAGTGTAGTCAGCACAAGCAGAGATACAGGAGAGAGATGGTGACTAAAATCACAGAGAAAAATACGTATTAAAGTATATTTTGTGAAAATCCTATATAATTATAAAACCTGATGCACCAAGCCCCCTCAGGTTATAGAATATAGGGATAGCAAGGTGAGTGAGAGACACAAAATGGAAACCACTCAGCAAGCTAATGCACACACATATAGTCACAGCTATACAATTCAGAGGTTATTACTAACAATAATACTGCACTGGACCAGCTTATATATATATATATATATATATATATATATATATATATATATATATAGTCAATAGATATAACACTGCACAGTAAGAACTGGATGTTTATCACAGGGTACTTGTACCAGAGAACCCTGACTAAATGCACTCTTTCTTAACTAACACTGTCTAATTGACATGTAGAATACTTAAGTGTCATGTAAAGTCACAGCGCTGTCAACCAGGCGGCTTTACAAAGGAGGATTTGCCAAAGTAGTCCCAGGAACAGTGTAGCTGAGAGGAATGGTGCCCAAACACTGACAGGGAGTGAGGAAGAAACAGATATGCAGCTCCAGGGCGGGAACATTTGCTGGAAATGGCGCCCTGTGGCTGGGGGAGGGGCTCCAGGTCTAAGACTTATCCCCTCTGCTGGCAAAACCACCAGGTACTGCGGGCTACACACAAAAAAAGGTTTTAAGAGAAAACCTGACCTGCACCCATGCCCTGGTGATCTAGTGGGATCGCCTGTACTGCCACAGTGTCCACCGCCAGCGCACGGACTACCTCCCACGGACCGCGCCGGATCGCGATAAAGCACGGGTCCCGCGAGCGGGACCCACTCACCACCACCCAAAGCGCGGCCATGCGATCCTGGAGAGCTCCATTGTGTGTGCCTGACTCAGAAGAAAACCGGAGCCTCCTGCTGTAGTTACCCGGCAACCAGGGCTCGGGAGTGTACAGCGCCGCTGGGGAGAGATGGAGCTGCAGCAGTGAATGTCACTAGACATGAACACACTGCTACAGCCCTTGAAGTCTTCACTTTTCTTCTCAAAAAAAGCTCTTCTTAGGCTCTGTTATGTGCCTGCTATCTGCGGCACCAACTACAACACTGAGCTCCTGTGCAGGGAGGCGGGGTTATAGAGGAGGAGGCGCTATGCATTCTGGGAACAGTCAAAGCTTTTGAGCCTGTTGGTGCCTCGGATCAAGATCCTACTCTACACCCCTATGTCTTTCTTTGTGAAACCCAGTGTACCCCGCAGCAGAAAAGGGGTGTTCTTTCATGCAGCCAAAGCACAGCAAGGGAGCGTTGCAGCAAAATGAATTCCAAGAAGCTTGGAGGGGGATGACCTGGGGCAAGTTGCGAGCTGATGGTGGTTGTTCTCCGGGTTTGATTCACTGAACGCGTCTGAGACACAACCAATTATGCTAATATTGTATGACTGCGGTACATGCAATCTAATAGTAGGATTACAGTGTACTAAACACTGGTTTTCATAAAAAAAAAATAATCATGATTCCTACTCCATTTGGGAAGAGGAAGACTGCTGATGTTCATTACTGGTTTTATTGGTCTTGTTCCATTTTATTTCAACAGGCTCCATGTGACTTGGGTTACTTATTATTTACACCAGGGGTATTCAAAATACGTTCTGCCAAAATGTTGTGGAACTACACATTGCAGCGTGTTCTGTCATAGTTTTATCATGCCTTAACAGGAAAATTGTGTCACGGCATGCTGGGATATGTAATTCCACAACAGCTGGAGGGCCACATGTTGAATATCCCTGATCTACATTTTCCGTCCACTTACTATAACTGCGTTGTGTGCTTTTGCAAATCTTTTTACACAGCAAAGACGCAATAAGTAATGCTGGGTACACACTAGGACGACGGATCGACCGTATGCCTGATCTACCGACCACCGATCTACCTGATGATTGGTAAGTACACACTTACCAATCGTTCGCACAATGTGTTGCGCCTGATGTCACAAATGGACGGACATTTACATGTGCCCGCCCAGTTGCAAAGTGAGTCACCGGCGGCCTCTGCAGCAAGTGTACGGGCAGTCGGCAGCCCGTATATTTGCTGATATATCGGCCGTGCTGCAGTGCCGACACAATTTGTGTGTGAACGAAGTAGTTGACAGACATATCGTTGGGACACACCTGCTGACGCGCCCACGATATATCGGCCGTTCAATTGATATATCGGCAAGTGTGTACTCCAACTTAACTGTGCACATGGAGAAAGCATGTTGCAATGCAAGGGGAGCATTTACATTTATTTATTTATTTTTGCATGCAGGAGAAATACTGGCTGCTTTTGCAAGTAGCCCACAAATGCTGCACACCTTTATTATTACACTGTAACTTAAATTGGCAATACACCTTATGATTATCAGTCCAACCAATCAACTCGCTGACCTGAACGAAAGTCTGGTAATTTGTGGGATCACATGACAATCAACCATTTGCTCCCAAACACCAGAAAATGGACAAGAACTGTAGTTCAGACAAATTGGTTACATCAGATTTAATCCCACACATTATCAGATCTTCATTTTAACTAGCCAATTGCTTGGTTGGTGGGTTGGATAGATAACCTTAAGGTTTATGGCCAGCAGTAGATCTGAGCTTGGACACACTCCTCCCAAATCTAAATCTCTCTGCACACTGTAAAATCTGCCCCACCTACAATGCAACGTTGTTCTGCCAAGGTGCAGTTACTGCCTTTTTTTGCTTTGCTCCCAACTCGGACATTGCACCCACCTCTAATTAAACAGACAGTTGGCTTAACAAGCAGATGAAATGCAAAAAACAAAGAAGATGGATTGGAACATACTGCCACAAAGATCTCCAAAAATGTAGTAACATTGCTCCGAGAAAGTTATTTTGTTGACTGTGTGACGGATGTATCCGGCTTTTAGGAGGTTACTGGCGTATTTCCTTGCTTCTCTGCGATCTGTAAATCCTTCTACGTGGTTATACAACCAGTCTACCACATCAGAACCTGAAAACAAAACAATTTCCATTATAAATTAAAGTTAAAATAGTAAAATAAAAATGAATGAAAACAAAAATACTGACTACCTGTATAATCACTTAAGTGATTATAGGAAACATTACTAAGAACATCAAATTCTGAATACATAGCTTTATCACATAATGCAATTCCCAAACCCTGGCAAATCTTGCACACATCTGTATCCCCCATCAGTGGACCTCCATCTCCAAACTACATGACAGCTTACAGTTTAGAACACGGTGGTTTGGTCCTTGCCCTAGTGATCACCACACGGCACCTCTGAATTACCAAAAGACATTCTTGTTATGGCATAAGGAAAAGCACTAGCGGGAGGCAGGGTCAGTGAGGTACAAGGGAGGCTTAAATCAGCTAGCTAAGCACAGCTAATACACAATCGCCATGTAACAGTAGCGGATTGGCCAGTTTTTATTTTATCCGGTTTACAGATTTTGTACTGAAGATCTAAAACTCAAAAATATCAGACAAGTACCACTGTGCTTAGGGTGAGCTGTATGCACAGTACAGAGAATTGGAAAGAAACAGAAATTTAAGGCCTCATGTACTGTACAAGCACAAACATAATTTGGTACAATTAACTCCAAAAATTATTTATTGTTCTGTTTTGTTCACCAAGTTAACCTGCTTTTCCAACCAAACCTGCCCAGGCCTCCCTTAAGGGGGGCACACACAGAGCGATGTTCACTTAATTTGTAAACAATCTGACCATAAATTAAGAACACATCACTCCTTGTATAGGGGTGCGGCGACAGCGATGTGCAGCCCCTCGCGTCGGTATCGCTGGCTCTAGATTTGGCATGCATGCATGCCAAATCTAGTAAATCGCTAATTTCACCGCTGGGTGAAATGAGTGTTCCCCCTCGATCAGCACACATTGCGCTGTGCTGAGCGGGGGTATAGATGTGTGCTGAGCGGTCTGTGATAGATCGCTCAGCACACATCTCCGGGAGAAATCTCCCATGTGTACCCCCTTTACTATGCAACTAGCATTAACAAGCCAGAACAGCCTTCAACTGCAAGCGTTATCCCTTATCAGCTAAAATGGACTATACAATTATCTTCTACATTTCTGTGTTGGCTAATTGCTTAAATAGTTAAAGAAATCACATTTTTTGATCCATTTAGCCGGTGCTTTAGCCAATATTTCCTTACTTACCGATAAAAGCATTGGGAATGGTAATCTTAAGCCACATCCTATCCCGTACTTCCAGGCCTGATTCTGGGGAACTCATTGCTTTTACAATTGTTACCATGTCACTGTGTATGGACAGGTGAAAGTCATCGAAGCCTGTGAGGAGACAAAATAAAGCCCATGTCTTGGAGGAAATGATCAAATGGTACATCAATGTGGGTAGAGAATGTGACAAGAACTAAAACAGAGCAAAGGAACTTAGAGGCACCAAGATGCTTTAGTCCAGGGGAACCCATAATGCAGAGTTCCGATTAGAGTCCTGAGATACTCTGGTATCCGTTTGGATGGTCGACCATGTTATGGTCGACAGTCATTAGGTCGACCACTATTGGTCGACATGGACACATGGTTGACACATGAAAAGGTCGACATGAGTTTTTCACAGCGGTAGCGGAGCGAGGCACCTTGCCCGGAGCATGGCGAGCAAAGCGAGCCATGCGAGGGGACGCGGTGCACTAATTGGGGTTCCCCATCACTTTACGCAGAAAACAACACCCAAAAAAGTAACACCTCGTGTCGACCATGCCAATGTCGACCAATAGTGGTCGACCTAATGACTGTCGACCATAACCGGAACCAGATACTCTATGGGCACTGCCCACATGTTCATAGTGTCCCAGCACTCATGTAGGCAGGTTCTTAAACTACCTAGATGCAACACAGTGTGTAAGTATCACCCATGATTACCCAGACATGGTGTGAAAATACTATACAGAGATAAATGAAGTATACAATTATTTGATTCTATAACACAGATATCATCTTCTAAGCAGTTAGCTACATATAGGAGCATAGGTTACATGTTACTGTAGGAGATCTTGCATGATCCCATGTGTTCTATAATTAACTTGTAAGCGTTTATATACAATCTCCTGTGGTAGACAAATGATAGAGACTTACCATAACAATATTTTATGATACTGTAGTAATAGTAAAATGGACCCATAAATGCCAGGTCATTTTAGTCTACCTGTTGGCTTTACTTATTGTCCTCTTCTCCTGCAAGATGACTGTCATGGCAGTAATCCACAATCATTAAAAGAAATAAATTTCACTTGTCATAGTCACAAATGTCTTCCTGAAGACCTTGTAAATAAGGCATTGTGCAATCATACACTACTTACGTTCAGTTTCAGGAATAGAGCTGGTAATGGAGGAGCTGGTTGAAGTGATTGTACTCATGGATGGACTCATGCCATAAACTGGATAAGTACCAGTCATTGCTGCAGTGTGAGAAACCCAAGCTGCTGGGTCAATCGGTCGGATTGGTTCACCTGATGAGAAGCAAAGACAGCAAGTCAGACTTGAGAGAATAAGAATGAACTGCAAGGAGGGAAAGAGACGGGTGCAAGTACTGCAGAGTATTGAGGGGAAAGCACAGGCGCAACAGAGTATTGAGGGGAGAGCACAAGTGCCACAGAGTATTGAGGGGTGAGCGCAAGTGTCGCAGAGTATGACGGGAGAACAAAAGTACCGTAGGGTATGAAAGGAGAGCAAAAGTGCAGCAGAGTACCGAGGGTAAAGTGCAAGTGCCGCACAGTATGAGGGGAGAGCAAAAGTGCCGCACAGTATGAGGGGAGAGCAAAAGTGCCGCAGAGTATGAGGGGAGAGAAAAAGTGCCGCAGAGTATGAGGGGAGAGCAAAAGTGCCGCAGAGTATGAGGGGAGAGCAAAAGTGCCGCAGAGTATGAGGGGAGAGCAAAAGTGCCGCAGAGTATGAGGGGAGAGCAAAAGTGCCGCAGAGTATGAGGGGAGAGCAAAAGTGCCGCAGAGTATGAGGGGAGAGCAAAACTGCCGCAGAGTATGAGGGGAGAGCAAAACTGCCGCAGAGTATGAGGGGAGAGCAAAAGTGCCGCAGAGTATGACCCTCATTATAAAAAAAAAAAAAAAAAAGGTCAGGAGCTTTTCATTGTAAAAATAAGGGGTGCAAAGTGTAGAAGGTAACGGATAGTGGGAAATAATTCACACAAGGTAGCAGAATAACAATTGCAGCATTTTTTAGATATTCTAATCTTCAATATATATGCAGTGCACCACATTGATAAGATATCTGGCCAAATATTAAAAACTTAAAAAAATGTAATGACTATGCATTTTCTTCTTTTATAGATAAAGATTCTGCCAAATCAGCAACCCAAATTCTAATCTAAGAATATAACTTTACATATAATAAATATTTACATCATAATAGCAATAATAACGTGTGGAAGAAAATGGTGATTTGAAATAATTTGGTCCATGCACAAATGCTTAGTGACAGCATCTGAACTTACTTCTGGGTAATGTAAAACAGCCCCGAGGAGAAGGGTCCCAGCATTTTGCAACAGTGAGTGTGATAGGCCTGTTACAGAAAAAATAAGATTTTACTTACCGGTAAATCTATTTCTCGTAGTCCGTAGTGGATGCTGGGGACTCCGTAAGGACCATGGGGAATAGACGGGCTCCGCAGGAGACAGGGCACTTTAAGAAAGAATTTGGATACTGGTGTGCTCTGGCTCCTCCCTCTATGTCCCTCCTCCAGACCTCAGTTAGAGAAACTGTACCCGGAAAAGCTGACAGTACAAGGAAAGGATTTTGGAATCCAGGGCAAGACTCATACCAGTCACACCAATCACACCGTATAACTTGTGATAAACTTACCCAGTTAACAGTATGAACAACAACGGAGCATCAGATCAACCCTGATGCAACCAAACATAACCCTTATTTAAGCAATAACTATATACAAGTATTGCAGAAGAAGTCCGCACTAGGGACGGGCGCCCAGCATCCACTACGGACTACGAGAAATAGATTTACCGGAAAGTAAAATCTTATTTTCTCTAACGTCCTAGTGGATGCTGGGGACTCCGTAAGGACCATGGAGATTATACCAAAGCTCCCAAACGGGCGGGAGAGTGCGGATGACTCTGCAGCACCGAATGAGAGAACTCCAGGTCCTCCTCAGCCAGGGTATCAAACTTGTAGAACTTTGCAAAGGTGTTTGAACCTGACCAAGTAGCCGCTCGGCAAAGCTGTAATGCCGAGACCCCTCGGGCAGCCGCCCAAGAAGAGCCCACCTTCCTTGTGGAGTGGGCTTTTACTGATTTTGGAAACGGTAATCCAGCCGTAGAATGAGCCTGCTGAATCGTGTTACAGATCCAGCGAGCAATAGTTCGCTTTGAAGCAGGAGCACCCAGCTTGTTGGGTGCATACAGGATAAACAACTACTCAGTCTTCCTGACTCTAGCCGTTCTGGCTACATAAACCTTCAAAGCCCTGACCACATCTAGTAACTCGGAATCCTCCAAGTCACGAGTAGCCACAGGCACCACAATAGGTTGGTTCATATGAAAAGATGACACCACTTTTGGCAGAAATTGTGGATGGGTCCGCAATTCTGCCCTGTCCATATGGAAAACCAGATAGGGGCTTTTATGTGACAAAGCCGCTAAATCTGACACACGCCTAGCTGAAGCCAAGGCTAATAGCATGACCACCTTCCAGGTGAGAAATTTTAATTCCACGGTTTTGAGAGGCTCAAACCAGTGTGATTTCAGGAAACTCAACACCACGTTAAGATCCCAAGGTGCCACTGGAGGCACAAAAGGAGGCTGAATATGCAGCACTCCCTTTACAAACGTCTGGACTTCAGGAAGAGAAGCCAGTTCTTTTTGAAAGAAAATGGATAGGGCCGAAATCTGGACCTTAATGGAACCCAATTTTAGGCCCAAAGTCACTCCCGACTGTAGGAAGTGAAGGAAACGGCCCAGCTGGAATTCCTCCGTAGGGGCCTTCCTGGCCTCACACCAAGCAACATATTTTCGCCATATACGGTGATAATGTTTAGCCGTCACGTCCTTCCTAGCCTTTATCAGCGTAGGAATAACCTCATCCGGAATGCCTTTTTCTGCTAGGATCCGGCATTCAACAACCATGCCGTCAAACGCAGCCGCGGTAAGTCTTGGAACAGACAGGGTCCCTGTTGCAACAGGTCCTGTCTTAGAGGCAGAGGCCATGGGTCCTCTGCGAGCATTTCTTGCAACTCTGGATACCAAGTCCTTCTTGGCCAATCCGGAACAATGAGTATTGTTCTCACTCCTCTTTTTCTTATGATTCTCAGCACCTTGGGTATGAGAGGAAGAGGAGGAAATACATAAACCGACTGGAACACCCACGGTGTCACTAGTGCATCTACAGCTATCGCCTGAGGGTCTCTTGACCTGGCGCAATACCTCTGTAGCTTTTTGTTGAGGCGGGATGCCATCATGTCCACCTGTGGCAGTTCCCACCGACTTGCAATCTGCGCAAAGACTTCTTGATGAAGTCCCCACTCTCCCGGGTGGAGGTCGTGCCTGCTGAGGAAGTCTGCTTCCCAGTTGTCCACTCCCGGAATGAACACTGCTGACAGTGCTCTTACGTGATTCTCCGCCCAGCGAAGAATTCTGGTGGCTTCCGCCATCGCCACCCTGCTCCTTGTGCCGCCTTGGCGGTTTACATGAGCCACTGCGGTGATGTTGTCTGACTGAATCAGCACCGATTGGTCGCGAAGCAGGGTCTCCGCTTGACTTAGGGTGTTGTATATGGCCCTTAGTTCCAGGATATTGATGTGAAGGCAAGTCTCCTGACTTGACCACAGACCTTGGAAATTTCTTCCCTGTGTGACTGCCCCCCACCCTCGGAGGCTTGCATCCGTGGTCACCAGGACCCAGTCCTGAATGCCGAATCTGCGGCCCTCGAGAAGGTGAGCACTCTGCAGCTACCACAGAAGAGACACCCTGGCCCTGGGGGATAGGATGATCAGCCGATGCATCTGTAGATGTGATCCGGACCACTTGTCCAACAGATCCCATTGAAAGGTCCTCGCATGGAACCTGCCGAAGGGAATGGCCTTGTACGATGCCACCATCTTTCCCAGGACTCGCGTGCAGTGATGCACAGACACCTGTTTTGGTTTTAAGAGGTCTCTGACCAGTGTCATGAGTTCCGGCGCCTTCACTGTCGGGAGAAAAACCTTCTTCTGGTCTGTGTCCAGAATCATGCCCAGGAAGGGCAGACGCGTCGTAGGAATCAGCTGCGACTTTGGAATATTTAGAATCCAGCCGTGCTGCTGTAACACTTCCCGAGAGTGTGCTACGCTGATCAGCAACTGCTCTCTGGACCTCGCCTTTATGAGGAGATCGTCCAAGTATGGGATAATTGTGACCCCCTGCTTTCGCAGGAGCACCATCATTTCCACCATTACCTTGGTAAATATTCTTGGTGCCGTGGAGAGACCAAACGGCAACGTCTGGAATTGGTAATGACAATCCTGTACCACAAATCTGAGGTACTCCTGATGAGGTGGATAAATGGGGACATGAAGGTATGCATCCTTTATGTCCAGAGACACCATAAAATCCCCCCCTTCCAGGCTTGTGATGACCGCTCTGAGCGATTCCATCTTGAACTTGAACCTTTTCAGGTATATGTTCAGGGATTTTAAATTCAATATGGGTCTGACCGAACCGTCCGGTTTCGGTACCACAAACATGGTCGAATAATAACCCTTTCCTTGTTGAAGGAGGGGAACCTTGACCACCACCTGCTGAAGATACAATTTGTGAATTACAGCTAACACTATTTCCCTCTCTAAGGCAGGGCCGATTTGAGGTATCGGTGAGGGGGCATCTGCTCGAATTCCAGCTTGTATCCCTGAGACACAATCTCTATTGCCCAGGGATCCACCTGGGAGTGAACCCACTTGTGGCTGAAATTTCGGAGACGCGCCCCCACTGGGCCTAGCTCCGCCTGTGGAGCCCCAGCGTCACGCGGTGGATTTAGTGGAAGCCGGGGAGGACTTCTGTTCCTGGGAACTAGCTGTGTTGTGCAGCTTCTTTCCTCTACCCTTGCCTCTGGCAAGAAAGGACGCACCTCGGACTTTCTTGCCTCTTTGTGAACGAAAGGACTGCATTTGGTAATACGGTGCTTTCTTAGGTTGTGAGGGAACATATGGCAAAAAATTTGACTTTCCAGCAGTAGCTGTGGAGACCAGGTCCGAGAGACCCTCCCCAAACAATTCCTCACCCTTGTAAGGTAAAACCTCCATGTGCCTTTTTGAGTCGGCATCGCATGTCCATTGCCGAGTCCACAGGACCCTAATGGCAGAAAATAAGATTTTACTTACCGATAAATCTATTTCTCGTAGTCCGTAGTGGATGCTGGGGACTCCGTCAGGACCATGGGGAATAGCGGCTCCGCAGGAGACAGGGCACAAAAGTAAAAGCTTTAGGATCAGGTGGTGTGCACTGGCTCTTCCCCCTATGACCCTCCTCCAAGCCTCAGTTAGGATACTGTGCCCGGACGAGCGTACACAATAAGGAAGGATTTTGAATCCCGGGTAAGACTCATACCAGCCACACCAATCACACCGTACAACCTGTGATCTGAACCCAGTTAACAGCATGATAACAGCGGAGCCTCTGAAAAGATGGCTCACAACAATAATAACCCGATTTTTGTACCAATAACTATGTACAAGTATTGCAGACAATCCGCACTTGGGATGGGCGCCCAGCATCCACTACGGACTACGAGAAATAGATTTATCGGTAAGTAAAATCTTATTTTCTCTAACGTCCTAGTGGATGCTGGGGACTCCGTCAGGACCATAGGGATTATACCAAAGCTCCCAAACGGGCGGGAGAGTGCGGATGACTCTGCAGCACCGAATGAGAGAACTCCAGGTCCTCTTTAGCCAGGGTATCAAATTTGTAGAATTTTACAAACGTGTTCTCCCCCCGACCACGTAGCTGCTCGGCAGAGTTGTAATGCCGAGACCCCTCGGGCAGCCGCCCAGGATGAGCCCACCTTCCTTGTGGAATGGGCATTTACATATTTTGGCTGTGGCAGGCCTGCCACAGAATGTGCAAGCTGAATTGTACTACACATCCAACTAGCAATCGTCTGCTTAGAAGCAAGAGCACCCAGTTTGTTGGGTGCATACAGGATAACAGCAAGTCAGTTTTCCTGACTCCAGCCGTCCTGGAAACCGATATTTTCAGGGCCCTGACAACATCTAGCAACTTGGAGTCCTCCAAGTCCCTAGTAGCCGCAGGTACCACAATAAGCTGGTTCAGGTGAAACGCTGACACCACCTTAGGGAGAAACTGGGGACGAGTCCGCAGCTCTGCCCTGTCCGAATGGACAATCAGATATGGGCTTTTGTGAGACAAAGCCGCCAATTCTGACACTCGCCTGGCCGAGGCCAGGGCCAACATCATGGTCACTTTCCATGTGAGATATTTCAAATCCACAGATTTGAGCGGTTTAAACCAATGTGATTTGAGGAATCCCAGCACTACGTTGAGATCCCACAGTGCCACTGGAGGCACAAAAGGGGGTTGTATATGCAGTACTCCCTTGACAAACTTCTGGACTTCAGGAACTGAAGCCAATTCTTTCTGGAAGAAAATCGACAGGGCCGAAATTTGAACCTTAATGGACCCCAATCTGAGGCCCATAGACACTCCTGTTTGCAGGAAATGCAGGAATCGACCGAGTTGAAATTTCTTCGTGGAGCCTTTCTGGCCTCACACCACGCAACATATTTTCGCCACATGTGGTGATAATGTTGTGCGGTCACGTCCTTCCTGGCTTTGACCAGGGTAGGAATGACCTCTTCCGGAATGCCTTTTTCCCTTAGGATCCGGCGTTCAACCGCCATGCCGTCAAACGCAGCCGCGGTAAGTCTTGGAACAGACATGGTACGTGCTGAAGCAAGTCCCTTCTTAGCGGCAGAGGTCATGAGTCCTCTGTGAGTATCTCTTGAAGTTCCGGGTACCAAGTACTTCTTGGCCAATCCGGAGCCACGAGTATAGTTCTTATTCCTCTACGTCTTATAATTCTCAATACCTTGGGTATGAGAAGCAGAGGAGGAAACACATACACCGACTGGTACGCCCACGGTGTTACCAAAACGTCCACAGCTATTGCCTGAAAGTCTCTTGACCTGGCGCAATACCTGTCCAGTTTTTTGTTCAGGCGGGACGCCATCATGTACACCTTTGGTCTTTCCCAACGGTTCACAATCATGTGGAAAACTTCCCGATGAAGTCCCCACTCTCCCGGGTGGAGGTCGTGCCTGCTGAGGAAGTCTGCTTCCCAGTTGTCCACTCCCGGAATGAACACTGCTGACAGTGCTATCACATGATTTTCCGCCCAGCGAAAAATCCTTGCAGTTTTTGCCATTGCCCTCCTGCTTCTTGTGCCGCCCTGTCTGTTTACGTGGGCGACTGCCGTGATGTTGTCCCACTGGATCAATACCGGCTGACCTTGAAGCAGAGGTCTTGCTAAGCTTAGAGCATTATAAATTGCCCTTAGCTCCAGTATATTTATGTGGAGAAAAATCTCCAGACTTGATCACACTCCCTGGAAATTTTTTCCCTGTGTGACTGCTCCCCAGCCTCTCAGGCTGGCCTCCGTGGTCACCAGCATCCAATCCTGAATGCCGAATCTGTGGCCCTCTAGAAGATGAGCACTCTGTAACCACCACAGGAGAGACACCCTTGTCCTTGGAGATAGGGTTATCCGCTGATGCATCTGAAGATGCGATCCGGACCATTTGTCCAGCAGATCCCACTGAAAAGTTCTTGCGTGGAATCTGCCGAATGGAATCGCTTCGTAATAAGCCACCATTTTTCCCAGGACTCTTGTGCAATGATGCACTGACACTTTTCCTGGTTTTAGGAGGTTCCTGACTAGCTCGGATAACTCCCTGGCTTTCTCCTCCGGGAGAAACACCTTTTTCTGGACTGTGTCCAGAATCATCCCTAGGAACAGCAGACGTGTCGTCGGAAACAACTGCGGTTTTGGAATATTTAGAATCCACCCGTGTTGTCGTAGTACTACTTGAGATAGTGCTACTCCGACCTCCAACTGTTCTCTGGACCTTGCTCTTATCAGGAGGTCGTCCATTTTCTTCGAAGAAGAATCATCATTTCGGGCATTACCTTGGTAAAGACCCGGAGTGCCGTGGACAATCCAAACGGCAGCGTCTAAAACTGATAGTGACAGTTCTGTACCACGAACCTGAGATACCCTTGGTGAGAAGGGCAAATTGGGACATGGAGGTAAGCATCCCTGATGTCCCGGGACACCATATAGTCCCCTTCTTCCTGGTTCGCTATCACTGCTCTGAGTGACTCCATCTTGATTTGAACCTTTGTAAGTGTTCAAATATTTCAGATTTAGAATAGGTCTCACCGAGCCTTCTGGTTTCAGTACCACAATATAGTGTGGAATAATACCCCTTTCCTTGTTGTAGGAGGGGTACTTTGATTATCACCTGCTGGGAATACAGCTTGTGAATTGTTTCCAATACTGCCTCCCTGTCGGAGGGAGACGTTGGTAAAGCAGACTTCAGGAACCTGCGAGGGGAAACGTCTCGACTTTCCAATCTGTACCCCTGGGATACTACTTGTAGGATCCAGGGGTCCTGTACGGCTCCAGCGTCATGCTGAGAACTTGGCAGAAGCGGTGGAAGGCTTCTGTTCCTGGGAATGGGCTGCCTGCTGCAGTCTTCTTCCCTTTCCTCTATCCCTAGGCAGATATGCTTATGGGGACGAAAGGACTGAGGCTGAAAAGACGGTGTCTTTTTCTGCATAGATGTGACTTAGGGTAAAAACGGTGGATTTCCCAGCAGTTGCCGTGGCCACCAGGTCCGATGGACCGACCCCAAATAACTCCTCCCCTTTATACGGCAATACATCTTTGTGCCGTTTGGAATCTGCATCACCTGACCACTGTCGTGTCCATAAACATCTTTTGGCAGATATGGACATCGCACTTACTCTTGATGCCAGAGTGCAAATATCCCTCTGTGCATCTCGCATATATAGAAATGCATTCTTTAAATGCTCTATAGTAAATAAAATACTGTCCCTGTCAAGGGTATCAATATTTTCAGTCAGGGAATCCGACCAAGCCACCCCCGCGCTGCACATCCAGGCTGAGGCGATCGCTGGTCGCAGTATAACCCCAGTATGTGTGTATATACTTTTTAGGATATTTTCCAGCCTCCTATCAGCTGGCTCCTTGAGGGCGGCCGTATCTGGAGACGGTACCGCCACTTGTTTTGATAAGCGTGTGAGCGCCTTATCCACCCTAAGGGGTGTTTCCCAACGCGCCCTAACTTCTGGCGGGAAAGGGTATGCCGCCAATAATTTTCTATCGGGGGAACCCCGCGCCTCATCACACACTTCATTTAATTTATCTGATTCAGGAAAAACTATAGGTAGTTTTTTCCACACCCCACATAATACCCTTTTTTGTGGTACTTGTAGTATCAGAAATATGTAACACCTCCTTCATTGCCCTTAACAAGTAACGTGTGGCCCCAAAGGAAAATACGTTTGTTTCTTCACCGTCGACACTGGAGTCAGTGTCCGTGTCTGTGTCTGTGTCGACCGACTGAGGTAAAATGGGCATTATAACGTCCCTGACGGTGTTTTAGACGCCTGGACAGATACTAATATGTTTGCCGGCCGTCTCATGTCGTCAACCGACTTGCAGCGTGTTGACATTATCACGTAATTCCTTAAATAAGCCATCTATTCCGGTGTCGACTCCCTAGAGAGTGACATCACCATTACAGGCAATTTTCTCCTCCTCCCAACATCGTCCTCATACATGTCGACACACACGTACCGACACACAGCACACACACAGGGAATGCTCTGATAGAGGACAGGACCCACTAGCCCTTTGGGGAGACAGAGGGAGAGTTTGCCAGCACACACCAAAAACGCTATAATTATACAGGGACAACCTTTATATAAGTGCTTTTCCCTTATAGCATTTTAATATATGTAGTCATATCGCCAAATCAGTGCCCCCCCTCTCTGTTTTAACCCTGTTTCTGTAGTGCAGTGCAGGGGAGAGCCTGGGAGCCTTCCCACCAGCATTTCTGTGAGGGAAAATGGCGCTGTGTGCTGAGGAGAATAGGCCCCGCCCCCTTTTCGGCTGGCTTCTTCTCCCGTTTTTCTGAGACCTGGCAGGGGTTAAATACATCCATATAGCCCCCAGGGGCTATATGTGATGTATTTTTAGCCAGAATAAGGTACTATCATTGCTGCCCAGGGCGCCCCCCCCAGCACCCTGCACCCTCAGTGACCGCTGTTATGAAGTGTGCTGACAACAATGGCGCACAGCTGCAGTGCTGTGCGCTACCTTATGAAGACTGAAAAGTCTTCTGCCGCCGGTTTCTGGACCTCTTCATTTTTCGGCATCTGCAAGGGGGTCGGCGGCGCGGCTCCGGGACGAACCCCAGGGTGAGACCTGTGTTCCGACTCCCTCTGGAGCTAATGGTGTCCAGTAGCCTAAGAAGCCAATCCATCCTGCACGCAGGTGAGTTCACTTCTCTCCCCTAAGTCCCTCGATGCAGTGAGCCTGTTGCCAGCAGGACTCACTGAAAATAAAAAAACCTAACAAAACTTTTACTCTAAGCAGCTCTTTAGGAGAGCCACCTAGATTGCACCCTTCTCGGCCGGGCACAAAAATCTAACTGAGGCTTGGAGGAGGGTCATAGGGGGAGGAGCCAGTGCACACCACCTGATCCTAAAGCTTTTACTTTTGTGCCCTGTCTCCTGCGGAGCCGCTATTCCCCATGGTCCTGACGGAGTCCCCAGCATCCACTAGGACGTTAGAGAAATCGGCATTGCATTTAATCTAGAGCCCAGTAGGCTAATGTCTCTTTGAGCATCTCTCATATACAGGACAGCATCTTTTATATGCCCCAGGGTCATTAATATAGTATCCTTGTCTAAGGTATCCAGATCCTCAGATAAGGAATCCGTCCATGCTGCTACAGCACTACACACCCAGGCCGACGCAATTGCCGGCCTTAGTAAGGTACCTGAATGTGTATAAATGGACTTCAGGGTACCCTCTTGCTTTCTATCCGCAGCATCTTTTAGGGTGGCCGTATCCTGTGACGGCAGGGCTACCCTCTTGGATAAGCGTGTTAGAGCTTTGTCCACCCTAGGGGAGGATTCCCAGCGTAACCTGTCCGTTGGCGGGAAAGGATACGCCATAAGCATCCGTTTGGAAATCTGCAGTTTTTTATCTGGAGATTCCCAAGCCTTTTCACATAACTCATTTAGCTCATGTGAAGGGGGAAAGGTCACCTCCTGCCTTTTTCCCCCATACATATGAACCCTCTTGTCAGGGACTGGGGTTTCCTCTGTGAATGGCAACACATCCTTCATTGCTATAATCATATAACGGATGACTTTTGCCAATTTAGGCTGTAACCTTGCATCATCGTAATCGACACTGGAATCAGAATCCATGTCGGTATCTGTGTCAACAATTTGGGATAGTGGGCACTTCTGACACCCTGACGGCCTCTGCGACATAGGATCAGGCATGGGCTGTGACCCCGACTGTCCTAAGGTTTCAACTTTATCCAACCTTTTATGCAAGGAGTTAACATTATCATTTAAAACCTTCCACATATCCATCCACTCAGGTGTTGGCGCCATCGGCGGCGACCCCACATTCATTTGCTCCCGCTCTGCTTCCACATAGCCTTCCTAGTCAAACATGTCGACACAAGCTTACCGACACACCACACACATACAGGGGATGCTCTTTTTTGAAGACAGTTCCCCCACAAGGCCCTTTGGAGAGACAGAGAGAGAGTATGCCAGCACACACCCCAGCGCTATATGTCCCAGGAATCACACAGTAACTTAGTGTTAACCCAGTAGCTGCTGTATATAAGCTTTTTGCGCCTAATTTATGTGCCCCCCCCTCTCTTTTTACCCTCTTCTACCGTGTTTCTGCAGGGGAGAGCCTGGGGAGCTTCCTCTCAGCGGAGCTGTGGAGAGAAAATGGCGCTGATGAGTGCTGAGGAAGAAGCCCCGCCCCCTCAGCGGCGGGCTTCTGTCCCGCGTTTGTGTGTAAAATAATGGCGGGGGCTCATGCATATATACAGTGCCCAACTGTATATATGCTGCTTTTTGCCAAGAGGTTCCTAATTGCTGCCCAGGGCGCCCCCCCCCCCCCCCCCTGCGCCCTGCACCCTACAGTGACCGGAGTGTGTGGGTTTAATGTGGGAGCAATGGCGCACAGCTGCAGTGCTGTGCGCTACCTCAGTTTGAAGACTGGAGTCTTCTGCCGCCGCTTTTGAAGTCTTCTTGCTTCTGTCACCGGCTTCCGGCTCTGCGAGGGGGACGGCGGCGCGGCTCCGGGATCGGACGACAAAGGGTGAGATCCTGTGTACGATCCCTCTGGAGCTAATGGTGTCCAGTAGCCTAAGAAGCAAGACCTATCTTCAGTGAGTAGGGCTGCTTCTCTCCCCTCAGTCCCACGCTGCAGAGAGTCTGTTGCCAGCAGATCTCTCTGAAAATAAAAAAACCTAACAAAATACTTTCTTATAGTAAGCTCAGGAGAGCTCACAAAGTAGCACCCAGCTCGTCCGGGCACAGATTCAAACAGAGGTCTGGAGGAGGGACATAGAGGGAGGAGCCAGAGCACACCAGTATCCAAATTCTTTCTTAAAGTGCCCTGTCTCCTGCGGAGCCCGTCTATTCCCCATTGTCCTTACGGAGTCCCCAGCATCCACTAGGACGTTAGAGAAAGATGGAATATTATTTCAAGACTTCTCCAAATTATACAAATGTATATATCTCACACACACACACACACACACACACACACACACACACACACACACACACACACACACACACACACACACACACACACACACACACTCTAACACTGTATAGCAAAAGCTTTACAGTCTCCTTTGCTTGCTGTTCAATGTACACTTACCCTGGTTTGTGCACGATCTCCCTAAGGACTCTGACTGCATCATCATTGCTCATGTTTTCAAAGTTTATGTCATTGACCTGTAGAAATAACACACATTTAAAAATGTTAGTGACTGGTTCAATTCTTAGATTCCACTGCCAAGCTTTCAGTCTTAAATCCTGGACCCTTTCAATCACCATAATTATTCCAGCAATGACGATAAGTACCTGCAATAACATATCGCCCGGTTCAATCCTCCCATCAGCCGCCACTGCTCCGCCTTTCATGATAGAGCCGATGTAGATGCCTCCATCCCCACGCTCATTACTCTGTCCAACAATGCTGATACCCAGGAAATTGTACTTTTCTAATTAAATAAAATATAGTAGAAAACATAACAAAACATTTACAACAGATAATAAACAAAACAAAAGCAGAGGTTACAAGAACTATCAATGGAAGACATGAACATAGGCCCTTTCCTAGTGGGCTATATGCAAGGGTGGGGCTAGTAGCACTTACAAAAAATAGGATTTTGGTACTTACCAGGTAAATCCTTTTCTTTGAATCCATAGGGGGCACTGGAGTACTCTTGGGATATGGGCGGCGTAGCAGAACAAAGGCACTGAATATTTAAATTTAGAACTCTCCACCCCTCCATATCCCTAGAGTACCTCAGTGTACGAACCCAGTGTTTTTACTGAGCGAACTACTATAGAGAGGTTGACAATGGAGAATTCCTATAACATAACGGACAACAACAAAGTTGACCCATAACGTTAGTGTCAACTAAACAGTTGACAGCATAACCGATAGACCTTTATAGTTTGAACCAATCGGTGAAAATGTGTTACCATAAGCTCCTTTGAGCTTAATACAAACCAGGTAAAACGTGTTACCCTAAGCTCCTCTGAGCTTAAAACAACCCAGGTAAAACTGCTCTGGGTGGGCGTCCAGTGCCCCCTATGGATTCAAAGAAAAGGATTTACCTGGTAAGTACCAAAATCCTATTTTCTTTTTCATCCACTAGGGGTCACTGGAGTACTCTTGGGACGTACCAAAGCTTCCCTCGTGGGCAGGAGAGCTGTTTGACACCTGTAACAGTAGGCAGCCAAAGCTAGATGCTGATGCCGCAACCATTCATAACATGTAAACGTGCACAAACGTGGTGCACTGAAGGCTATGTAGCCGCGTCGTAGACGCTCCACGACCCGCTGGGTCTGACATTCCCACAGAACCTGTGGGATGAGCTATTACTGGCGTAGGCGATTGTAACTTAGCCTTAAAGTAAGCCTGACTTGTAGTCATTATTATCCCACTGGATAATATCTGCTGAGAAACTGGCTAACCCCAGTTGGCAGCATTATAGAGAACAAATAACGTATCCGTATCACGTACTGTAGACGTTCGGGACATATATAAACGCGTAATGCGTGTACCACATTCAGAATTCTAGAATGTGCTGTCAACACAGGAACCACTATTGGTTTATTGATGTGAAAAATAAGAAAGCGGAATTCGTCCGAAGATCTGCTTTGTCATGAGAAAACTCAAATACGGTGGCTTGGAATACAAGGCACCCAAATATGAAAACAAAACCCTTGCCGAAGCTAAGGCTAGAAGAAAAATGTTTTCCCAAGTGAGAAACTTAATTCCCATTTATTGTAAGGGTTCAAAATATGAAAACTGTAAGAAATCTGAACCCAACCTCAAGTCACCTGGCACTGTAGGTGGGATAAATGGAGGCTGCACTTTGATGACACCTTGTAGAAAGGTGTGTACAGACGCAATAGAGTCAAACGTCTTTGAAAATAAGTTGACCACACAGATACCTGCACCCTTAGTGCCGATAAACGCAGTTTTCCATCCCACCCCGTTTAACAGAATACGGGTAACTTGAAGGATGATGTCGGAAACTTCCGAGCTTTACCACCTATGTAAGCACACCAAATTTTGTAATAATGAGCTGCCTTAAGCGGCTTACTAGCTCGTAACCTGGTGGTATAATACTGTAATGCCCTATTTCTTTTCTTAAGAGGGCGGTCTGAACCCTCACCCCGTCAACCGCCGCTGCGGTACATAGGTAATAGGTACATAGGTAACTATGGGTAAAAGAACGTTCCCTGTTGTAACAGGCTGGTCGTATTATGAGCGGACCAAGATCGTGTGCAAGTATTCCTTGGAGATTCGAGAAGCAAGCTCTCCGAAACCCATGAGATATCACTAGTATGACTGTGACGAACTGTCTTATGATCCGTTTTGGCAACGGAGAGAGCAGCGGAAAATGGTGGAGCCAGATACACGATGCTGAATGACCACACGAATGTGAGAGACTCCACCGCCACTGTCCTTGTGATCTGTTGTTTTGTACACATACTGAGCTGTAATTGTGGCGAGATGCCATCATGTATACCGGAGGGTAACCCCCTTCTGTGGACTCACATATGAAAGACCTCTGGATTTAATGTCCAGTTTTCAGGATCTAAATCCTGACGGGTGAGATCATCTGTCTAACAGATGTCCACTCACGGAATGAACCCCGTTCCCGTTGACATTATCACATAATGTGTTCTGGGCAATTGAGGATTCGAGTTACCTGCCGCATTGCCATGCGGCTTCTTGGTTCTCCCTGGTTGTTGTGTATGCAACTCCCGTTGCGTTGTCTGACTATTGGTCAGACTGAAAGCGAAGCATGTAGTGCATTGTAAAATGCACGGAGTTCCAGGACATTTATCGACAGCAATCTGTCGTGATCCGTTTCAGAACCTCTGTCGCTGATCTTTTTTAACTACAACTCCTGAACCTCTGAGACTCTCGTCCAGATTATATACACCCTCGCCCCCCTGTGGGAAACGCGAGTGAAGGCCGGCGAACTAAATCGCTTTGAAACACATCATTATTCTTAACAGGCGAAACTAGCAATGTACCGCTAGTGCGCGTGTTGGCGAATACAGCAATGTACCGCTAGTGTGCGTGTTTTGCACTAATTACTAGATGTACATTTGTTCTTGCTGGTGTAATAGGTAAATGTCTTCGATTTACCGTATTTATAATCTTACCTAGGAATTGACGTCGTTTAGACGGAATTAGATGCGATTGTTTTTGAACTTGATCTGCCACCGCAGTATATATTAGTAGCGCAAGTTAGAGGAACTTTGTTGAGACAGAGTTCTTATGAGCAGATCGTCTAAGATAGAGGAACTCTGTTGAGACAGAGTTCTTATGTCTATCAGGACTCTGAGATGAGCTATCATCACCAACATCACTTTGGTAAATACCCGAGGCGACAAGAAACGGTAGACCTGAAATGGTTAATGGTTGTGGCGTTTTGCAAACGCTAGAACCTGTGATGAACAAACCGGAATGGGTAAATACGCATTGTGAAGATCAAATGCAATTATGCAATTTTGTGGCTCTAATAAGCAAAATACTAACCGCAGAAATTCCATTTTCAAACTGCAGTAAGTGACTTGCTGATTGAGATTGCGACGGAGCTGTCTGGTTTTGCTCAAACAGAGGGGAATAAGTAACCCTGACTCTGTTGGTGTACTACTGCCTGGATTATAAAGACAGCTGAAAACCAGCAGAGACTAAATGGCAACCTGCCAAACCGTTCGACAGAGGCAGTCTTGTCCTTTATCTGTAAATAGCTGAGACATCCATGAGTTGAAGTCTGGAACCCCCGCAAATGTAAGATGTAAAGACGCGCTTCCACAATTGGAAAAGAGGTCATCAAACCACTGGCTTGCTGACTGTAGCGTCCTGTCGTTACAAGGCGTGACTGTTTTGTACCACCGTCTGGAAAAACTGAAGTCTAAAGGGAATAAACGCCGGCACAAGTATTTCCGTTTTGATACTGGATGCGGTAATGGCTGAATATCAAATTTAGGACCAAACAAGCTCTGGCCTTGTCGTGCTGAAACTAGCGACGATGAAAAGTGAGAATCGAAGTAACCGGCGTTAGTAGAAGCTTTACAGATATACTCTGCAGCTTCTTTTAACAGTTATCTCATTGTTTCCATACATAGAGTCTAGTGACCCAAATGTATCTTGGGTCTTTATAATGTTTGACACAAACGCATTTACCAATGGTGGATCGCCTCATTTTGGAAACGATTAAATAGTGGTCAAAGTCTACTCAGTCTTTGTAAAAATGGAGACATTGACTCACTGGGATTTAGCAATGTACGTCAACAACCCCGCACTATCTGAGTGCTGGTCTAATGTACCCTTCTCACTCGTAGTTATCGGTGTGAGATCTGACATAGAATCGTGCATTAAATTATAAGACCAGTTAAATAAACACCCTGGTACCCAAAGGGAATTTGGCCCTTTGGAAAGTCTTTTGTTAGAGCAGGCGGAGTACTTCCGAGACTCCGATGTTACCGCTCTTTTAATGTGAATTGCCCATGCTTATAGGATTTTTAAAATTATTTTTAGTCTGCGCTAGAGCCTTACTCGCTATGCAGACAGACACCACAATAGGCAACGGACAGACACTTGCACGACTTATTGAAGTTATTATGTGTCATATATATATTTTATTGTATATGAAACTCATGGTTGTTCCTCTCTACGGAAATCTTTAGTAAAAGGCGAAAGATTTATTAGCTCTGAAGAGAAACAAGAGTATTCTTATGTGAAAAGCAGTTCACATGGGCATGTGAAACCCGAACCAAATTCCCACTAACACCCCTGCGCCTCTGGTGGCTTAGAGATGTAGGGCAGGAATGTTCCAGAATTACAAACTGGAAAACAACAGGAAGCATGGTTAAAATGGCCCCTTTGCCATGCTGACCCTGATAATCACAGAACAAATTACAAATGTTTCCGTGTTAATATATTATACAGTATAATCACAGGCCGGGTACAACACATGCTCTATGAATAAATATATCTAAGCTCATAGCCTATGATAATTACATACATTAATATATTTATACAGCATTAATATAGGCTCAATAGCCTATTATACAGTGATACCACAGACCTTAATATAGGCTCCCTAGCCTATTTACAGTGTTAATAACAGCCATTAATATATAGGCTCAATAGCCTATTCACAGACAGTAATATAGATTCAATAGCCTATTACTGCCAGGACAGGTACAATACCTTATAAATACCTGTGATATATATATCTATATACCCTGCTGTTATATTTGATCCGCCAGCTTCCACCGTGCCTCTTCCCCCCCTGTAACGCTGTGTCTGCGGGAAGCCTGCACTGGCATGTCACCGTCTCTGTACTGAGACTGATGGAGCTGCGGCTGTATGGCGCTGGGCGGCCGGACGTAGCTGGGCGGCCGAACTCTCTGCGGAAGGCCTGCACTAGCACTTGTGGATGGAAGGTGCCGGAGCGGCGGTCATACTGAGTATGGCTTCCCCCCTGCTGTGCGGCCGGACGGAGCTGGGCGGCCGAACGGAGCGCTGGGACGGGCGGCTTGATGTCACCGTCTCTGTTACTGAGTATGGCTTCCCCCCTGCTGTGCGGCCGGACGGAGCTGGGCGCCGAACGGAGCGCTGGGACGGGCGCCGCTGTTAGACGTAGCGGCTGGGCTTGGCGGCGTATGAGCGGCGAAGCATATTAACCCCAACATAACGGGGCGGCAGCCTGCGCTGACCGCCCCGTTCCCCAGCCTACCTTGCTTGCTCCTGATCATGGCTGCGACGGGGCTTCTTATGTGTAAGCTCCGTCCAGCTTCAGTGATGCGACTCATGGCTGTGACGGGGCTTCTTCTGTGTAAGCTCCGTCCAGCTGTGTAGTCCTGGCTGCGACGGGGCTTCTATGTGTAAGCTCCGTCCAGCTTTCAGTCAGCTTCCAGTGATCTATGGCTGCGACGGGGCTTCTTCTGTGCAAGCTCCGTCCAGCTCTCTAGTTCTGGCTGCTCTTTGCAGGAGACAGTGGGCTGCCTGTGGCTGTGAGGGTGCTCTTTGTGAGGACCGACACGCCATGCGCTGCCCGTGCAGCAGCACTATCCCGGACCCATGTCTTTCTTGAAACTGGGAAGGGATGTGCTCTTAAAAAAAATTAAAAATAAAAATGAAAAATTAATAAAATCTTCCAAGTGTGGGAATCCCACAAGCCGATGTTAGTGCTTTGAGCACAGAAAAAACACTGGGTTCGTACACTGAGGTACTCTAGGGATATGGAGGGGTGGAGAGTTCTAAATTTAAATATTCAGTGCCTTTGTTCTGCTACGCCGCCCATATCCCAAGAGTACTCCAGTGACCCCTAGTGGATGAAAAAGAAATAAAAGAAAGAAATCAATATCTTCTTCCCAGGTAGATTTAAACCACTCTAAACACCTCAGTGACAAATCCATATATTTCTGTATATTACATGAATTTAGCAAGCAAATTAATTACATTCCAAACTCTTATATTAGGCTCTGCATTATTCCTTTATTTGTAAATCATGTATACAACAATCCAAGATATGAATGTATTATCTGCTTCATTTACTGTGGGCTTTGCATGCTCTTACAGCGATGTTCCTTATATGGAAGGTGGTGGGCTCAGCAAGTGGCATTTTCCTGTGTGGGGCTAGCAGCACATCTGCTAACCCCAGCACATCAGCAGCACATCTTCTGGGCTCAGACCAAAATTTCTGAAGACGATCATCGCTAATGCTCTGCAATTTATTATGAACCTTTCCAGGAAGTAATTTATGTACAACTTCTGGCATTACTTTTATAATATTCTAAATAATCAACTTCACCCTTGCTGTCACTCATTCTCTGCTTCTCTTTTAACTTTCACTTCATTCCTTTGCAGGGATGGTCACCCCCTTCCCCACTTACACTCACAGCCCTTGCGTAACACTTCTGTTCTGCTTTAAAATGGAAACTTACAGTATAAGTTAGAAAATACATAAAAACACCTTTCATATAGTGGTTGCAACCTCTATATGAAAGGTGTCTGTATGTATTTTCTAACACAATTTCACAAAATGCTGTTCAGCGCTACATAATATGTTGTAGATGAATACTGGGTAGCAATACTAGAAACAGAGGGCCTACCTAATTCAGGGGCAGATGTATTAACCTGGAGAAAGCATAAGGAAGTAATAAACCAGTGATATGTACAAGGTGATAAAGTCACCAGCCAATCAGCTCCAATATGTAAATTAACAGTTAGGATCTGATTGGCTGCTGCCTTTATCACCTTGCACATATCACTGGTTTATCATTTCCTTATGCCTTCTCCAGGTTAATACATCTGCCCCTCAAGCCCTGTCGCTGATGTGCAAAAATCGCTATGGATCAAGCATGCAGGGTGGACTTGCCTTGTGCTGGGTGTCCCCTGCATGTTAAAGAATTTGATCGTAGATGTGCGTTTTTTTTCGCACATCTACGATCAGGTCTGAATTAGGCCAAGAGAACACTAGACCGTGTCATGAATTTAATAATTATTAACATTGTTAATTAATAAGTACCTTATTACACAGTACTGTAAACAGAATATTTGTCAATTACATCAGTTGCTGCTCCAGTGGCACCAACAAAAACACTGAGAATATACAAAATGCATGCAACTTTCATCCTGGTCAGGACATCAAAATCATGAGTCCAGTGGTCACCAAACAGCCAAATTGGCATCATGGATTTTTTTTTTTTTAAACAATTAAAACTTTTTTTCCAAGTAATTATTAAAACAGTATTGCCACTACTATAAGACAGCAGAGGGAATGAAAAGATATTGGAAGGAAATGTGGCTGGTTAGTCAAACTCACCCATGTTTAAAGTGACCGTGATTATATTCAGAGACATGGTGGAATCTGTGATGCTGCTGAATGAAGAGGACTGGGAGGGGAGAAGCACATGGTTACTAGTGTGTTCAGCACAGATAATAGTAACATTTCAATAAAATGGCTGATCCTCTCTATTAATCAAGCCTTTATGTACTCACAATTCCTAAACCGCAAACTGCATGCTCCTACTCACCCGCTCAATGCGTGGGGCTTTTGGTTTCCTTCTCCGCCTCTTGTGTCTCCTCATTAAACGTGATGCACTACTCTGCTCTGTGGAGTTACTGAACCTGTAAAGAGATGTATAATTATATACAATGTTACAGGTGTAATGATCATTGCCTTTACAAGCATTGCTCCTTTCCAAAGATCCCTATGGGTGAAACCCAAACACATTGAACACATAAAACTATACACAAAGTTAACACTTAATTTACACCACTAATAATAATTATCAAACAGGGCTAGGAAACAGACTATACATAGCAGGCATCTCTCTGGTATCTGTTATCCCTCATAAAATAACCAAAATTAAGACTTGAACATAACCTCATTTATATAATTAGCCCAGTTACCAACTGGTGTTAAATAATGATATCTTTGTCCTTACTGGTTATTCTTTTTTCTGGAAACGAGCATGACACCCTGAGCATGAAAACCCCTGGCACTGTGCATGGAACCAAGAGCATGAAACCCCTGGCAACGAGCAGGTATTTTAAAAGTAATTAGAAGCCTTACTGTAGGACTTAATGTGTAATGGGCATTACGGTGTGTGGCATAAAGTATCACGGACATTGCGGTGTGTGTCATAATGTGACACAGGCATTATGGTGTGTGGCATACTATATCACGGGCATTGTGGTATGTGGTATAATGTCTCAGGGGCATTGCAGTGTGGCGTAATGTATAACGGGCATTGCGGTGTGTGGCATAGGGTATAACGGGCATTGCGGTATGTGTCACAGGCATTACGGTTTATGGTATACTATATCACGGGCATTGTGATATGTGGTATAATGTCTCAGGGTCACTGCAGTGTGTGGCATAATGTATCACGGACATTGCGGTGTGTGTCAGGCATTACGGTGTGTTGTATACTATATCACGGGCATTGTGGTTACGTGGTATAATGTCTCAGGGTCATTGCGGTGTGTGTCATAATGTGTCACAGACATTGTATGTGCTATAATGTATCAGGGGCATTGCAGTGTGTAGCATAATGTATAACGGGCATTGCGATTCCTGTCATAATGGGTCACAGGCATTACACTGTGTGGCATAATGTGTCGGGGGCATTACGGTGTGTGCATATTGTGTCATGTGCGTTATTGTGTGTGACATAATGTCTAAGGGCCATTGCAGTATGTGGCATAATGTATACTGGGCATTACTATAAGAAGGGAAAAATGACAAATAATGTAAGGGGCATGAATCAGGATTATTTTTCTTTCCTGTGGTGGCTAACGTCTGGGCGTGCAGGTTGCAAAACTGGGGTACAAGGTAGTCTTTTCCTGCAATGCCACGCCCCTTTATGCAAAGACACGCCCATTTCAATGAAACCACGCCCCTTTTTTGCGGAGCGCACGTTTGTCCCTTTACTAGTACCAATTATGGGGGATTTGGGGGGGGGCGCCGAAGAATTTTTTTGGCTTGGGAGAGAAAAATTTCTAGTTACGCCACTGGGCGAAGAGTAGACTGAAGACTGGCCCACAACACTATAAAGCACACAAATGGAATGTGAGATATCACTGCCGGCGCCGAGTGTGCCCCATGGATTAAGATAAAAGTATTTAACAGGTAAGGACAAAAATCTCCTTTTCTTTTCTCATCTATGGGTGACACTTGACAAACAGACCAAAGAACTTCCCAAAGCAGTCTAAAACCACATGGCTGCTCTACAAAGCTGCTCTGCAGAGGCACCACACTGAGCTGCTTATGTAGTACCACCAACCTTGTGGAATGAGCCCGCCCCAAGGCCGGGAACAGTTGGTTTGCAAAAAGGTAGGCCTAGCAGATCGTGAACCGAGGCCAGCCAGATGCGTTTGCGAAAGAGAATGAAAAGGGAGTAAGATTTTTAAAGCTCCTGCATTCTACCAATGTAAATATGGAGGGCCAACTCTGGAGACTAATCAGAGACAGAAAAAGAAGATACCACATTTTTCTGAAGAATGTGGAAGCGGGACACATCTTTTGGAAGGAATCCAAGGCGTGTCTGCTGCGCCAACTGATACGGATGAAAAATAAAAAAAGGGAGAATGACGTAACAGTGCACTCAAGTCAGACACCTGCTGGGCTGAGGTGATAATGAATAAAAAGACAGTCATCAAAGTCAGTCAGCGAAGTTGGTGGAAACCTTAAGTGCTTGCAAAAAAACAAAACTAGGTCCCACGGAGACACTGGTGGAACAACGGTGGATGAAGGTGGAGTAGTATGTCTGTCAGATACTGTAAAATCCTGGCCGAGGAAGGTTTTTAGGCACTCTGCAAAGTGCGGATGACAGAGGTTGAGAAGCAGCCTTGGCTGTATGACCCTTAGAAGACAGTAATGTGTTCCAGGTAATACTCCAACACACTTTGATACATAAACAAAAGTGTGCTTGAAACGGTAAAAGGCACATAGGCACAGATTTATCAAGCCTTGGAGCATGATAAATAGCACGGTGATGAAGTTCCAACCAATCAGCTCCTAACTCATTTTTCAAACACAGCCTCTAATATGTCAGTTACAAGCTGATTGGCTGGTACTTTATCACAGTGCTATTGATCACTCTCCAAAGCTTAATAAATGGGGGCCTAAATGTCTTTAGACAATAAGTGGTACCTAGCAGTATATTACAGATCACGCGCCTTATAAACAAATAAGTGTGTATAAAAACAATTATAAAAAAATATGCACACAGAAAAACACATTTAATGCAGAAAAAACTACAGATAATGAGCAATAGTGTTCAACAATCAGCCCCAATAGTGGGGAGAAGAGCCAAATATTAAACCTGACTGCAAGAGTGAGGTTCAGGGGAGGAAGCAAGGCAGGCAGTGAGAAAATGGCTGCCGGAATCCAGAGGTAAGGACAGAGGAGCAGAAGTAGCTCTGTGGCGGTTAGACTGCATGAGGGGACGTGCCAATGGGTGGGGGAAGAGCCAATGGGGAGAGTATACCTCCCTCTGTCTAGCCAACTCCAGGGAATGTGTCCCACACATCTGAACGCCACCCATTACCTTTATATTTCCTGGCGGTCTAGTGGAGTTGCGGATATGTCCGGAACCCCTCTGGCCACCTCAATGATTGGCGAACAGCTGCAAAGACACGGCTCCCAAGGACCAGCCTTAACTGGCCTCAATGCTCTGCCCACAGCTGGGCTCCTCCGGTGTGTGTCGGGGCCACCGACCCAGTTGCCAATTCACCAGCCACCAGAACTGGGGCTGCGATAGAGCTGACCCACTGACTGCTCAGTGTAAAAAAAAAAAAAAAAAAAGAACAAAAACATGCCTGTTCCTTTAGGTACCAAACAAAAACTGAATAGCCATCTCAGGGGCGGGGTACTGTGCTGCTGGGAAACAAATATTAATCATTTGGTGATCAGTCTCCCATGCTCCACTCTACAACCACAGTCTTTTTGTTTAGTGCCCCCGATGGATGATAAGAGAAATTAAACTTTAACTAGCTTGTTTATTTACCTTTACAAATGTTAGTAAAAGCATGTAAGCAGGTATGGAGATGGAACCTATTGTTCCTATACCAATAACTCTATATTCACTTCCGCTTGAATATATGATTGGGAGCTGCAGAGACATTTAGTCACTGCTGCTGTATTACACACGCCTTGTGTAAACACACAATATAAACCACAATGGTGGTTGATATGCAGGGTCACTGGCATTTTCTTAAAGCCAATGGAAAACCACCTTAATCCATTACATGGGATGAGACATAAAATATGTAGGTAGATAGTCTTTCTTTACAAATAAGGTTTTGTGCAGTGTAAGTTAGTTCAGTTTTGTTAATTTCTCACGGCACACAAACTAGTTCAAATACTTTGTGTGTGTGTACTACTCAGTTTGCATCATCATATTATAGCCAACGTTTCAGGGTTGGAAACCCCTTTGTGCGTCCTATTGCATTACTTTACAACTAAGATACATATTCACGGGAAAACCTGCAAAAAAAAAAAAGATGCCCAGAGTCACACGGCACTCACGCGTTATGTGTAACGCGACTTGTAGTGCACGGAGCATAGATGCAAGAGGATACATCTGTATATATAAGATTTTTTTCTATAATTTGAAATATAGTATAACAAGCATATTGAAAGCAGGGGCTTCCACACAGAATGTGTCTCATTCGTTAATTAAGCCAATAAATTCCAAGGTCAGTCAAAGTTGCCTATCATTTGTGGAAGCACTGCTGCAAGAGGATCAGTAGTAATATAGGGGTGATTATTGTGGAGAGTTTGGTAGGTTCCTCAGTGACCAGGACAGCAAATTTTACTTATGTTTCACATTTGAATGTCGATGTCAACAGAAAAAGGCAACAGGATCATGATATCTCTTCACCAATTCAAAGGGCAAGGCAAAACAAGGAAGCAACTGTAGACTACAAGTTTCTATATGGCAGGGGGTAGCTAGTTTAGATAAATAAATAAAACATTCCAACTCCAGAGCAGGGTATCTTAGTGGTGTTACAGTACATAAACTGCTCATCACAACTGCCAATACAGATGACAAGGTACAAAGACCACAGATTGTGAACTACTGAGCTATGGGGGTAATCCAGAGTTGATCGCAGCAGCAAATTTGTTAGCAGTTGGGCAAAACCATGTGCACTGCAGGTGTGGCAGATAGAGTTAGATTTGGGTGGGTTATATTGTTTCTGTGCAGGGTAAATACTGGCTGCTTTATTTTTACACTGTAATTTAGATTTCAGTTTGAACACACCACACCCAAATCTAACTCTCTCTGTTACATCTGCCCCCCCCCCCCCCTGCAGTGCACATGGTTTTGTCCAACTGGTAACAAATTTGCTGCTGCGATCAGATCTGACTTAGGCCCTTTGGACAAAGGTTATTTGGTCTAATGAACTCATCCTTCATCATATTCTAGGCAAATAGAGGAGTATGTGTGGTGCAAATATAGAGCGCTCCACAACCTAGTGCAGTGGTTCCCAAACCATTCCCAACAGTGCACTTGAGTAAAAGCATTTTTTTCACGGCACCCCTAGGATAAAAGTTTTTGTATTGATAAATTTGGGGAAAAAAATAAATTATGAAATTAAGTAAACTGCGCCTACCTGTTATCCTTAGGTTCAATTATGTGGTGGTGTACAGCTATGCTTATGATTGTTCACATGTATTATGATTGGCAGTCACTAGCACTGGTTTAGCCTATCACTTTGACCATAAATAATTTGATGTGGTCCTGGACCACCAATCCAAGGCAAGAGCCTTGGGGCACCCCAGGGTGCCTAAGCATACAGTTTGGGAACCACTGGCCTAGATTGTTTATAACAGTGAAGGGTTCTTGTGTAAACAAGTAAAAGAAAAAAAATAAGAATTTACTTACCGATAATTCTATTTCTCATAGTCCGTAGTGGATGCTGGGGACTCCGAAAGGACCATGGGGAATAGCGGCTCCGCAGGAGACTGGGCACAAAAGTAAAAGCTTTAGGACTACCTGGTGTGCACTGGCTCCTCCCCCTATGACCCTCCTCCAAGCCTCAGTTAGGATACTGTGCCCGGACGAGCGTACACAATAAGGAAGGATTTTGAATCCCGGGTAAGACTCATACCAGCCACACCAATCACACCGTACAACTTGTGATTCTGAAAAGATGGCTCACAACAATAATAACCCGATTTTTGTAACAATAACTATGTACAAGTATTGCAGACAATCCGCACTTGGGATGGGCGCCCAGCATCCACTACGGACTATGAGAAATAGAATTATCGGTAAGTAAATTCTTATTTTCTCTAACGTCCTAGTGGATGCTGGGGACTCCGAAAGGACCATGGGGATTATACCAAAGCTCCCAAACGGGCGGGAGAGTGCGGATGACTCTGCAGCACCGAATGAGAGAACTCCAGGTCCTCCTCAGCCAGGGTATCAAATTTGTAGAATTTTGCAAACGTATTTGCCCCTGACCAAGTAGCTGCTCGGCAAAGTTGTAAAGCCGAGACCCCTCGGGCAGCCGCCCAAGATGAGCCCACTTTCCGTGTGGAATGGGCTTTTACATTGCCACAGAATGTGCAAGCTGAATTGTACTACAAATCCAACGAGCAATCGTCTGCTTAGAAGCAGGGGCACCCAGCTTGTTGGGTGCATACAGGATAAACAGCGAGTCAGATTTTCTGACTCCAGCCGTCCTGGAAACATATATTTTCAGGGCCCTGACTACGTCCAGCAACTTGGAATCCTCCAAGTCCCTAGTAGCCGCAGGCACCACAATAGGCTGGTTTAAGTGAAATGCTGAAACCACCTTAGGGAGAAATTGAGGACGAGTCCTCAATTCTGCCCTGTCCGTATGAAAAATTAGGTAAGGGCTTTTATAGGATAAAGCCGCCAATTCTGATACATGCCTGGCTGAAGCCAGGGCTAACAGCATTACCACTTTCCATGTGAGAAATTTTAAGTCCACAGTGGTGAGTGGTTCAAACCAATGTGATTTTAGGAATCCCAAAACTACATTGAGATCCCAAGGTGCCACTGGAGGCACAAAAGGAGGCTGTATATGCAGTACCCCCTTGACAAACGTCTGAACTTCAGGAACTGAAGCTAGTTCTTTTTGGAAGAATATTGACAGGGCCGAAATTTGAACCTTAATGGACCCTAATTTGAGGCCCATAGACAGTCCTGTTTGCAGGAAATGCAGGAATCGACCCAGTTGAAATTCCTCTGTAGGGGCCTTCCTGGCCTCACACCACGCAACATATTTACGCCAAATACGGTGATAATGTTGCACAGTTACATCCTTCCTGGCTTTGATCAGGGTAGGGATAACTTTATCCGGAATGCCTTTTTCCTTCAGGATCCGGCGTTCAACCGCCATGCCGTCAAACGCAGCCGCGGTAAGTCTTGGAACAGACATGGTCCCTGCTGGAGCAGGTCCTTTCTTAGAGGTAGAGGCCACGGGTCTTCCGTGAGCATCTCTTGAATTTCCGGGTACCAAGTCCTTCTTGGCCAATCCGGAGCCACGAGTATAGTCTTTACACCTCTCCTTCTTATGATTCTCAGTACCTTGGGTATGAGAGGCAGAGGAGGGAACACATATACTGACTGGTACACCCACGGTGTTACCAGAGCGTCCACAGCTATTGCCTGAGGGTCCCTTGACATGGCGCAATATCTGTCCAGTTTTTTGTTGAAGCGGGACGCCATCATGTCCACCTTTGGTTTTTCCCAACGGTTCACAATCATGTGGAAGACTTCTGGGTGAAGTCCCCACTCCCCCGGGTGAAGATCGTGTCTGCTGAGGAAGTCTGCTTCCCAGTTGTCCACTCCCGGAATGAACACTGCTGACAGTGCTATCACATGATTTTCCGCCCAGCGAAGAATCCTTGCAACTTCCGTCATTGCCCTCCTGCTTCTTGTGCCGCCCTGTCTGTTTACGTGGGCGACTGCCGTGATGTTGTCCGACTGGATCAACACCGGCTGACCCTGAAGCAGAGGCCTTGCCTGACTTAGGGCATTGTAAATGGCCCTTAGTTCCAGGATATTTATGTGAAGTGACGTTTCCATGCTTGACCACAAGCCCTGGAAATTTTTTCCCTGTGTGACTGCTACCCAGCCTCTCAGGCTGGCATCCGTGGTCACCAGGACCCAATCCTGAATGCCGAATCTGCGGCCCTCTAGGAGATGAGCACTCTGTAACCACCACAGGAGAGACACCCTTGTCCTTGGAGACAGGGTTATCCGCTGATGCATTTGAAGATGCGATCCGGACCATTTGTCCAGCAGATCCCACTGAAAAGTTCTTGCGTGGAATCTGCCGAATGGAATCGCTTCGTAAGAAGCCACCATCTTTCCCAGGACCCTTGTGCATTGATGCACTGACACTTGGCCTGGTCTTAGGAGGTTCCTGACTAGGTCGGATAACTCCCTGGCTTTCTCCTCCGGGAGAAACACCTTTTTCTGTACTGTGTCCAGAATCATCCCTAGGAACAGCAGACGTGTCGTCGGAATCAGCTGCGATTTTGGAATATTTAGAATCCATCCGTGCTGTCGTAGTACTACTTGAGATAGTGCTACTCCGACCTCTAACTGTTCTCTGGACCTTGCCCTTATCAGGAGATCGTCCAAGTAAGGGATAATTAAGACGCCTTTTCTTCGAAGAAGAATCATCATTTCGGCCATTACCTTGGTAAAGACCCGGGGTGCCGTGGACAATCCAAACGGCAGCGTCTGAAACTGATAGTGACAGTTCTGTACCACAAACCTGAGGTACCCTTGGTGAGAAGGGCAAATTGGGACATGGAGGTAAGCATCCTTGATGTCCAGAGACACCATATAGTCCCCTTCTTCCAGGTTCGCTATCACTGCTCTGAGTGACTCCATCTTGAACTTGAACCTTTTTATGTAAGTGTTCAAGGATTTCAGATTTAAAATGGGTCTCACCGAGCCATCCGGCTTCGGTACCACAAACAGCGTGGAATAATACCCCTTTCCCTGTTGTAGGAGGGGTACCTTGATTATCACCTGCTGGGAATACAGCTTGTGAATGGCTTCCAATACCGCCTCCCTGTCGGGGGGAGACGTTGGTAAAGCAGACTTCAGGAACCGGCGAGGGGGAGACGTCTCGAATTCCAATTTGTACCCCTGAGATACTACCTGCAGGATCCAGGGGTCCACTTGCGAGTGAGCCCACTGCGCGCTGAAATTCTTGAGACGGGCCCCCACCGTGCCTGAGTCCACTTGTAAGGCCCCAGCGTCATGCTGAGGACTTGGCAGAAGCGGGGGAGGGCTTCTGTTCGTGGGAAGAGGCTGTCTGCTGCAGTCTTTTTCCCCTTCCTCTGCCCCGGGGCAGATATGAGTGGCCTTTTGCCCGCTTGCCCTTATGGGGACGAAAGGACTGAGCCTGAAAAGACGGTATCTTTTTCTGCTGAGAGGTGACCTGGGGTAAAAAGGTGGATTTCCCAGCCGTTGCCACCAGGTCCGATAGACCGACCCCAAATAACTCCTCCCCTTTATACGGCAATACTTCCATATGCCGTTTGGAATCCGTATCACCTGACCACTGTCGCGTCCATAACCCTCTTCTGGCAGAAATGGACATCGCACTTACTCTTGATGCCAGAGTGCAAATATCCCTCTGTGCATCTCGCATATATAGAAATGCATCCTTTAAATGCTCTATAGTCAATAATATATTGTCCCTGTCCAGGGTATCAATATTTTCAGTCAGGGAATCCGACCAAGCCACCCCAGCACTGCACATCCAGGCTGAGGCGATTGCTGGTCGCAGTATAATACCAGTATGTGTGTATATACTTTTTAGGATATTTTCCAGCTTCCTATCAGCTGGTTCCTTGAGGGCGGCCGTATCAGGAGACGGTAACGCCACTTGTTTTGATACGCGTGTGAGCGCCTTATCTACCCTAGGGGGTGTTTCCCAACGTGCCCTAACCTCTGGCGGGAAAGGGTATAATGGCAATAATTTTTTAGAAATTAGCAGTTTTTTATCGGGGGAAACCCACGCTTCATCACACACCTCATTTAATTCATCTGATTCAGGAAAAACTACGGGTAGTTTTTTCACACCCCACATAATACCCTTTTTTGTGGTACTTGTAGTATCAGAAATGTTCAAAACCTCCTTCATTGCCGTAATCATGTAACGTGTGGCCCTACTGGAAAATACGTTTGTTTCCTCACCGTCGACACTGGAGTCAGTGTCCGTGTCAGTGTCTGTATCGACCTGAGGTAACGGGCGTTTTAGAGCCGCCTGTACAGGTATTAACTGATTTGCCGGCTGTCTCATGTCGTCAACAGTCTTTTGTAAAGTGCTGACACTATCACGTAATTCTTTCCATAAGACCATCCAGTCAGGTGTCGACTCCCTAGGGGGTGACATCACTAACACAGGCAATTGCTCCGCCTCCACACCATTTTCCTCCTCATACATGTCGACACAACGTACCGACACACAGCACACACACAGGGAATGCTCTGACAGAGGACAGGACCCCACTAGCCCTTTGGGGAGACAGAGGGAGAGTTTGCCAGCACACACCAGAGCGCTATATATATACAGGGATAACCTTATATAAGTGTTTTTCCCTGATATAGCTGCTGTATATATTTATCTGCCAAATTAGTGCCCCCCCTCTCTTGTTTTACCCTGTTTCTGTAGTTCAGGACTGCAGGGGAGAGTCAGGGAGCCTTCCTCCAACGGAGCTGTGAGGAAAAAATGGCGCCAGTGTGCTGAGGAGATAGGCTCCGCCCCCTTCTCGGCGGCCTTTCTCCCGCTTTTTTATGGAAAAATTGGCAGGGGTTAAATGCATCCATATAGCCCAGGAGCTATATGTGATGTATTTTTTGCCAAAAAAGGTGTTTTTATTGCGTCTCAGGGCGCCCCCCTCCAGCGCCCTGCACCCTCAGTGACCGGAGTGTGAAGTGTGCTGAGAGCAATGGCGCACAGCTGCGGTGCTGTGCGCTACCTTATTGAAGACAGGACGTCTTCTGCCGCCGATTTTCCGGACCTCTTCAGTCTTCTGGCTCTGTAAGGGGGCCGGCGGCGCGGCTCTGGGACCCATCCATGGCTGGGCCTGTGATCGTCCCTCTGGAGCTAATGTCCAGTAGCCTAAGAAGCCCAATCCACTCTGCACGCAGGTGAGTTCGCTTCTTCTCCCCTTAGTCCCTCGGTGCAGTGAGCCTGTTGCCAGCAGGTCTCACTGAAAATAAAAAACCTACTTTAAACTTTTACTCTAAGCAGCTCAGGAGAGCCCCTTAGTATGCACCCTTCTCGTTCGGGCACAAAAATCTAACTGAGGCTTGGAGGAGGGTCATAGGGGGAGGAGCCAGTGCACACCAGGTAGTCCTAAAGCTTTTACTTTTGTGCCCAGTCTCCTGCGGAGCCGCTATTCCCCATGGTCCTTTCGAAGTCCCCAGCATCCACTAGGACGTTAGAGAAAATGGTATTCTATTTGTAATTAAAATGTAGAAATTCCAGTTACTTAGGAATGGCAGTGTTTTGTTTTATTACTGGTTTAGAGCAGTGTAAGGAGGATTTTTGGGCATTTTTTTCTAGATAAACCCCCGATATCTAGCTGGTATTGCTACTTCTAAAATGATTACAGAAATTCCAATTTTGCTTATTAATGTATGTGTGGTGTATATGGGATCAGTAGCTTGCAGTGCCATTTTAGAGACTCTTTATGTACCTCCGAGTAAGTTCGTGCTTGTACAGAAACTGCTGAATCTATGATCCAATATAGGGACTTTTACAGTTTTAAACAGAGGCACCCAACATCCAACCTGCAAGACAAATGAGTCCCGCCACCTACTGCAATCCGGCCCACACACCGGAACATGTTTAGAACAGTAGAATAATAAGATTTTAAACCTACCGGTAAATCTTATTCTCCTAGTCCGTAGAGGATGCTGGGGACTCCGTAAGGACCATGGGGTATAGACGGGCTCCGAAGGAGACATGGGCACTATAAAGAACTTTTAGTATGGGTGTGCACTGGCTCCTCCCTCTATGCCCCTCCTCCAGACCTCAGTTAGAGAACTGTGCCCAGAGGAAATGGACAATATGAGGAAAGGATTTTGTTAATCTAAGGGCAAGATTCATACCAGCACACACCAATCACACCATATAACCTGGAATATACGCAACCAGTTAACAGTATGAACAAAAAACAGTATCAGCCAGAGACCGATTCCAACTGTAACATAACCCTTATGTAAGCAACAACTATATATAAGTCTTGCAGATGTAGTCTACACTGGGACGGGCGCCCAGCATCGTCTACGGACTAGGAGAAAAATATTTACCGGTAGGTTTAAAATTTTTCTCTTACGTCCTAGAGGATGCTGGGGACTCCGTAAGGACCATGGGGTGTATACCAAAGCTCCCAACCGGGCGGGAGAGTGCGGATTACTCTGCAGCACCGACTGAGCATACGCAAGGTCCTCATCAGCCAGGGTATCAAACTTGTAGAATTTTGCAAAAGTGTTTGAACCCGACCAAGTAGCTGCTCGGCAAAGCTGTAATGCCGAGGCGCCTCGGGCAGCCGCCCAAGAAGAGCCCACCTTCCTGGTGGAATGGGCCTTTTACTGAATTTGGTAACGGCAATCCAGCCGTAGAATGAGCCTGCTGAATCGTGTTACAGATCCAGCGAGCAATAGTCTGCTTAGAACCTTGTTGGCTGCATACAGGACAAACAGAGCCTCTGTTTTCCTAACCCTAGCCGTCCTGGCTACATAAATCTTTAAGGCCCTGACTATATCCAGGGACTTGGAGTCCTCCCAGTCCCCCGTAGCCACAGGCACCACAATAGGTTGGGTTCATATGAAATGAAGAAACCACCTTAGGCAAAAATTGAGGACGCGTCCTCAACTCTGCTCTATCCAGATGGAAAATCAGATAGGGGCTCTTGTGGGACAAGGCCGCCAATTCGGACACCCGTCTTGCAGATGCCAAGGCCAATAACATGACCACCTTCCACGTGAGAAATTTTAATTCAACTGTTTGAAGAGGTTCAAACCAGTGAGATTTCAGGAAACTTAACATCACGTTAAGGTCCCACGGTGCCACTGGGGGCACAAAGGAAAGGGGGGCTGGATGTGCAGCACTCCCTTCACAAACGTCTGGACTTCTGGGAGAGAAGCCAATTCCCTCTGAAAGAATATAGATAGGGCTGAAATCTGTACCTTAATGGAGCCTAACTTTAGGCCCATATCCACTCCTGTCTGTAGAAAGTGGAGAAACCGTCCCAGATGGAAATCTTCTGTAGGAGCATTCTTGGCTTCACACTAAGATACATACTTCCTCCAGATACGGTGATAATGCTTTGCCGTCACCTCCTTCCTAGCCTTTATCAGAGTAGGGATGACTTCCTCCGGAATACCTTTCCCAGCTAGGATTCAGTGTTCAACCGCCATGCCGTCAAACGTAACCGCGGTAAGTCTTGGAACACACATGGCCCCTGCTGTAACAGGTCCTCCCTGAGAGGAAGAGGCCACGGATCTTCTGTGAGCATTTCCAGAAGATCTGACCAGGCCCTTCGAGGCCAATCTGGAAAAATGAGTATTGTCTGCACTCTTCTTTGTCTTATGATTCTCAATATTTTTGAGATGAGAGGAAGAGGAGGAAATACGTAGACCGACTGAAACACCCATGGTGTCACTCGGGCGTCTACTGCTACTGCCTGAGGGTCCCGTGACCTGGCACAATATCTCCGAAGCTTCTTGTTGAGGCGTGACGCCATCATGTCTATTTGAGGAATTCCCCAAAGACTTGTTATCTCTGCAAATACTTCTTGATGAAGTCCCCACTCTCCTGGATGGAGATCGTGTCTGCTGAGGAAGTCTGCTTCCCAGTTGTCCACTCCCGGAATGAAGACAGCTGACAGAGCGCTTACGTGATTTTCCGCCCAGCAAAGAATCCTGGTGGCTTCCGCCATCGCCACTCTGCTCCTTGTCCCGCCTTGGCGGTTTACATGAGCCACGGCTGTGACGTTGTTTGATTGAATCAGAACCGGTAGGTCGCGAAGAAGATTCTCCGCTTGTTGTAGGCCGTTGTATATGGCCCTCAATTCCAGTATGTTAATGTGTAGACAAGCCTCCTGGCTTGACCATAGACCCTGAAAATTTCTTCCTTGTGTGACTGCACCCCATCCTCGGAGGCTCGCGTCCGTGGTCACCAGAACCCAGTCTTGAATGCCGAACCTGCGACCCTCTAGAACAGGGGTGGGCAAAATACGGCCCGCGGGCCGGATGCGGCCCGCAAACCGATCCTGCCCGGCCCACTGCCTCCCCACCAGCGAGCAATGACAAGCGGCCCGAACGGCTGAGCTGCTCGTCATTGCTCTGCACTGCAGTACCTCCAAGCTGCCAGCGGCGCCTCTCTCCCCTGCTGCTGCGTTGTAGCAGCCTCCTCCAGAGTCCCCAGTGACAACGGCTGTGTTCAGCCGAGAAGGGGGCAGGGCTACGTGCCGATGAGGGGGCGGGGCTACACGGGACCTCAGGGGGCGGAGCTACACGTGACAAGAGCCAGACTGCTACAGATCCATCCTTCCTGTCACTGCCAGCCAGATCAGTAAGTTAATGGGAAAAGTGAAAGAAAGTGTGTGTGTGTGTGTGTGTGTGTGTGTGTGTGTGTGTGTGTGTGTGTTAAAGTGTGCATATATTTGTGTGTGCGGGCAGTGGCGTCAGACTGTTTTTAGGTTTGGGGGAGAGATCTTTAGCTCTTGCTGTACCAACCCCTCCCGTGTTCTGTCACCATGTCACCCCCATGTTCTGTCACTATGTCACCCCCCCGTGTTCTGTCACTGTGTCACCCCCCCGTGTTCTGTCACTGTCACCCTCCCGTGTTCTGTCACTATGTCACACCCCCTGTGTTCTGTCACTATGTCACACCCCCTGTGTTCTGTCACTGTGTCACCTCCCCGTTTTCTGTCACTGACTGTGTCACACCCCCCGTGTTCTGTCACTGACTGTGTCACACCCCCCGTGTTCTGTCACCCCCACCGTGTTCTGTCACTGTGTCACCCCCACCGTGTTCTGTCACCGTGTCACACCTTTCCCCAGTGGCCATAAGACACTGGATAATTTGCTTGCTGCACAATATTTATCCTAAATAAAATGTTAATGTGTAAAAAGGCTCTCTACCTGCCGTAGTGTGTAAAAGGGGCTCTACCTGGTGTAATGTGTGTAAGTGGCGCTGTGTGGCGCAATTTGAATAATGGAGACTATTGTGCAGCCTAATATGAATCTGTATTATTTTTTGCCCACATTCCTTCCACATGAAGCCACGTCCCTATATTTTTGGCAAGTGGGGCGAGCTGCTATTTTGTATGTGGCCCTCGGATACTGACAGGAAATGTCAAGTGGCCCCTCAGCTGAAATAATTGCCCACCCCTGCTCTAGAAGGTGAGCACTCTGCAGCCACCACAGGAAAGACACCCTGGCCCTGGTGGACAGGGTTATTTTCTGATGTATAAGTAGATGGGACCCGGACCACTTGTCCAGAAGGTCCCACTGAAAAGTCCTCGCATGAAACCTGCCGAAGGGGATGGCCTCGAAGGCTGCCACCATTTTTCCCAGAACTCGAGTGCAATGATGAACAGACACTCTTTTTGGTTTTAGCAGGTCTCTGACCATGTTCTGGAGATCCTGGGCTTTTTCCAATGGAAGAAAAACCCTCTTTTGTTCCGTGTCCAGAATCATGCCCAGGAATGATAGCCGAGTCGTTGGAACCAATTGTGACTTTGGCAGATTGAGAATCCAACCGTGCTGGTGCAGCACTTTCAGGGAGAGCGACACACTCTTCAGAAATTGGTCTCTCGATCTCGCCTTTATCAGGAGATCGTCCAAGTATGGGATAATTGTGACTCCCTGCTTGCGCAGGAGCACCATCATCTCCGCCAATACCTTGGTGAAAATCCTCGGGACCGTGGAAAGCCCAAACGGCAACGTCTGAAACTGGTAATGACAGTCCGGTACAGCGAATCTCAGGTACTCCTGATGAGGGGGGTAAATGGGGACATGAAGGTATGCATTCTTTATGTCTAGTGACACCATCAAATCCCCCCCTTCCAGGCTGGATATTACAGCTCGGAGCGATTCCATCTTGAATTTGAACTTTTTCAAGTACAGGTTTAGGGATTTTAGATTTAAAATGGGTCTGACCGAACCATCCGGCTTCGGGACCACAAACAGGGTCGAATAATACCCTTTTCCCTGTTGGACCAGGGGAACCTTGACCACCACTTGCTGTTGACACAGCTTTTGAATTGCAGCTAACACCACTTCCCTCTCCGGGGGTGAAGCTGGCAAGGCCGACTTGAAAAATCGGCGAGGGGGCACCTCTTCGAATTCCAGCTTGTAGCCTTGGGAAAAAAATTTCCGTCGCCCAAGGATCCACGTCTGAAAGAATCCAGATCTGGCTGAAAAGTCGAAGGCGTGCCCCCACCGGTGCGGACTCCCTTAGGGGAGCCCCAGCGTCATGCGGTGGATTTTGTAGAAGCCGGGGAGGACTTCTGCTCCTGGGAACTAGCCGAAGAAGGTGTTCTCTTTCTTCTACCCTTACCTCTGGCAAGGAAGGAGGAGCCCCGACCTCTTCTGGACTTATGTGACCGAAAGGACTGCATCTGACACTGTGGAGTTTTCTTTTGCTGTTGGGGAACAAATGGTAAAAAGGTAGATTTACCCGCGGTAGCTGTGGCAACCATGTCCGCGAGCCCCTCCCCAAACAACACTTCACCCTTGTAAGGTAAAACCTCCATATGCTTCTTTGAGTCTGCATCACCCGTCCATTGGCGGGTCCATAGAGCTCGTCTCGCAGAAATAGCCATGGCATTGGCTCTGGAACCCAGCAGCCCAACGTCTCTTTGAGCGTCCCTCATATATAAGACTGCGTCTTTAATGTGGGCTAAGGTTAATAATAAGATTTTACTTACCGGTAAATCTATTTCTCGTAGTCCGTAGTGGATGCTGGGGACTCCGTAAGGACCATGGGGAATAGACGGGCTCCGCAGGAGACAGGGCACTCTAAGAATTAGGACTACTGGTGTGCACTGTCTCCTCCCTCTATGTCCCTCCTCCAGACCTCAATTAAGGAAACTGTGCCCGGAAGAGCTGACAGTACAAGGAAAGGATTTTGGAATCCAGGGTAAGACTCATACCAGCCACACCAATCACACCGTATAACTCGTGATAAACTTACCCAGTTAACAGTATGAACAACAACAGAGCATCAGACAAACCTGATGCAACCATAACATAACCCTTATTTAAGCAATAACTATATACAAGTATTGCAGAAGAAGTCCGCACTTGGGACGGGCGCCCAGCATCCACTACGGACTACGAGAAATAGATTTACCGGTAAGTAAAATCTTATTTTCTCTAACGTCCTAGTGGATGCTGGGGACTCCGTAAGGACCATGGGGATTATACCAAAGCTCCCAAACGGGCGGGAGAGTGCGGATGACTCTGCAGCACCGAATGAGCAAACACAAGGTCATCCTCAGCCAGGGTATCAAACTTGTAGAATTTTGCAAACGTGTTTGAACCCGACCAAGTAGCTGCTCGGCAAAGCTGTAATGCCGAGACCCCTCGGGCAGCCGCCCAAGAAGAGCCCACCTTCCTTGTGGAATGGGCTTTTACAGATTTTGGATGCGGCAATCCAGCCGCAGAATGAGCCTGCTGAATTGTGTTACAGATCCAGCGAGCAATAGTTTGCTTTGAAGCAGGAGCACCCAGCTTGTTGGATGCATACAGGATAAACAGCGAGTCAGTTTTCCTGACTCCAGCCGTTCTGGCTACATAAATCTTCAAAGCCCTGACTACATCTAGTAACTTGGAATCCTCCAAGTCACGAGTAGCCGCAGGCACCACAATAGGTTGGTTCAAATGAAAAGATGACACCACCTTCGGCAGAAATTGCGGACGAGTCCGTAATTCTGCCCTGTCCATATGGAAAACCAGATAGGGGCTTTTACATGACAAAGCCGCCAATTCTGACACACGCCTAGCCGGAGCTAAGGCCAATAGCATGACCACTTTCCACGTGAGATACTTTAACTCCACGGTCTTAAGTGGCTCAAACCAGTGAGATTTCAGGAAACTCAACACCACGTTAAGATCCCAAGGTGCCACTGGTGGCACAAAAGGGGGCTGAATATGCAGCACTCCCTTTACAAACGTCTGAACCTCAGGAAGAGAAGCCAGTTCCTTTTGAAAGAAAATGGATAGGGCCGAAATCTGGACCTTTATGGACCCTAATTTTAAGCCCATAGTCACTCCCGACTGTAAGAAGTGAAGGAAACGGCCCAACTGGAATTCCTCTGTAGGGGCCTATCTGGCCTCACACCAAGCAACATATTTTCGCCATATACGGTGATAATGTTTTGCTGTCACGTCCTTCCTAGCCTTTATCAGAGTAGGAATAACTTCATCCGGAATGCCTTTTTCCGCTAGGATCCGGCGTTCTACCGCCATGCCGTCAAACGCAGCCGCGGTAAGTCTTGGAACAGACAGGGCCCCTGTTGCAACAGATCCTGTCTGAGAGGCAGAGGCCATGGGTCCTCTGTGAGCATTTCTTGCAGTTCAGGGGAACCAAGTCCTTCTTGGCCAATCCGGAACAATGAGTATTGTTCTCACTCCTCTTTTTCTTACGATTCTCAGCACCTTGGGTATGAGAGGAAGAGGAGGAAACACATAGACCGACTGGAACACCCACGGTGTTACTAGTGCGTCCACAGCTATCGCCTGAGGGTCTCTTGACCTGGCGCAATACTTTTGTAGCTTTTTGTTGAGGCGGGATGCCATCATGTCCACCTGTGGCAGTTCCCATCGATTTGTAATCTGTGTGAAGACTTCTTGATGAAGTCCCCACTCTCCCGGGTGGAGGTTGTGCCTGCTGAGGAAGTCTGCTTCCCAGTTGTCCACTCCCAGAATGAACACTGCTGACAGTGCTTGCACGTGATTCTCCGCCCAACGAAGAATTCTGGTGGCCTCTGCCATCGCCACCCTGCTTCTTGTGCCGCCCTGGCGGTTTACATGAGCCACTGCGGTGATGTTGTCTGACTGAATCAGCACCGGTTGGTTGCGAAGCAGAGGCTCCGCTTGACTCAGGGCGTTGTATATGGCCCTTAGTTCCAGGATATTGATGTGCAGACAAGCCTCCTGACTTGACCACAGCCCTTGGAAGTTTCTTCCCTGAGTGACTGCCCCCCACCCTCGGAGGCTTGCATCCGTGGTCACCAGGACCCAGTCCTGTATGCCGAACCTGCGGCCCTCGAGAAGGTGAGCACGTTGCAGCCACCACAGAAGAGACACCCTGGCCCTGGGGGATAGGGTGATCCGCCGATGCATCTGAAGATGCGATCCGGACCACTTGTCCAACAGATCCCACTGAAAATTCCTCGCATGGAACCTGCCGAAGGGAATGGCTTCGTATGACGCCACCATCTTTCCCAGGACTCGCGTGCATTGATGCACCGACACCTGTTTTGGTTTTAAGAGGTCTCTGACCAGGGTCACGAGCTCCTGGGCCTTCTCCTCCGGGAGAAACACCTTCTTCTGGTCTGTGTCCAGAATCATGCCCAGGAAGGGCAGTCTCGTCGTAGGAATCAGCTGCGACTTTGGAATATTCAGAATCCAGCCGTGCTGTAGTAACACCTCCCGAGAGTGTGCTACGCTGATCAGCAACTGCTCTCTGGACCTCGCCTTTATGAGGAGATCGTCCAAGTATGGGATAATTGTGACTCCTTGCTTTCGCAGGAGCACCATCATTTCCGCCATTACCTTGGTAAATATTCTCGGTGCCGTGGACAGACCAAACGGCAACGTCTGGAATTGGTAATGACAGTCCTGTACCACAAATCTGAGGTACTCCTGATGAGGTGGATAAATGGGGACATGCAGGTAAGCATCCTTTATGTCCAGAGACACCATAAAATCCCCCTCTTCCAGGCTCGCAATAACCGCCCTGAGCGATTCCATCTTGAACTTGAACCTTTTTTAGGTAAATGTTCAGGGATTTTAAATTCAATATGAGTCTGACCGAACCGTCCGGTTTCGGAACCACAAACATTGTGGAATAGTAACCCCTTCCCTGTTGAGGGAGGGGAACCTGTACCACCACCTGCTGGAGATATAATTTGTGAATTGCCGCTAACACTACTTCCCTTTCTATGGGAGAAGCTGGCAGGGCCGATTTGAGGTAACGGTGAGGGGGCATCACTTCGAATTCCAGCTTGTATCCCTGAAACACAATCTGTATAGCCCAGGGATCCACCTGTGAGCAAACCCACTGGTGGCTGAAATTTCGGAGACGCGCCCCCACCGCTCCTGGCTCCACCTGTGGAACCCCAGCGTCATGCGGTGGATTTAGTGGAAGCCAGGGAGGACTTCTGTTCCTGGGAACTAGCTGTATTGTGCAGCTTCTTTCCTCTACCCCTGCCTCAGGCAAGAAAAGACGCACCTCGGACTTTCTTGCCTCTTTGCGATCGAAAGGACTGCATTTGGTAATACGGTGCTTTCTTAGGTTGTGAGGGAATATATGGCAAAAAATTTGACTACCCAGCCGTAGCTGTGGAAACTAGGTCCGAGAGACCGTCCCCAAACAATTCCTCACCCTTATAAGGTAAAACCTCCATGTGCTTTTTTGAGTCGGCATCACCTGTCCATTGCAGAGTCCACAGGACCCTTCTGGCAGAAATTGACATTGCATTTATTCTAGAGCCCAGTAGGCAAATGTCTCTCTGGGCATCCCTCATATATAGGACAGCGTCTTTTATATGCCCCAGGGTCAGTAATATAGTATCCTTGTCCAAGGTATCAAGTTCCTCAGACAGGGTATCTGTCCATGCTGCTACAGCACTACACATCCAGGCCGACGCAATTGCCGGCCTCAGTAGGGTACCTGAATGTGTATAAACGGACTTCAGGATACCTTCCTGCTTCCTATCCGCAGGATCCTTTAGGGAGGCCGTATCCTGTGACGGCAGGGCCACCTTCTTAGATAAGCGTGTCAAAGCTTTGTCTACCCTAGGGGAGGATTCCCAGCGTAACCTGTCCGTTGGCGGGAAAGGATACGCCATAAGTAACCGTTTGGAAATCTGCACTTTCCTATCAGGAGAATCCCAAGCTTTTTCACATAACTCATTTAACTCACGTGAAGGGGGAAAAGTCACTTCTTGCCTTTTTTCCCCAAACATATAAACCCTCTTGTCAGGGACAGGGTTTACCTCTGAAATGTGCAATACATCCTTCATTGCTATAATCATGTAGCGGATGGCTTTAGCCATTTTAGGCTGCAACTTTGCATTATCGCCATCGACACTGGAGTCAGAATCCGTGTCGATATCTGTGTCAACAATCTGGGATAGTGGGCGCTTCTGAGACCCTGACGGCCTCTGCGCTGTAGGATCAGGCATGGGTTGAGACCCTGACTGTCCCAAGGCTTCAGCTTTATCCAACCTTTTATGCAAGGAGTTTACATGATCATTTAACACCTTCCACATATCCATCCAATCAGGTGTTGGCGCCGTCGGCGGCGACACCACATTCATCTGCACCTGCTCTGCTTCCACATAGCCTTCCTCGTCAAACATGTCGACACACCACACACACAGGGGATGCTCTATTTGAGGACAGACCCCCCACAAGGCCTTTTGGAGAGACAGAGAGAGAGTATGCCAGCACACACCCCAGCGCTATATAACCCAGGAATTACACAGTAACTTAGTGTTTACCCAGTAGCTGCTGTATTAATGATTTTGCTCTAAATTCATGTGCCCCCCCTCTCTTTTTACCCTCTTTCTACCGTGATTCTGCAGGGGAGAGACTGGGGAGCTTCCTCTTAGCGGAGCTGTAGAGAGAAAATGGCGCTGGTGAGTGCTGAGGAAGAAGCCCCGCCCCCTCAGCGGCGGGCTTCTGTCCCGCGATTTTGTGTAAAAATAATGGCGGGGGCTCATGCATATATACAGTGCCCAGCTGTATATATGCTCTATTATGCCAGGAGGTACTCAATTGATGCCCAGGGCGCCCCCCCCTGCGCTCTGCACCCTACAGTGACCGGAGTGTGCGGGTTTAATGTGGGAGCAATGGCGCACAGCTGCAGTTCTGTGCGCTACCTCATATGAAGACAGGAGTCTTCTGCCGCCGATTTAGAAGTCTTCTTGCTTCTCTCGCCGGCTTCTGCCTTCTGGCTCTGCGAGGGGGACGGCGGCACGGCTCCGGGATCGGACGACCAAGGGTGTGTTCCTGTGTTCGATTCCTCTGGAGCTAATGGTGTCCAGTAGCCTAAGAAGCACGACCTATCCGCAGTTAATAGGTTTGCTTCTCTCCCCTCAGTCCCACGTAGCAGAGAGTCTGTTGCCAGCAGATCTCTCTGAAAATAAAAAACCTAACAAAATACTTTCTTATTAGCAAGCTCAGGAGAGCTCACTAAAGTGCACCCAGCTCTGTCCGGGCACAGATTCTAACTGAGGTCTGGAGGAGGGACATAGAGGGAGGAGACAGTGCACACCAGTAGTCCTAATTCTTTCTTAGAGTGCCCTGTCTCCTGCGGAGCCCGTCTATTCCCCATGGTCCTTACGGAGTCCCCAGCATCCACCAGGACGTTAGAGAAAAAATGGTATCTAGGGTATCAAGGTCAGCTGACAAGGCATCTGTCCATGCTGCAACCGCGCTACATACCCATGCCGATGCTATTGCCGGTCTGAGCAAAGCACCTGTATGCGCATAGATAGACTTTAAAATAGTCTCCTGTCTGCGATCAGCAGGATCCTTGAGGGATGCCGTGTCCGGAGACGGTAGCGCCACCTTCTTGGACAGGCGTGTTAAAGCCTTGTCCACCCTGGGAGAGGATTCCCAATGTACCCTGTCCTGTGCAGGGAAAGGATACGCCATCAGAACCCTTTTGGGAATCTGCAGTTTCTTATCTGGAGTTTCCCAAGATTTTTCAAATAACTCGTTAAGCTCATGAGATGGGGGAAAGGTTACCTCAGGTTTCTTTTCCTTATACATGCGCACCCCCGTGTCAGGGACAGAGGGGTCATCTGTGATATGCAAAACATCTTTTATTGCAATAATCATACACTGAATACTTATTGCCACCCTTGGGTGCAATCTTGCATCATCGTAGTCGACACTAGAATCAGAATCCGTATCGGTATCAGTGTCTACTATTTGGGATAGGGGACGTTTTTGAGACCCAGAAGGGCCCTGTGACCCAGTCCAATCCGTGGATTGACTCCCTGCTTTCTCCCTGGACTCTGCTTTGTCCAGTCTCTTATGTAATGAGGCCACACTTGCATTCAACATATGCCACATGTCCATCCAATCATGAGTCGGCGTTGCCGACGGAGACACACCACTCATCTGCTTCACCTCCTCCTTGGACGAGCCTTCCGCTTCAGACATGCCGACACGCACGTACCGACACCCCCACACACACAGGGATATATCTATAAGGGGCCCTTTGGAGAGACAGAGAGAGAGTATGCCAGCACACACCCAGCGCCAACTGACACTGGAACACACCCAGATAGCGCTTTTTATATATAATCAATGTGTATACACACTCACTGCGCTTAAAAAATGCCCCCCCCCCCCCTCTTTTCAGCCCTCTGTCACCGAGTTCAGCACGGGAGAGTCCGGGGAGCCAGCTTCTCTGCAGCTTCTGTGGAGAAAATGGCGCTGTTAGTGCTGAGGGATCAAGCCTCGCCCCCTCCAGCGGCGGGCTTCGGTCCCGCTTCAATATTTAAAAAATGGCGGGGGATCTCTCCATTTACTGCCTCCGCAGCCTAATGTGCCCTTATATGCCAGTCCAGAGGTTTATTGCTGCCCAGGGCGCCCCCCCCTGCGTCCTGCACCCATCAGTGCCTGTTCCGTGTGTGTAGTGTGTGGGAGCAATGGCGCGCAGCGTTACCGCTGCGTGCTTACCTCAGTGAAGATCTAAAGTCTTCTGCCGCCTTGAAGTCTTCTTTTCTTCCTATACTCTCCGCTGCGAGGAGGACGGCGGCGCAGCTCTGGGACGAACGGCGGGGTGAGACCTGCGATTCGACTCCCTCTGGAGCTAATGGTGTCCAGTAGCCTAAGAAGCAGAGCATATCATTTAAGTAGGTCTGCTTCTCTCTCCTCAGTCCCACGATGCAGGGAGCCTGTTGCCAGCAGTGCTCCCTGAAAATAAAAAACCTAACAAAATTCTTTTTCAGAGAAACTCTGGAGAGCTCCTCTGTAATGCACCCTATCTCCTCTGGGCACAAAATCTAACTGAGGTCTGGAGGAGGGGCATAGAGGGAGGAGCCAGTGCACACTCATACTAAAAGTTCCTTATAGTGCCCATGTCTCCTGCGGAGCCCGTCTATACCACATGGTCCTTATGGAGTCCCCAGCATCCTCTAGGACGTAAGAGAAAATTTTTAGTTATTGTTTTCAATAAACAAGACTCTACGGCCACACTACATGGCTATAACATTTAATGATATTGATGCTGAATGAGGAAACACATCATTATGGGATTGGAGGATCACTCCGTGGATGTGTTTATGCTGTTCAGAATAAAATCTCCACCCATCCTAACTAGGGTGTCCATTCCCGGGATCAGCGGGATCCCGGGATTTATGCCAAAAATCAGCCAGGATTCAATTTTCGGGATTAGAAGCTCCAATCCCGGGGATTGCGGGATCATGCGGCCTTTTGGGTTTTTAAAGCCGAGCAGAGTTGAGCGTCCTCAGTATGCTCAGATGCTGCCCGGCTCCCTCCTTACAGCTCCCCCTGTGCAGAGTGACGTGAAATCACAGGTCATGCTGCGCAGTCCGTCGTCACCGAGCCCGAAGGATGTGTCCCATCTTCCCGCCCCCGTAGTATGGGGAGTTATGTGTGCGGGGCAGGAGGGGAGGGGCAATCACACAGGAAAAAAAGACAATCCTGGGTATTCCGGGAATCCCGGTATTGACCATTGTTTAATCCAGATACCCGGGATTGGCCACCCTAATCCTAACCCTTATCCTGGCTGTCACTGAAGAGGCTGCTACAGAGCATCGGAGATCCTGTTGCTTGATCATGCTGCAAGGATATTTGATGCAGACAGAATGAAGCCTGTATCATTAGCATGTATCCCTAAATGTTAAAAAGTAATCTATACCTCCACACACATCAGTGGGGCTCTAAACTTAACATCTTCCCCATATATTATTATTTGAAAGCACTATTATGTAGCATACCCTGAATTGGGGGCCCTATTGTCTGTATACTATGAATTAAGTGCACTACTGTGTGGCATAGGATGAATTACAGGGCAGGGATAGTTATATTGCGGGGTCTGATTGGCATTGAAAAGGCATGATTGGTGTTTGGTCACAACCATCTCCGGGTACTTTTCAGAGGTGGTCACCTCTAAACCCATGCTGCTTGGCAGCGATAGTCGCCTTTAATCCAAAACCACAAATCTCTTGCCTGACATTGGGTCAAAACCACAACTCCATTACTTGTAATAATACAGCATCTCAACACAGCAAGAAAAATTGCAATATAATATCATTACAAATACGTTTATTTTATGATATTTTTCTAAAAATAATAAGAATTACACAGTACAGAACCCTTGTGTAATTGCATACCTGCTCGTAGAATCATCCTCATCAGAGTCAAAGAAGCTAGTTGAGTCCAGCTCACTGCTCATTAGGGTGGATGAACTTTCATACCCTCCTGTGTCTCTGCGCCTCTCCAGCTTTGAAGTACCATTGAGCCTGGGAGCTGTGAATGGGTAGAAACAAGTGAAAAATGTATTCAATTATTATACCACACCTGAATTAGATGCAGTTTTACAATGTATATCTAGATGCTGAAAAATAGAAAAAATTGTCATAATTAATCTTTCAAGACTCAAAAGTTTACAAAAATATACACATCAAAAAGCAATGTGCCGCAATACTTTGGTGCAATAGAAAAAGTGTGTCCAAAACTCAATGGGAGACATTCAGGGAAATTGTTCTAAAAATAACGGAAGAAAAATGGAATTTACTATAGCAATCAGGCTAGATAATCTGTCTAGTACAGTTTGAAAAAAAAAAAAAATGTGACCATAGACTGCTGTAGTATGTTTTGTTGCAATCACATGTATTAAGAACTTTAATACCAATTATTTCTGAAGTGTGCATGTGTTAAAATCTTCTTAGAACCAATGCACCATTTACAGTATGTCATATGGCCATAACATATTGTAGTATAAGGAGGAATTCAATTGTTTTTTTGAGCACCATAAGTAATGGGTGCCCAATAATTGTAATGCCAATCTGGTGTGAGTGCCACAAGCACCCATCAGTTTTGTTCGCACCCTCCTGAGGTGGTGAGTACAAATGCGTGAAAAGTCAGGCCTTGGAGTACCCAAGCTGCATTTTGCCAGCACGTCTAGTGCTTTAAATGGGTTTAGCAACTTTACGTAGCTAAACCCGGTAACTTAGGGTGCAACAACTGCGTTAAATCAAGGGAGCACAAAACAACTGCTCTGTTGCGTGCTCACTACTTATGGTCTTGCAAAAAAACAAAAAAACAAACAGTTGAATTCCACCCTTGACATTCAATGTACCAATATGCACTGCATACATAAATATATAGATTTAAATGGGCTATAGAAAATAAAATTTATATTATCCATCATTATCCATTGATAATGATGGATAATTGATCCATTGATCCATTATCCATTGATGGCACAACTATCTCCCCTAGCCCCCAAGTACGCTGTCTTGGCGTAATCCTTGACTCCTCCCTCTCCTTCAAACCACACATTCAGCACCTCTCACAAACCTGTCATTTTCATCTAAAAAACATTTCTAGAATCAGACCTTTTCTCACACAGGATGCCACTAAGATCATTATTCACTCACTGATTATTTCCAGACTGGACTACTGTAATCTCCTCTTAACTGGCCTCCCTGACAATCACCTCTCTCCACTCCAATCTATCCTCAATGCTGCTGCCCGGCTCATCTTCCTCACCAAACGCACTACGTCTATCTCCCCCCTCCTACAGGCCCTCCACTGGCTTCCCTTCCCTTTCAGAATCCAATTCAAACTTCTCACACTCACTTACAAAGCCCTCACCCACTCCTCTCCCATCTACATCTCTGACCTTATCTCCCTTTACTCTCCCACCCGTCCTCTTCGCTCTGCTAATGCACGCCGTCTCTCCTGTCTTCTGATTACTTCCTCCCACTCCTATCTCCAAGATTTTTCACGTGCTGCTCCATTTCTCTGGAATTCTTTACCTCTCCCCCTCAGACTCTCCACCTCTCTACAAAACTTCAAACGGGCTCTTAAGACCCATTTCTTTACCAAACCTAGCCAAATCTCAACATAACCCTCTGTTCCACGCTCTCTATGTACCCCATCTGTGTCATCCCTGTCTGTCTACCCCTCCCCTTAGAATGTAAGCTCTCACGAGTAGGGCCCTCTTCCCTCATGTGCTTATACTTTTCTTACTTTAATAATCCTCAACTGCCCAGATCCCACAGTTTTTTGACCACCTGGAACTTATCTCTATGTTTACTGGTGTAGTTATGCTTAGTTGCCCTGTACTTGTCCTATATTGTATTCAACTGTAAGTCACTTTTCCTATTTTTTATGTGCATTTGTACTCTGTAATCGGGCGCTGCGGAACCCTTGTGGCGCCATATAAATAAAGGATAATAATAATAATAATAATAATATATATATATATATATATATATATATATATATATATACACATACATACACATACATACATACATACAAACATGCACACACACAAACATTTTTAAATTCCACTCTTAAGGGGGGTACTCAAGGAGCGATCGCTGCTTAAAATCTAAGCAATCTGGCTAGATTGCTTAGATTTTAAGCCTGATCGCTCCGTGTGTACCCCCTACAGCGATAGCAATGCGCAGCCACGTGCATCGCTATCGCTGGTGCTAGATTGGGTGAAATGAGCACCCCCCCCACACACACACGCTCAGCAAACATCGCGCTGTGCTGAGCGGCGGGAGAGATGTGTGCTGAGCGGTTCGTTCAGCACACATCTTTCCCGCATAGGCCGGTGAGTACTGGCCTTTATTCTATAATAGATGTTCAGCGAATTTCTAAGCAATCTGACTAGACTGCTTAGAAATTAGCTTAACGTCGCTCTGTGTGTAAGGGGTGCCGGTGACAGCGATGCTCGCTCCCATGCTTCGCTATCGCCGGTGCTAGATTGGCCTGCATGCAGGCACAATCTAGCAGGTCGCTCATTTCACCGCTGGGTGAAATGAGCGGCCCCCCGTGTCTGTCACCCCCCTTGCTCAGTACATCGCGCTGTGCTGAGCGGGGGAGAGAAGTGTGCTGAGCGGTCTGTGCTAGACCGCTCAGCACACATATCTGGGGAACTCTCCCCTTTCAGAACCGGCCCTTAAGTTTAGGCTTTAATTAAGGCTAACAAATCAATCCTGCAGCAATAATAATAAGAATTTACTCACCGGTAATTCTATTTCTCGTAGTCCGTAGTGGATGCTGGGGACTCCGTAAGGACCATGGGGAATAGACGGCTCCGCAGGAGACTGGGCACATCTAAAGAAAGATTTAGGACTATCTGGTGTGCACTGGCTCCTCCCCCTATGACCTTCCTCCAAGCCTCAGTTAGGAACTGTGCCCGGAAGAGCTGACACAATAAGGAAGGATTTTTGAATCCCGGGTAAGACTCATACCAGCCACACCAATCACACCATATAACACGTGATAGGAACCCCGGTTAACAGTATGATAACAAATGGAGCCTCTGAAGAGATGGCTCACAACAAAACCCGATTTTTGTAACAATAACTATGTACAGGTATTGCAGACAATCCGCACTTGGGATGGGCGCCCAGCATCCACTACGGACTACGAGAAATAGAATTACCGGTGAGTAAATTCTTATTTTCTCTGACGTCCTAGTGGATGCTGGGGACTCCGTAAGGACCATGGGGATTATACCAAAGCTCCCAAACGGGCGGGAGAGTGCGGATGACTCTGCAGCACCGAATGAGAGAATTCCAGGTCCTCCTCAGCCAGGGTATCAAATTTGTAGAATTTTGCAAACGTGTTTGCCCCCGACCAAGTAGCTGCTCGGCAAAGTTGTAAAGCCGAGATCCCTCGGGCAGCCGCCCAAGATGAGCCCACCTTCCGTGTGGAATGGGCTTTTACAGATTTAGGCTGCGGTAAGCCTACCGCAGAATGCGCCAGCTGAATAGTGCTACAAATCCAGCGCGCAATAAACTGCTTAGAAGCAGGAGCACCCAGCTTGGTGGGTGCATACAGGATAAACAGCGAGTCAGTCTTTCTGACTCCAGCCGTCGTGGAAATATAAATTTTTAGGGCCCTGACTACGTCCAGCAACTTGGAATCCTCCAAGTCCCTAGTAGCCGCAGGCACCACAATAGGTTGGTTCAAGTGAAAAGCTGAGACCACCTTTGGGAGAAACTGAGGACGAGTCCTCAATTCTGCCCTATCCATATGGAAAATCAGATAAGGGCTTTTACAAGACAAAGCCGCCAATTCTGAAACCCGCCTGGCCGACGCCAAGGCCAACAGCATGACCACTTTCCACGTGAGATATTTTAAATCCACAGTCTTAAGTGGTTCGAACCAATGTGATTTCAGGAATGCCAAAACCACATTGAGATCCCAAGGTGCCACTGGGGGCACAAAAGGAGGCTGAATATGCAGTACTCCTTTGACAAAAGTCTGAACTTCGGGCAGTGAAGCCAGTTCTTTTTGGAAGAAAATCGACAGAGCCGAAATCTGGACCTTTATGGACCCCAATTTGAGGCCCAACGTCACCCCTGCTTGCAGGAAGTGCAGGAATCGACCCCGTTGAAATTCCTCCGTCGGGGCCTTCATGGCCTCACACCAAGCAACATATTTTCGCCAAATGCGGTGATAATGTCTTGCGGTGACATCCTTCCTGGCTTTGATCAGGGTAGGGATGACTTCCTCCGGAATACCCTTTTCCTTCAGGATCCGGTGTTCAACCGCCATGCCGTCAAACGCAGCCGCGGTAAGTCTTGGAACAGACAGGGTCCCTGCTGCAGCAGGTCTTGTCTGAGCGGCAGAGGCCAAGGGTTCTCTGTAAGCATCTCTTGAAGTTCCGGGTACCAAGCTCTTCTTGGCCAAATCGGAACCACGAGTATGGTTTTCACTCCTCGCCTTCTTATTATTCTCAGTACCTTGGGTATGAGAGGTAGAGGAGGAAACACATAAACCGACTGGTACACCCATGGTGTCACTAGAGCGTCCACCGCTATCGCCTGAGGGTCTCTTGACCGGGCGCAATATCTTTTCAACTTCTTGTTGAGGCGGGACGCCATCATGTCTACCTGTGGTTTTTCCCACCGGTTGACCAGCATTTGGAAGACTTCTGGATGAAGTCCCCATTCTCCCGGGTGGAGGTCGTGCCTGCTGAGGAAGTCTGCTTCCCAGTTGTCCACTCCCGGAATGAACACTGCCGTCAGTGCTAACACAGGATTCTCTGCCCATCTGAGAATCCTTGTGGCTTCTGCCATCGCCATCCTGCTTCTCGTGCCGCCCTGTCTGTTTACATGGGCGACCGCCGTGATGTTGTCTGACTGGATCAGTACCGGCTGGTTTTGAAGCAGGGGTCTTGCCTGGCTTAGGGCATTGTAAATGGCCCTTAGCTCCAGGATATTTATGTGAAGAGAAATCTCCTGATTTGACCACAGTCCTTGGAAATTTCTTCCCTTTGTGACTGCCCCCCAGCCCCGAAGGCTGGCATCCGTGGTCACCAGGACCCAGTCCTGTATTCCGAATCTGCGGCCCTCTAGTAGATGAGCCCTCTGCAGCCACCACAGCAGCGACACCCTGGTTCTGGCCGATAGGATTATCCGCTGTTGCATCTGGAGATGGGACCCGGACCATTTGTCCAACAGGTCCCACTGGAACGTCCTTGCGTGGAACCTTCCGAATGGAATTGCTTCGTACGAAGCTACCAATTTTCCCAGGACTCGTGTGCATTGATGTACCGTCACTTTTCCTGGCTTTAGGATGTCTCTGACCAGAGATGACAATTCCTCGGCTTTTTCCAGTGGAAGAAACACTCTTTTCTGGTCTGTGTCCAGAATCATTCCCAGGAACAGAAGACGTGTCGTCGGGACCAGCTGTGACTTTGGAATGTTTAGAATCCAGCCCTGCTGTTGTAGCACTTCCTGAGAAAGTGCCACCCCCACTATCAACTGTTCTTTGGACCTCGCCTTTATCAGGAGATCGTCCAAGTACGGGATAATTAAAACTCCCTTCTTGCGAAGGAGTATCATCATTTCGGCCATTACCTTGGTAAAGACCCTCGGTGCCGTGGATAACCCAAACGGCAGCGTCTGGAACTGATAGTGACAGTCCTGTACCACAAATCTGAGGTACTCCTGGTGCGGAGGGTAAATGGGGACATGCAGGTACGCATCCTTGATGTCCAGGGATACCATGTAATCCCCCTCCTCCAGGCTCGCAATAACCGCCCTGAGCGATTCCATCTTGAACTTGAACCTTTTGATATAAGTGTTCAAGGCTTTTAAATTTAAGATGGGTCTCACCGAACCGTCCGGTTTCGGTACCACAAACATTGTGGAGTAGTAACCCTTTCCTTGCTGAAGGAGGGGTACCTTGACGATCACTTTCTGTGAATACAGTTTTTGAATAGCCACCAACACTGCCTCCCTGGCAGAGGGAATTGCCGGCAAGGCAGATTTTAGGAAACGGCGGGGGGGAGACGTCTCGAATTCCAGCCTGTACCCCTGAGATACTACTTGAAGGACCCAGGGATCCACTTGTGAGAGAGCCCACTGTGTGCTGAAAAACCTGAGACGTGCCCCCACCGTTCCCGATTCCGCCTGAGCAGCCCCAGCGTCATGCTGTGGACTTACCGGACGCAGGGGAGGACTTCTGCTCCTGGGAACTAGCTGTGTGCTGCAGCTTTTTCCCCCTTCCTCTGCCCCTCGGCAGAAAGGATGAGCCTCTAGTCTGCTTATTTTTCTGGGGCCGAAAGGACTGTACCTGATAATACGGTGCTTTCTTTTGCTGTGGGGTAGCCTGTGGCAAAAAAGTCGATTTCCCAGCAGTAGCTGTGGAAACGAGGTCTGAAAGACCTTCCCCAAAAAGTTCCACCCCTTTATAGGGTAAAACTTCCATGCGCCGCTTGGAGTCGGCATCACCTGACCATTGCCTAGTCCATAACCCCCGTCTGGCGGCAATGGACATAGTGCTTATTTTTTATGCCAGCCGGCAAATATCCCTCTGTGCATCACGCGTCTTTTATATGGTCAATCGTTAGCAAAATATTGTCCCTATCCATGGTATCAATGTTTTCCGACAGGGAGTCTGACCACGCAGCAGCAGCACTGCACATCCAAGCTGATGCAATAGCGGGTCTCAATATAATGCCAGTGTGTGTGTATATAGCTTTTAGGGTACTTTCCAGCTTTCTATCAGCAGGTTCTTTTAGGGCGGCCGTATCCGGAGACGGTAGTGCCACCTTCTTTGATAAGCGTGTCAGTGCTTTATCTACCCTAGGGGGTGTTTCCCAGCGTGACCTATCCTCTGGCGGGAAAGGGTACGCAGCCATTAACCGTTTAGAAATGATCAATTTCTTATCTGGGGAAGTCCACGCTTCCTCACACACCTCATTTAATTCGTCAGATGCAGGAAAAACTACTGGTAGTTTTTTCTCACCAAACATAATACCCTTTTTTGTGGTACCTGGGGTATCATCAGAAAGGTGTAATACATTTTTCATAGCCTCAATCATATAACGGGTGGATCTATTGGAGGGTACACTCGTCTCATCATCGTCGACACTGGAGTCGGTATCCGTGTCGACATCTGTATCTATCATCTGAGGTAGCGGGCGTTTTATAGCCCCTGATGACATTTGAGACGCTTGGACAGGCACAAGCTGAGTAGCCGGCTGTCCTATGTCGTCAAACCTTTTATGTAAGGAGCTGACACTGTCACGTAATTCCTTCCATAAGTCCATCCACACTGGTGTCGACTCCGCAGGGGTGACATCACATTCACAGGCATTTGCTCCGCCTCCACATCATTATCCTCATCATACATGTCGACACAGCAGTACCGACACACAGCAGACACACAGGGAATGCTCTTACAGAGGACAGGACCCCACAAAGCCCTTTGGGGAGACAGAGGGAGAGTATGCCAGCACACACCAGGGCGCTATACAACACAGGGATATCACTATACAGAGTGTTTTCCCCTATAGCTGCCTATAATATATATATACTGCGCCTAAATTGTGCCCCCCCCTCTCTTTTTTACCCTTTCTGTAGTGCAGGACTGCAGGGGAGAGCCAGGGAGCTTCCTTCCAGCGAAGCTGTGAGGGAATAATGACGCCAATGTGCTGAGGGAGTCGGCTCCGCCCCTTTTTCGGCGGGCTTTCTCCCGCTATTTTATCGTTTCTGGCAGGGGTTAATATACACCTATATAGCCTCTGGGGCTATATATGGTGTTAGTTTTGCCAGCCAAGGTGTTATTATTGCTGCTCAGGGCGCCCCCCCCCCCCCCAGCGCCCTGCACCCATCAGTGACCGCAGTGTGTGGTGTGCATGAGGAGCAATGGCGCACAGCTGCAGTGCTGTGCGCTACCTTGGAGAAGACAGAAGTCTTCAGCCGCCGATTTTCCGGACCACCTTCTTGTTTCTGGCTCTGTAAGGGGGACGGCGGCGCGGCTCCGGGAACGGACGACGAGGTCGGGTCCTGTGTTCGATCCCTCTGGAGCTAATGGTGTCCAGTAGCCTAAGAAGCCCAAGCTACCACCACTTAGGTAGGTTCGCTTCTTCTCCCCTTAGTACCTCGTTGCAGTGAGCCTGTTGCCAGCAGGTATCACTGAAAATAAAAAACCTAAACTATACTTTCTTCTAGGAGCTCAGGAGAGCCCCTAGTGTGCATCCAGCTCAGCTGGGCACAGAAATCTAACTGAGGCTTGGAGGAGGGTCATAGGGGGAGGAGCCAGTGCACACCAGATAGTCCTAAATCTTTCTTTAGATGTGCCCAGTCTCCTGCGGAGCCGTCTATTCCCCATGGTCCTTACGGAGTCCCCAGCATCCACTAGGACGTCAGAGAAAAATAAATAAAAATCCAACCATTCTTTCAAAGCAAATATATGTAAACACAAAAAAAAAAAAAATTAATAATACAAATTACTATAAAACACTACAAGTTTTTAAATAAAAAAAGACATATCTGCTGTTTTCAGCCATCATAGCCTCACCCACGGTATACAATGATATGTTCCCATAGCTCTGCCATTGTTACTTGATTAAGGAGTCTGGCTGAGCCGTGATGGTGCTTATAGGCTTCATCATGACCCCTGCATTTTCCCTCTGAACCGTTATTCTGGGATTGCAGAGGAAAAGATAAGAGCAAGGGGGAATTATCTGTTATGGAGTTACAATAGTTACAATAACTATTTGCTGAATGTGTCATGTTGGCAGGTGCCAAGATTACTTTACAAACCGTAAACAATTAGCAGCAGCTATAATCAATACACTACACAAAATGACCACCAAAGAGTTATACATATAAAGAACGAATTTCCATCTTCAAAATAAAGGGGGGTACTCACGGAGCGATCGCTGCTTAAAACCTAAGCAATCTGACTAGACTGCTTAGGTTTTAAGCAGTGATCACTCCGTGTGTACCCCCACAGCGATAGCGATGTGCGGCCCCGTGCATCACTATCGCTGGTGCTAGACTGACCTGCATGCAGGCTCAATCTAGCAGGTCGCTCACGCTGGGTGAAATGAACGGCCCTCCCGTCTCCCCCCGCACACTCAGCACACATCGCGCTGTGCTGAGCGGGGGGAGAGATGTGTGCTGAGCGGTTCACTCAGCACACATCTCTCACCAAATCGGGCCATAACCTCACCAAAGAAGACATTCCCACAGGTACAAAATGTATCATTACCATTTATTTGTATAGTGCACCCATATTCCGCAGCGCTGTACAGAGAATATTTAGCCATTCACATCAGTCCGTGCCCCACTGGAGCTTACAATCTATATTCCCTACCACATTTACAAACACAACTATTAAGTATGGGTCACTTTTTGCTGGGAGCCAAATAACCTACCAGTATATTTTTGGAGTGTGGGAGGAAACCCAGCGTACATGGAGGAAACCACACAAGCACAATGAGAACATACAAACTCAACACAGTTAACCAAACCTCCGTGTTGTCAGGCATTAATGTTCTTTTGCTGTTGTGGTCTATGGACACTTAACATGTCTATTACCTGTGACATACTGTATTCAGCTTATTAGTTGCCACTATTCACCACTGAAATCAAAAAATATTATAGGCACCAACATAAAACACAAAAAGAAGCCATGTTAAAAAATAAAATTAATCAAACTTGACACATCAAGGATGGAAAAATATTGATACCGGTATATCAAAAATATTAAGCTAGTATGTCGCTGTCAAAAATATTAAGGGATTAAGCTTCTGTTCAACATCCTAAACACTAAATAACAATATTAAACTACAAAACAAATGCAAAGAGAAAACGTTTATCTGGAAGAAAAAAAAAAAAAAAAGCAAAGTCTGGCAGGTGGCTGTTTGAAAGAATGTTGCTAAGAAAACAAGTTACAAGCGGAGCTTCCAGGCGATGTTTACTTTAGATACTAAGAAAACGAGAAACAATTATTGCTCAGTTTTACTTATCTAAAACCCCCCCAAAGAAAAACAAAAAACCCTGTATTTTTCTAGAGCTCATGACTTGTAACATGGCTGACTGGCATTTCAGGATCTTTATATCATTTGCATACCTTAACTAGCATGTAAAAAGCCTCTGTTTTGGAAAGCTTTTATGTTACCTTCAAATGGATATTCTTTCTGTGAAAGCTGTATTAATTAGTTGAATAGCTGAGACGCATTGTAGAAGACTGTGATAAGAGTAGGCTCCAGTCATTAGCATTAGATAATCCTTTGGCCTAACTTCTGATCTTATCAGATGAAGGAATTTTGAGAAACCAATTAATCCAATTGAAAGGTGTATACATATATACACACACACCCTCCTACTTCAAGATCTCGTGGAGGACCAGTGTATGAAAAGATAGTCTTATACAACATTCTTCTGGTCCCAAAATGGAGGAAGACTTAAAACAAATGCTCTTTAACACTGATACAGCACATTATTCCTACGAGGAACCTATTGTACAAAGTATTTTTCCTATTTATTTAGTTAAGATGCCCTGTTTCCATACGTTTTAGTGTTGGCATTTAAATAATCACACAGCATGTGTGTTTCTCTCAGCATTAGGGGCTCACAAAGCACTGCCTTAACCTCACTGTCAGGCACCACTCCCAGTCTGTCACATCATCATCATTCTGGTGATTAGCGTGGATACACTCAGTATGAAAGGGATCTTTAATACAAACGTCAAACAGAAAGCTGTCAGACACTTTATTCTAGCAGTGGCCAACTCTCTTTCTCAACGAAAGAAACTCCCAAAATACACGATTGTGAATCTGCAACATCATCACATCTTGTGTTCATCAAGACACTTCAACCAAAACATGAGTAGCACATAAGACAGGAACACGCAATCAGGAAACAGGGCATGACATTACAAACATAACCAGGACAGATTTTACACTGATATCTGATCTGTGACATGTGATGTCTCTCTTCCAGTAACCAATATAACCGGTTTGGCCAAACAAACAGAGCGGTAACAAAGCAGGAGCAAGAATGCAGAGCCTGGCAGTATTGAACATAGTGTACATAAATGTTCCCAGCCTATCTAGAAATACACACACAACAGCAGAATACTGCAAGTCTACTTAAAATAACCTATTTTCGGCTTAAATTAATTCTACAAAGTTTTATTCAAGATATAAAGTAATTTTAATTTGTGTTCTGCAGAGAACTCTCTTTGATATAAGAGAACTGTGCACAGCACACAGCGAAGTATCGAGTTAAAAGGCAGATATCAGACACTCACACTGGGGACTCCGCAGCCGAGGCCCTGGGTACCAGAAGTCAGGGTGCAGATTGAGCGAATGTCTATCTTGGTGCGGAGCAGACTGTGCTCTCGATCGACTTCTTTCCCTACTTCCAAAGCACAGAACCACAACCATTTTGATACTATGGTACCTCCAATTACATCAGCTATCTTTGCAGTGGAAGCAGTTTGTCCACTGAATCATTCCATCCCACATTAAAGATGCAAGTATGTGGCCAACAGTATGAAATCCAATACACAGTATCCAGTAATCCGTGGTACATATTATGGATCTGTTCCTCAGATTCAGTAGATGTTTGTCTCCATCCAAACACTTTGATCCGAAAACCTTCTTTCATAAGACTTGCAGTTTACGCTGAGCCACCTGTGGAAAACAGTACGTGTTGGTCTTGCTGCTGCTGTCCCTTGCAGCATTTCATGCCTCGTTGTGAAGTCTCCTCCTCCTCTCCCACGCTCTTACCTTGTAAAGGGGTGGCCAAAGAGTCTCTGAGCAACAAACCCAAAACAATGTAGCTACCTGCAGGGTGTGGGCAGAGCCTGGTCTCCTGAAAGTTATGTCAAATGCTTTGTGACAGACTGGAGGGAAACTATTGTTCACCCTTCACACACCTGGTGCCACTGGAGCTTAGAGATCACCCTGAATAATTCACCTGCACAGCTCTGAAAACAGAGAGGATTGCACAGCCTCTGTTTCCTAACAGGCTGACAGCATAGCTGCTAACAGATGTATTTATCAGTAGCTCCACAACAGCCATGGATATGAAAATTAAAATCAGCGTCCATTGCTTATACCATGCCACATCAGATGACATCCCAATCACATGTAGATCAGGATTGTTCCCAATACACACTATTATTTGTGGCCAATTATGCTTGGATGACCAGTAGGCTGTTTTCCATTGCAGCATGTGTGGATGCACACTTCTTTTGTCCTTACAAAACATTATTCAATGCTGGTAATACGAAAGCATACTGAGATTTCTATCATCATTGAGTGGAAAATATCCTGGAAGTCAGTTTTGTATGTAGCAGTTAATGCTACAAATCCTCCTTGGTATGTCCCTTCTCTGTACATGCAGCAAGTAGACTACTTTGGATAGGATGTGCAGGGCAGTAGGGAGGGTGGTGCAGCAATGTCCTCGGGCAAAATGACCACTGTCCATGTTGTTCCTGCCACTCGCTGCATGGTCCTGAGCTCTTGCTGGGATGGATAGTATGCGAACAACAGTCCATTCTCTTGCCCAGGACACTATAATATCTAGATACTGTTCTGACGATGTGCACTCCTCCCGCTATTACATTATTGTTATTAACGCTTTAACAGTGGCCCAGATACTTACTTTTGGGATGTCAACGCTCGGTGTTCCGGCGCAGGGAATACGAGTGTATCAGGATTCTGCCATCGGTCACATGACCACCGGCATCCCATCTGGCGGGATGCTAACCACATCCCCCCTAACTATCCGAGCCCTGCAGAATGTTAACATTGCAGCAATATCTATATCATAACTGTCGACATTATGACTATATCCTTTCTGGATACAACTGGGATAAAAGCCAGATAATTGTGTAATGTGGACAGAGTTGACAATGGGGGTGATTCAGCATGAATTGCAACTGTGCTGAAATTGGCATTATGCGATTATAGCACATGTCGGTGAGCGCATGTGCAAGATCTTAAACTGCGATATCTTCAGAACGCAGTCTAAGTCCTGGTGGGGGTGGTGACGGTGGCATCAACGCCGCATTTTGTGGGTGTCGATGCAGTATTTGGGTGGCACAGTCCGGACAAAGCAGGTTGCGGGGTGGGCCGAAGCAGCTGTGTGATGTCACAAGCGGCAGCTGTGTGATTTCACAAGCAGCCGCTGTGACCCAAAAGATGGATGCCCTCTGCGTAGGCAGGGGGCCACCTTAATCATGTTAGTGAGAGGGCACAGAACCCGGCAGACTTGCCCTGTGCTGGGCATCCCCCACATGTTAGAGTAAAGGGTTGTAATTATGCGATTTGTCGCACAACTACAACCAATGCTGAATCGGGCCCAACATCCAGCCATATGGCAGTTACACCATATATAAATTACGGTAACTACATTGCACAACTTACAAAAATAAGAATTTACTCACCGGTAATTCTATTTCTCGTAGTCCGTAGTGGATGCTGGGTACTCCGTAAGGACCATGGGGAATAGACGGGCTCCGCAGGAGACTGGGCACTCTAAAAGAAAGATTAGGTACTATCTGGTGTGCACTGGCTCCTCCCTCTATGCCCCTCCTCCAGACCTCAGTTAGGGAAACTGTGCCCGGAAGAGCTGACACTACAAGGAAAGGATTTGGAATCCCGGGTAAGACTCATACCAGCCACACCAATCACACCGTACAACTTGTGATAACTATACCCAGTTAACAGTATGAACAACAAATGAGCCTCATTAACAGATGGCTCATAACAAAACCCTTTAGTTAAGCAATAACTATATACACGTATTGCAGAGAGTCCGCACCTGGGACGGGCACCCAGCATCCACTACGGACTACGAGAAATAGATTTACCGGTGAGTAAAATCTTATTTTTCTCTGACGTCCTAGTGGATGCTGGGTACTCCGTAAGGACCATGGGGATTATACCAAAGCTCCCAAAGGGGCGGGAGAGTGCGGATGACTCTGCAGCACCGAATGAGCAAACTCAAGGTCCTCCTCAGCCAGGGTATCAAACTTGTAGAATTTAGCAAATGTGTTTGAACCCGACCAAGTAGCAGCTCGGCAAAGCTGTAAAGCCGAGACCCCTCGGGCAGCCGCCCAAGAAGAGCCCACCTTCCTTGTGGAATGGGCTTTTACTGATTTAGGATGCGGCAGTCCAGCCGCAGAATGTGCCAGCTGAATCGTGCAACAGATCCAGCGAGCAATAGTTTGCTTAGAAGCAGGAGCACCCAGCTTGTTGGGTGCATGCAGGATAAATAGCGAGTCAGTTTTCCTGACTCCAGCCGTCCTGGAAACATAAATTTTCAAAGCCCGGACTACGTCCAGCAACTTGGAATCCTCCAAGTCCCGAGTAGCCGCAGGCACCACAATAGGTTGGTTCAAATGAAACGCTGATACCAGCTTAGGGAGAAATTGGGGACGAATCCTCAATTCTGCCCTGTCCCTATGGAAGATCAGATAAGGGCTTTCACATGACAAAGCCGCCAATTCTGACACACGCCTAGCCGAAACCAAGGCCAAATATATATATATGACCACCTTCCACGTGAGATACTTCAACTCCACGTTCTGCACCTTTTATCCGCTTGCCTTTCTGAGTCCGAAAGGACTGTACCTGATAGTACGGTGCTTTCTTAGGTTGTGAGGGAGCCTGAGGTAAAAATATCGATTTCCCAGCTGTTGCTGTGGATACGAGGTCCGAGAGACCATCCCCAAACAATTCCTCACCCTTATAAGGCAAAACCTCCATGTGCCTTTTAGAATCAGCATCACCTGTCCACTGCCGGGTCCATAATACCCTCCTGGCAGAAATGGACATTGCATTAATTCTAGATGCCAGCCGGCAAATATCCCTCTGTGCATCCCTCATATATAAGACTACGTCTTTAATATGCTCTATGGTTAGCAAAATAGTATACCTGTCGAGGGTATCAATATTATCTGACAGGGTATCAGACCACGCTGCAGCAGCACTACCCATCCATGCTGAAGTAAATTGCAGGTCTTAGTATAGTACCTGAGTGTGTATATACAGACTTCAGGATAGCCTCCTGCTTTCTTATCAGCAGGCTCCTTCAAGGCGGCCGTATCCTGAGACGGCAGTGCCACCTTTTTTGACAAGCGTGTGAGCGCCTTATCCACCCTAGGAGATATCTCCCAACGTGACCTATCCTCTGGCGGGAAAGGGTACGCCATCAGTAATTTTTTTTAGAAATTACCAGTTTCTTATCGGGGGAACCCCACGCTTCTTCACACACTTCATTCAACTCATCTGATGGGGGAAAAAACACTGGCTGCTTTTTCTCCCCAAACATAATACCCTTTTTAGTGGTACCTGGGTTAATGTCAGAAATGTGTAACAAATTTTTCATTGCCGTAATCATGCAACGGATGCCCCTTGTGGATTGTGTATATGTCTCATCCTCGTCGACACTGGAGTCAGACTCCGTGTCGACATCTGTATTTGCCATCTGAGGTAGCAGGCGTTTGTGAGCCCCTGATGGTCTTTGAGACGCCTGGGCAGGCACGGGCTGAGAAGCCGGCTGTCCCATGGCTGTTACATCATCCAGCCTTTTATGTAAGGAGTTGACACTGTCGGTTAATACCTTCCACATATCCATCCACTCTGGTGTCGACCCCGCAGGGGGTGACATCACATTTATCGGCACCTGCTCCGCCTCCACATAAGCCTCCTCATCAAACATGTCGACACAGCCGTACCGACACACCGCACACACACAGGGAATGCTCTGACTGAGGACAGGACCCCACAAAGTCCTTTGGGGAGACAGAGAGAGAGTATGCCAGCACACACCACAGCGCTATATAATTAGGGATTTACACTATTACAGAAAGTGATTTTTCCCTATAGCTGCTTAACATGTATAGTTTGCGCCTAAATTTAGTGCCCCCCCTCTCTTTTTTAACCCTTTGAGCCTGGAAACTGCAGGGGAGAGCCTGGGGAGCTGTCTTCCAGCGGAACTGTGAAGAGAAAATGGCGCCAGTGTGCTGAGGGAGATAGCCCCGCCCCTTTTAACGGCGGACTTCTCCCGCTCTTTTATTAATATTATGGCAGGGGATTTTTACACATATATAGTTTATTAGACTATATTATGTGTTTTTTTGCCATTTTTAAGGTAATCTAATTGCAGCCCAGGGCGCCCCCCCCCCAGCGCCCTGCACCCATCAGTGACCGGAGTATGTGGTGTGCATGGGGAGCAATGGCGCACAGTTGCAGTGCTGTGCGCTACCTTAATGAAGACCGGAGTCTTCAGCCGCCGATTTTCTCCTCGGAATCTTCCGTCTTCTGGCTCTGCAAGGGGGACGGCGGCGCGGCTCCGGGACCGGACGACCGAGGCTGGGCCTGTGTTCGATCCCTCTGGAGCTAATGGTGTCCAGTAGCCTAGAAGCCCAAGCTAGCTGCAAGCAGGTAGGTTCGCTTCTCTCCCCTAAGTCCCTCGTAGCAGTGAGTCTGTTGCCAGCAGATCTCACTGAAAATAAAAAACCTAACAAATACTTTATTTACTAAGAGCTCAGGAGAGCCCCTAGTGTGCAACCAGCTCGAGCCGGGCACAGATTCTAACTGAGGTCTGGAGGAGGGGCATAGAGGGAGGAGCCAGTGCACACCAGATAGTACCTAATCTTTCTTTTAGAGTGCCCAGTCTCCTGCGGAGCCCGTCTATTCCCCATGGTCCTTACGGAGTACCCAGCATCCACTAGGACGTCAGAGAAATGGATAATTCCATTATGTTCTCTCATGAAACATCAATGTGAAACCTTCCTCAGTGAAATAAGTTCAACTACGTCTGGACAGCTAAAGGTTTTACACAACAAGTGTTTGTGATAAAAGCTGATTTCTTGTCTAAACAGAGTGTTTGGTCAGAACAACTGACCATACAACCAGCATATTCACCTACAGCAAAAGCAGATAGCATACACAACACATAAAAAAGCACCAGAGATGAAATGAGTTAAGCCTTAAGCACTGTAATTAAAAATTCATAGCCGCTTTGGAAGCTTGTGAATATGGCATGAGAAGCAGAGGACAGACTCCTCCTGTTTAAATATACTAAGTACAGTCTCGATAAACATTTTGCAACAACATACAAATATGAATAAAAACTTTTATGATGGGTACACACTAGGCGATGTGCTCAGTGAGCGACATTGCCTAGTATGTCCCTCTCCCGCTGGCCGTGCCGCCTGACAACGGGCAACAACACTGTGCGTTATTGCTAGCAATATCACACAGTGACATAATGCCGCGGCTGGCCAGAGCATGCAGATTTGGACGAGGAGTCCAAATTGAGCTGCATGCACGGCAGAGACTGAGGGCCCTTAACGATCTGTGGGGCCAAGCATCGCTCATAGTTTACAGCGTACACACTAGTCAATATAGTAAACGACGTTGCTCAGGAAGAGTCAAAATTAGCAACGTCGTTTACGTTATCAACCAGTGTCTACGGGCCTTTATTCTGATGTGTCACTCCAGAAGGCATTGTCTAATCAGAGTTAAACCATATATTAATAACTTCATATCGGAGGTGATCTTTCTGATTATTACATTGGTTAGATGGATGTATCAGAATATCACACCATAATAAAACTAAAATGTAATGGTTTATCTATTCATGGTTATATATACATAAAGATATATTATAAGACAAATCACTTTTTCTTATACTTACTATAGCCTTATAACACTATGGCATGCGTCAATTGTGCCAAATGTAAGCTTTTCCCTTCCAATTACATATCAGGAAAAAATAAATAGCTCTATATGGCGACTTCACTGAAGATTGGAAAAACGTGTCTGGTATTTTGAATATCTGCTGCGAAATGCGGATGGCAGCATAATTAATTGGGACTAAAATCTTGTAACTCTCATTGCATAGGAGGGAAGATACTAAAATATACGTTATGGTTAGAACTTACCGTGGATAACGGTATTTCTCCTAAGTCCACAGGATAACACTGGGATATGATGAAGCGACAGTGGATTTGCACCACTCAGTCAAAGCTTTTCGGCCTCCCAGCATGCAACGGGCAAATCAGTTGCATTCCAAAGCTCAAGGCAGGAGCATCATAGATAGCCCTAGTCAGGCGAGAAGAACACACATACACAAACTTCCGTACAAGAAGGAAGAGGTTAGTGAGTAAAAGGATCCTCAAATCAGGATCATCAGGGTGGGATCCCTGTGGAACCTGTGGACTTAGAAGTACCTTTATCAACGGTAAGTTCTTACCATAACTTATATTGCTCAGACAGGGTCCACAGGTTATCCACAGGATAACATTGGGATTTCCCAATGCAATTTAGTGATGGGGACGCTACTGATTGGACAGGAGAATCCTTCGCTCAAATTTAGCGTCATGTCATAATGTCTAATGAATGTGTTAATTGAAGACCATATGGCTGCCTAACATATCTATTCTGCTGAAGCACCATGTTGTGCTGCCCATGATGGACCTCTAGCAGAGTGAGCAGAGACATTGGCCCTCATTCCGAGTTGATCGCTTGCTAGCTACTTTTAGCAGCCGTGCAAATGCACGGTCGACACCAACGGGGGAGTTTATTTTTGCTTTGCAGAAGTGCGAACGCCTGTGCAGCCATGCGGCAGCAAAGACATTTTGTGCAGAACAAGACCAGCCCTGTAGTTACTTATTCTGTGCAATGATTGCTGCGACGAGTGACACGGTAATGATGTCAGATACCCGCCCAGCAAACGCCCGGCCACGCCTGCATATTTGCAAACACTCCAAGAAAACGGTCAGTTGCCACCCAGAAACTCCCACTTCCTGTCAATCTCCTTGCGTTCAGCTGTGCGATTGGAATCGTTGCTAGAACCAGTGCAAAATCACAAAGGACTTCGTACCCGTACTACGCGCGTGCGCATTGCGGTGCATTCGCATGCGCAGATTAGGCGTTTTTTTTCAGTGATCGCTACGCAGCGAAAAACGGCAGCCAGCGATCAACTCGGAATGACCCCCATTAGCCGGAACAGGAAGATCAGCTTTAGAATATGCTTCTGAAATAGTTATCCAAAGCCACCTTGCCAGTGTCTGCTTATCAGCAGGCCATCCTCTCTTGTGAAATCCGTAGAGAATGAAGAGAGAATCTGTCTTTGTGATGGCACTGGTACGATCCAAGTAGATCCTTAAGGCACGGACCACGTCCAGCGATGCATCTCCCGCAGAAAGGCCAAGTACCTGGAAAGCCAGGACTACAGTTTCTTCGTTAAGGTGGAATTTAGACACCACCTTGGGAAGATACCCAGATCTAGTCCGGAGAACTGCTTTATCTGGATAAAAATTCAGAAATGGGGAACAACAGGACAATGCCCTAAATCTGACACTCTTCTAGCTGATGCCATGGCCAATATGTGACTTACCTCCTTCATTGCTTTTCGACTGCGAGTTCCTTCCTGATGGTTGAAGTACGCTACTGCCGTCGCATTGTCCAAGCGGATCTGAACTGGTTTTCCCTGAAGAACGTCCTTTGCCTGAATCAGTGCCATGTATACGGCCTGAAGTTCCAATATATTTATTGGCAGGCAACCTTCTTGCTTGGTCCATTTCCCCTGCAAACACGACCTTCCTGACACTGCTCCTCAGCCCTGGAGACTGGCATCTGTTGTCAGAATTTCCCAATCTGATATCCAAAAGGGTCTCCCCTTGTCCAGATGGGATGTCTGTAGCCACCAGGCTAATGACCTTCTTACTTCTATAGTAAGAACCATAGTCTGTGTTTTTATCATCTGATGCAACCCATTTCATTTGGCCAGAATCAGATGCTGCAGAGGCCTCGAGTGGAACTGTGCATACTCCACCATGTCGAACGTTGACACCATCAATCCCATCACACGCATTGCTGCGTGAATGGATACCTTTTGACTGTGTATCAAGTCCTGAATCCTTGACTGAACTTTGGATATCTTGTTCAGAGGTAAGATTACTCTCTGAAGGCTTGAATCCAGTACAGCCCCCAAGTGATTCATCCACTGTGACGGAACCAGAGACGATTTTGCTCAATTTATGAGCCACCCGTGGTTCTGCAGACACGTTATTGTCTGTTGCAGATGACATAGGAGCAATTCCTGCAACTGTGCCAGGATTAAAAGATAGTCAGGGTATGGAAAAATTCTTATCCTCTGCTGGCGGAGATAAACTGCCATTACCACCATAATCTTGGTAAATACTCTGGGGGCTGTGGCTAACCCAAAAGGCAGGGCCTGGAACTGAAAATGCTGTTTGAGGATAGCGAACCTGAGAAAGCACTGATGGGACAGTGCTATAGGAACATGCAGATAAGCATCCTGTATATCCAGGGATACCATATAATCCCCTGGCTCCATGGGCAAAATGATGGAACGTAAGTTTTCATCTGAAACAGAGTTACCAAAATGTACTTGTTCCGCACTTTGAGATTGCAAATGGGCTGAAATGACCAATTTGGTTTCTGAATTAGAAACAGGTTGGAGTAAAAACCTTGTCCTCGTGGCGCAGGAGGAACTGGAATGACTACTCCTGACTGAACCAATTCCTGAACTGCCTCTTGCAAAGCCCTGGACATCGTCTCTACCCGAGATGGGCTGGTACAAAAAAACCTTAGAGGAGGGTGCTTCTTGAAGGCAAAAGCATAACCTAAAGATACCGCTTTCTGCACCCAGGCATCTGTTGTAGACTGCTGCCAGATCTGTGCAAACTGAAGAAGCTGACCCCCCACCCTGGGATCCCCCAGGTGGAGGCTTGCACAATCAGGCGGATGGCTTATTATCTGTTTCACCACCTGGTCCTCTGGTAGCCCAATGCTTTTTAGTCTTACCAGACTTGTTGTATTGGGCCTGCTTGTCATCACTTTTTCCTTTAGCTTTTCCTTGAGACCGAAAGGGTTAAAAAGCCGGTACTTTAGGTTTGAAATTGTATGTGGAAGGAAACTTTACCTTCTTGGAGTCTGCTTTCGACTCCAAAATATTCGTCAATTCTTTACCAAAAAGAATATCTCCAGAAAAAGGCAAAGCTTCCAAAACCTTCTTAGATTCTGAATCAGCTTTCCACGTACGTAGCCAGCGATTGTTGAAGCTGATGCCCTAGAGGCACTAGTACCCATATCCAATACTGCTTCTTCCAAGAACATTGCAGCCTGTTTTATATGTGCTATATAGGATTTTTGCTCTCTAGATGCTATTGAAAAATCCCCCTCCAATGCATCAGCCCAGGCAGCCACTGCCTTTGCCATCCAAGCTGAAGCCATGGCTGGCCTTATGACTGCCCCAGACAGGGAAAAAATGGTTTTTAAACAACCATCCACTCTCCTATCCGTAACATCATTTAATGATGTTGAAGGCAAATGTAATGTAGATTTTCGCACTAATCGAATCACATGCGTATCTACTTTAGGAGCCACCTACCTTTTTAAACAACCCCCAGCTGGAAGAGGATAATTAGAACTCCATTTCTTAGGAATTCCAAACTTCTAATTGGGCATAGCCCAAGTATCTTCCATGATTTCCGTCAGCTGATCTGAACCTGGAAACTCAGTCTTAACTGTTTGGGGACGTTTAAACACATGTGCCTTGGTTTTTAACACAGGCTCTGCTGAATCCTCTAAGGAAAGAATGGCTTTCATTGCTTTAATTAACTCAGCTATATCCACTGAGTTGAGACCTTCCTCCTCCTCTTCGTATGCCGAAGCAGAGTTTATTGAGCTTTCATCCTCCGATGACTCCTAATCTGAAACGTGTAGCCTGTGAGGATGAAGATTTACTTACCATTGGCTTATCAGCCTGTTTCTTTTGAGAGGCTGCTGTTGGAAGTGATAAACCGCAGACTGGAAGCTGCATGTAATGGTTAATCGCGTAACCTATCCCTGGTACAGGAGATGGAGGAACTATCTGTTCAGCTATACTGGATAATGTCTGTGCAAACACAGCCCAAGGTGGATCAATCTGCATTTGAATCTGCCTTGTATTTTTCAAGAGACCCTGGTGAAAACTAAAACAATTTGCACACAAACCATCCTGAACCAGATCCTGAGAGGTTAACACAGCTTTGCAAGACAAACATGATATGAGTGTAGGTGTTGCTGTGAGTTTATCTTCCTCACCTTTGCCGCTCTTGGACATGATAAATAATTAACACTTCCACAGTGTACTACATAATTTGTGACTATAATCACTTTAAGCTTTTTAAAGTGACCTACAATCCGACCCTACCCATGCACCACCATTGAGGATCGGAATAGAAAAAAAACTGACAGAATATATAGTTTAGTCAGCAATCACACTAGCAGTCAGTTACATGTTATACATTAGTATAATAAGCAATATGAGCACATCATCAACGACAACTATATTTCAAGTATGTAGGAGTACATATTACTGATTCATGTTTAAACAGATCTACCGTATTCACACGCACAGCGAAAGAAACAGTAATAGTATACAGACTAATATGCAATAGGCACTTATCTAACTATTCGTACTCAAAAAGGTAGATAGAGACTTAGTGCTGTATTACCCGTACTCAGTAGTGTGGGATACAGGGAGACTCGCTTCACTTCCAGTACCGATCAATATGTTAGCGAATGCTGAGTGGATCCAGACGCTACTAGTGTACACTGCAGCTCCATGAACCTATAGTGAACACAGACACTCAGTGAACACAGACGCACCCGTCACACAGCCACCTACGCTGCGACTGGGTCCCCTTCGTGTACAGCGTCTGAGACGGAAGCGGGAAACAGTTCATGGTGGGAGACTTGGAGGAAACTGGTCATGAACCGGGGGGAGGGGCGACCAGGAGAGCGTCTACCCCATTGCTGACATCAACCCTAGGGATCGCGGCCTCATACTATTCCTGGAGCCTCTGATCCCTAAGGCCTAGAGCTGGTTGACCCGAGGTGGCAGCCGCGTCAGCGACTGTTTGGTAGTCTCCTCCCAAAACAGTGTGGCTGTGTCCGTATTCCCCTTCTAAGCGGAACAGATGCCTTACCTTCTCCCCATGCTCTGGCCACAGCCTGGTAACGTCTGCTGGACCTGCTAGTATATCTGACAGAGACGCCCGCTGAAACACCACTGTACTCGTTGGTAAGCATTGTCGCGACCCGGCGGAGAGTTGTTGGAGCGATCTTTCTAAGGTACGCATTTAAGTCGCTTTTTAGAAAGATCACTCAAGAAAAAATAGTAAGACTATAAAAATAAAATATGAAAGCTTAGGGCTGCTAAACACCAGCAGCGCCTCTTCTGACCATGGTCCGGCTCCTGCCGCACCAAACAAAAAACTGATTTGTCTGAGCCAGGAGGCGGGGATATATGGACGGGTTGCATATTGGGAGGCTGAAAAGCTTTGACCGATTGGTGCAAATCCACTGTCGCTTCATCATATCCCAATGTTATCCTGTGGATAACCTGTGGACCTTTTTTTTAGATTTAATTATTTGTATTTAAATTATGCATGACAATGTGAAAGACCAAACACTACCATTATTGTAATCATTCTGTGCAATTTGTAGCCATTTATTCTAACTGTAGATAACACAAGTCTCCACATGTGTCTCTTTGCATGTTATATTCTCCAGTCCAACATCTACATAAACAAACCTTGATTGATCAGTCTCTCCTAATGAGAAGAATTGGTCATAAACTTTTTAAAGTTTTCTTCTCAGGCCTCTAGTTCCAGGACATCCTTTGTCACATGGATCTCAAAAATGTACTCCCGTACTGTTAACTGAAGATGAGGTCTAAGTAGTACTTTACAAGAGAAATGCCAAGACAAACTTTCCTTTGAGGTTATTAGCACTCATTTGTAAGGCACTACAATGCTCTGCACCGCTGGATAGTGGTGAAAATACATGGCAAGGTAGAAAAATTAAATGCAGACATGAAAAAGTATAGAGAGGTTCCTGCTCATGAGAGAGATTACATTATCCTAGAGAAAGAGAAAAGAGGTGTGTGTCTCACAGTGGAGGTTGTGACAGTAGTGATGGTCTACTACAGTATGAGGAGTGCAGGTGGAAGTTGGATAGGTTTTCATAAAGCATTTACAGATTGGTAGGCTGCAGATTCCCTTTTTTTCATTCTGGGTGTCCCTGGTTAAGGTAACAGTTTCTCATAAACGCTTTATGTATCAGAAGCGAAAGTATGACCTCTAGCATCTGTCTCCTCCATGGCAGCGGCCATTTTAGGAGGAACAATTAGCAGATTGACATGAGGATGGCTAGTCCGCATGGGAATCTGCACTTAAACAGCGATGGACAGCACCAGCCCTGCGCCTCCAAGCCGGGGGCTGTAGTTACGCCACTGCTTGGTGAACAGATAGTGGGAATTAGAGCATTTGTCAGTAGAAGAGACACTGAGCAGTGGGATAGGTAGTAAGTTAATTAGGAAAGGACTGGCAATTCACTAAAGACTGCAATTGCAAAGCTGTCTGCAGCACCTCCTTCTTGCATTTGCGATGCAATCGCATCTAAGATGAATATCGCAACCATCAATCACAATGTTTATCGGAGACGGCAGGCTGAGTAAGCCTGAGCGTACTCAGGCTTGCCGTCGCAGGTGGCCTTGCGAGCACGAAGCAGTCCTTGGCCATGCCACTCAAGGAAAACGGGCGCACCACCCCGTGTTTCAAAGGCAGATGAATTAGAGAAAGGAATAGGCTGGTCAACAGTATGAAATGCAGCATAGAAGGCCCATAAAGGAGAGGAGTGAGAATTAAATCAGAGGAGAGAAAGCAAAATAGGTGTTTTACAAGAGACACTCAAGTAGTGACGTAGGTAGTTACATTTTTACATGAGTGGGATTGAAGTTGGAAAATAGGAGCTCCAGGGCCAGAGTTTTCAAAATTCAAATATCAATATCTAATACAATAAATGACATCAATAATTACCCGAGATTACATTAATACCACACACACTACAAAAACAGTATAAAGCAACACAGACAGAACTCCTTGATTGCCAAACAGAAAATCCCACAGTTCGTGTCCCACCTGCCTATCAGTCAAACCCTACATTTTCAGACACAGCAAAAGGCAAAAAATAAAAAATATATTAGGCGGCACAGCTCTGGCTGGCTCACCTCTCTATGGTATGCTAGCACCAGTGTACCAAAGTTAAAATGCTACTTAAAGTATTGATTTTACATCAAATTAAATTAGCAATACCTTTAAAATGCTATCAGCAGCATTTTAACGTTGTCTGAATTATGGCCCCAACGTGGCTCTGATACAGGCAGTGTGAACATAATGACTGTAATATTGCTGTATGTATTCCCTCTCTGACAGGAGCCACTGTCAACATTCCTTCAGCAGAGAAGCGGTCACTACCCCTGGACCCCCCTGGCTACACCTCTGCACTCAACCAATGAAGGTGAAAGGGAGGTGATACTTGCAGAAAGACAGTGTCATAAAGTGGTTTCTTTAGGGTGAGTGAGATGAGCACATGTTTAAAGGAGCATAGTAAAGTGCTAGTGGAGAGAGGCATATTGAAGAGGTCAGCTAATAAGGTCAGGTGGTTGAGGAGAGGGAGCAGAGAAGCTGCAAGGGAATAGGGTTAAGACAGCAGGGGCAAGATGAGTGTAGAAATTTCCTCCTTTGAGTGAAGGGTGGATTAGGGAATGCAGAAGAAAGAACATTGCTGATTTAGCCTTTGAAGTAGGCACTTAGCTCTCCCGCTCCATCAGGGAGGCAAGCACTAAACAGCAGCCTTCCTGGACACCTGCCACTTGGTAACCCATCCACTGCTTACACACCACAACAAATCCATGTACTTAAATCTTTCTCTGTAGTGTGATTCTTTCTGGAAGTCACAGGTACTCTGCTCAGCATTTCCCTTATAGCACCCTGCCCTGGCAGTGTTAGAAAAATGCTGGGCAGAGCGCCCATCAAAAAGTCCTTGGGAAGAACACTGATCCTAAGACACTACTCATAACATTAGTTAGCACATAAACCAGTGGATATGGTCAGTGAATGTACAGTAGGTAAAACAAAAGAAGCATTTACAAAATCTACAGGTGCTCCATCCACTGCAGCCCAGCAGTTTACAGATTAAAATATACTACTTTTTAGAATAAAAGATTAGTTTTACAAAACAGGCCTTTTATTAAATCAGTGCTATTAGTGATTAACTAAAAATGGGAAAATAATGCTTCCTAATAGCAGATCCCTAAAGTCTTCTAAATAAAGACCATCTGCTAAAGCTGCTTTGTACATATTCAATTTATCTAGTAATAACAACAACAAAAAACAAGCCATAGGGCGATATCCAGTTACCAATAGTTTTCAGGGCAATCCTATTAGGACGCCCAGAAATAAAATCCACTCTTCCACAAAAAAAACACATAAGTTCAGGTAAACCTGTGTGTTTCCATGTTCGTGTTCCCGATAAGTCAGCGCATACCAGGGATTTTTATTTTCCGCCTGCTTGAGGCAGGTGATACAAAATTCCTGATACTGCACCTCGTGCCATCTTTTCTGGGACAATAGGATAGCCTGGGGTGAATCCATTAGCCGTGGTTAATTACTGCAGCTAATTGGATACCCGCCCTAAAAGCTTATACTACACTACAACATAAATATTAGCATTTATGATCTGTACATGCATACAGTAATATGTGCCATCAGTTGACAAACAAATGTCACTATGTACATACGTGGTACCTCACCCAATGAACATATATGTGCTAGAAGAAAGAATTCTACTAGTTTACTTACTGCTCCCTGACTTTCTTGACCACTGTACCACTGGATTCTCTCTGGCAGGTAAGTAATGACTACTGTAACGGTATACGTTTAATTTGCCGGCTGCTGGCCGTCGGGATCCTGGCGTTCAGGATACAGACGCCGGAATAACGAAAGCTGGCAATGCCGGCAGACGGAATACCCGCCAAACAGGACTATTCCCACTCAGTGCTTTCTGAGTTATGAATATATATAAAAAAAAAAATTAAAAAAAAAGAAGGTTGTGCTACAAATTTACACTTCAAATGACAAGCTGTAAATGATTGGAGTGATTCCTGATGCAGACCTTACCTGTTCCTTAAATTGCAAATAACAAATAAGCAAGTGCGCAGCCAACAGCAGCAGGTAGGAGGAAGGTCAATTCCTCAAAAGCTAAGTAGTAGAAAAGAAAATGGGTACCCGCGCTGGCTGAATGGGGTCAAGTTGATAAATTATCAACAATACTACAAGTAATAAAAGTAATGATCACAACAATAATTTATAATGATATTAATAATAATAATGCGGATGGTTTGTTCTATGTAAAAAATATAACAATTTAATAACATCTCATATAAGACAGTTCTAAAAGAAGAGGAATTCCTCTTGCCACTAAGTGGCAATAAAAACAAAAATAAGGCTTATCTGGACAAAATTCATAAATTCACATTCTCCAATATTGAAGTATGTCCAATCCTAAAGGCTAGGACAGCCTCCCTCTGTGCATTCACTGTACTGGGTGGATATTTACCAGATCCCCTTGTTGATGTGCATCAGCATTGGAGCAAGTCCATAATGTAGCTGTAGGGGTATAGCCAGTTGAATGGAAAAATAAGATTTTACTTACCGATAAATCTATTTCTCGGAGTCCGTAGTGGATGCTGGGGTTCCTGAAAGGACCATGGGGAATAGCGGCTCCGCAGGAGACAGGGCACAAAAAGTAAAGCTTTTCCAGATCAGGTGGTGTGCACTGGCTCCTCCCCCTATGACCCTCCTCCAGACTCCAGTTAGGTACTGTGCCCGGACGAGCGTACACAATAAGGGAGGATTTTGAATCCCGGGTAAGACTCATACCAGCCACACCAATCACACCGTACAACTTGTGATCTAAACCCAGTTAACAGCATGATAACAGCGGAGCCTCTGAAAGATGGCTTCCTTCAACAATAACCCGAATTAGTTAACAATAACTATGTACAATTATTGCAGATAATCCGCACTTGGGATGGGCGCCCAGCATCCACTACGGACTCCGAGAAATAGATTTATCGGTAAGTAAAATCTTATTTTCTCTATCGTCCTAGTGGATGCTGGGGTTCCTGAAAGGACCATGGGGATTATACCAAAGCTCCCAAACGGGCGGGAGAGTGCGGATGACTCTGCAGCACCGAATGAGAGAACTCCAGGTCCTCCTTAGCCAGAGTATCAAATTTGTAAAATTTTACAAACGTGTTCTCCCCTGACCACGTAGCTGCTCGGCAAAGTTGTAATGCCGAGACCCCTCGGGCAGCCGCCCAAGATGAGCCCACCTTCCTTGTGGAGTGGGCCTTTACAGATTTAGGCTGTGGCAGGCCTGCCACAGAATGTGCAAGTTGGATTGTGCTACAGATCCAACGAGCAATCGTCTGCTTAGACGCAGGAGCACCCATCTTGTTGGGTGCATACAATATAAACAACGAGTCAGATTTTCTGACTCCAGCTGTCCTTGCAATATATATTTTTAATGCTCTGACAACGTCCAGTAACTTGGAGTCCTCCAAGTCACTTGTAGCCGCAGGCACTACAATAGGCTGGTTCAGATGAAATGCTGACACCACCTTAGGGAGAAAATGCGGACGAGTCCGCAGTTCTGCCCTGTCCGAATGGAAAATCAGATATGGGCTTTTGTAAGATAAAGCTGCCAGTTCTGACACTCTCCTGGCCGAAGCCAGGGCTAGAAGCATGGTCACTTTCCATGTGAGATATTTCAAATCCACCTTCTTTAGTGGTTCAAACCAATGAGATTTTAGAAAGTCCAAAACCACATTGAGATCCCACGGTGCCACTGGAGGCACCACAGGAGGCTGTATATGTAGCACTCCCTTAACAAAGGTCTGGACTTCAGGGACTGAAGCCAATTCTTTTTGAAAGAAAATCGACAGGGCCGAAATTTGAACCTTAATAGATCCCAATTTGAGACCCATAGACAATCCTGATTGCAGGAAATGTAGGAATCGACCCAGTTGAAATTCCTCCGTCGGAGCACTCCGATCTTCGCACCACGCAACATATTTTCGCCAAATTCGGTGATAATGTTGCACGGTTACTTCCTTCCTTGCTTTAATCAAAGTAGGAATGACTTCTTCCGGCATGCCTTTTTCCTTTAGGATCCGGCGTTCAACCGCCATGCCGTCAAACGCAGCCGCGGTAAGTCTTGAAACAGACAGGGACCCTGCTGAAGCAAGTCCCTCCTTAGAGGTAGAGGCCACGGATCTTCCGTGATCATCTCTTGAAGTTCCGGGTACCAAGTCCTTCTTGGCCAATCCGGAACCACTAGTATCGTCCTTACGCCTCTTTGCCGTATAATTCTCAATACTTTTGGTATGAGAGGCAGAGGAGGAAACACATACACCGACTGGTACACCCAAGGCGTTACCAGCGCGTCCACAGCTATTGCCTGCGGATCTCTTGACCTGGCGCAATACCTGTCCAGTTTTTTGTTGAGGCGAGACGCCATCATGTCCACCATTGGTCTTTCCCAACGGGTTACCAGCAAGTGGAAGACTTCTGGATGAAGTCCCCACTCTCCCGGGTGAAGATCGTGTCTGCTGAGGAAGTCTGCTTCCCAGTTGTCCACTCCCGGGATGAACACTGCTGACAGTGCTATCACATGATTCTCTGCCCAGCGAAGAATCCTTGCAGCTTCTGCCATTGCACTCCTGCTTCTTGTGCCGCCCTGTCTGTTCACATGGGCGACTGCCGTGATGTTGTCCGACTGGATCAACACCGGTTTTCCCTGAAGCAGAGGTTCTGCCTGGCTTAGAGCATTGTATATTGCTCTTAGTTCCAGAATGTTTATGTGAAGAGACGTTTCCAGGCTCGTCCATACTCCCTGGAAGTTTCTTCCTTGTGTGACTGCTCCCCAGCCTCTCAGGCTGGCGTCCGTGGTCACCAGGATCCAATCCTGTATGCCGAATCTGCGGCCCTCCAATAGATGAGCACTCTGCAACCACCACAGAAGAGACACCCTTGTCCTTGGAGACAGGGTTATCCGCAGGTGCATCTGAAGATGCGACCCTGACCATTTGTCCAACAGATCCCTTTGGAAAATTCTTGCGTGGAATCTGCCGAATGGAATTGCTTCGTAAGAAGCCACCATTTTTCCCAGGACTCTTGTGCATTGATGTACAGACACCTTTCCTGGTTTTAGGAGGTTCCTGACAAGCTCGGATAACTCCTTGGCTTTTTCCTCCGGGAGAAAAACCTTTTTCTGAACCGTGTCCAGAATCATCCCTAGGAACAGCAGACGAGTTGTCGGCATTAACTGGGATTTTGGAATATTCAGAATCCACCCGTGCTGTTTTAGCACTTCTTGCGACAGTGCTAATCCCATCTCTAGCTGTTCTCTGGACCTTGCCCTTATTAGGAGATCGTCCAAGTATGGGATAATTAATATGCCTTTTCTTCGAAGAAGAATCATCATCTCGGCCATTACCTTTGTAAAGACCCGAGGTGCCGTGGACAATCCGAACGGCAGCGTCTGAAACTGATAGTGACAGTTTTGTACAACGAACCTGAGGTACCCCTGGTGTGAGGGGTAAATTGGAACGTGGAGATACGCATCCTTGATGTCCAAGGATACCATAAAGTCCCCCTCTTCCAGGTTCGCTATCACTGCTCTGAGTGACTCCATCTTGAACTTGAACTTCTTTATGTACAGGTTCAAGGACTTCAGATTTAGAATAGGCCTTACCGAGCCATCCGGCTTCGGTACCACAAAAAGAGTGGAATAATACCCCTTCCCTTGTTGTAGAAGAGGTACCTTGACTATCACCTGCTGAGAGTACAGCTTGTGAATGGCTTCCAAAACCGTCTCCCTTTCGGAGGGGGACGTTGGTAAAGCAGACTTCAGGAAACGGCGAGGTGGATCTGTCTCTAATTCCAACCTGTACCCCTGAGATATTATCTGCAGGATCCAGGGATCTACCTGCGAGTGAGCCCACTGCGCGCTGTAATTTTTGAGACGACCACCCACCGTCCCCGAGTCCGCTTGAGAAGCCCCAGCGTCATGCTGAGGCTTTTGTAGAAGCCGGGGAAGGCTTCTGTTCCTGGGAAGGAGCTGCCTGTTGCTGTCTCTTCCCTCGACCTCTGCCTCGTGGCAGATATGAATAGCCCTTTGCTCTCTTATTTTTAAAGGAACGAAAGGGCTGCGGTTGAAAAGTCGGTGCCTTTTTCTGTTGGGGAGTGACTTGAGGTAGAAAGGTGGATTTCCCGGCTGTAGCCGTGGCCACCAAATCTGATAGACCGACTCCAAATAACTCCTCCCCTTTATACGGCAAAACTTCCATATGTCGTTTTGAATCCGCATCGCCTGTCCACTGTCGCGTCCATAAAGCTCTTCTGGCCGAAATGGACATAGCACTTACCCGTGATGCCAGTGTGCAGATATCCCTCTGTGCATCACGCATATAAAGAAATGCATCCTTTATTTGTTCTAACGACAGTAAAATATTGTCCCTGTCCAGGGTATCAATATTTTCAATCAGGGACTCTGACCAAACTACCCCAGCACTGCACATCCAGGCAGTCGCTATAGCTGGTCGTAGTATAACACCTGCATGTGTGTATATACTTTTTTGGATATTTTCCATCCTCCTATCTGATGGATCTTTAAGTGCGGCCGTCTCAGGAGAGGGTAACGCCACTTGTTTAGATAAGCGTGTTAGCGCCTTGTCCACCCTAGGAGGTGTTTCCCAGCGCTCCCTAACCTCTGGCGGGAAAGGGTATAATGCCAATAATTTCTTTGAAATTATCAGCTTTTTATCAGGGGCAACCCACGCTTCATTACACACGTCATTTAATTCTTCTGATTCAGGAAAAACTATAGGTAGTTTTTTCACACCCCACATAATACCCTGTTTAGTGGTACCTGTAGTATCAGCTAAATGTAACGCCTCCTTCATTGCCAAAATCATATAACGTGTGGCCCTACTGGAAAATACGGTTGATTCGTCACCGTCACCACTGGAGTCAGTGCCTGTGTCTGGGTCTGTGTCGACCGACTGAGGCAAAGGGCGTTTCACAGCCCCTGACGGTGTTTGAGTCGCCTGGACAGGCACTAATTGATTGTCCGGCCGTCTCATGTCGTCAAACGACTGCTTTAGCGTGTTGACACTATCCCGTAGTTCCATAAATAAAGGCATCCATTCTGGTGTCGACTCCCTAGGGGGTGACATCCTCATATTTGGCAATTGCTCCGCCTCCACACCAATATCGTCCTCATACATGTCGACACACACGTACCGACACACAGCAGACACACAGGGAATGCTCCTAACGAAGACAGGACCCACTAGCCCTTTGGGGAGACAGAGGGAGAGTTTGCCAGCACACACCAAAAGCGCTATATATAACAGGGATAGCCTTATAATAAGTGCTCCCTTATAGCTGCTTTATATATATCAAAATATCGCCATAAATTTGCCCCCCCTCTCTGTTTTACCCTGTTTCTGTAGTGCAGTGCAGGGGAGAGACCTGGGAGCCGTCCTGACCAGCGGAGCTGTGAGAGGAAATGGCGCCGTGTGCTGAGGAGATAGGCCCCGCCCCTTTTCCGGCGGGCTCGTCTCCCGCTATTTAGTGAATCCAGGCAGGGGTTAAATATCTCCATATAGCCTCTGGGGGCTATATGTGAGGTATTTTTAGCCTTTATATAGGTTACATTTGCCTCCCAGGGCGCCCCCCCCCAGCGCCCTGCACCCTCAGTGACTGCGTGTGAAGTGTGCTGAGAGGAAAATGGCGCACAGCTGCAGTGCTGTGCGCTACCTTTAGAAGACTGCAGGAGTCTTCAGCCGCCGATTCTGGACCTCTTCTGACTTCAGCATCTGCAAGGGGGCCGGCGGCGCGGCTCCGGTGACCATCCAGGCTGTACCTGTGATCGTCCCTCTGGAGCTGATGTCCAGTAGCCAAGAAGCCAATCCATCCTGCACGCAGGTGAGTTCACTTCTTCTCCCCTCAGTCCCTCGTTGCAGTGATCCTGTTGCCAGCAGGACTCACTGTAAAATAAAAAACCTAAGCTAAACTTTTTCTAAGCAGCTCTTTAGGAGAGCCACCTAGATTGCACCCTTCTCGGCCGGGCACAAAAATCTAACTGGAGTCTGGAGGAGGGTCATAGGGGGAGGAGCCAGTGCACACCACCTGATCTGGAAAAGCTTTACTTTTTGTGCCCTGTCTCCTGCGGAGCCGCTATTCCCCATGGTCCTTTCAGGAACCCCAGCATCCACTAGGACGATAGAGAAAATCCAGATAGGCAGGGCTCATCTGGATTTGAATTCATCTGCTTTATCTGGACTCCGTTCTCCTAACCGGCCCGCAAAAGCCGTGTCCTCCTTGGCACTATTTGGACCTTCTCCCATCACTGGATTTTTCCATTCAACTGGCTATACCCCTACAGCTACATTATGGACTTGCTCCAATGCTGATGCACATCAACAAGGGGATCTGGTAAATATCCACCCAGTACAGTGAATGCACAGAGGGAGGCTGTCCTAGCCTTTAGGATTGGACATACTTCAATATTGGAGAATGTGAATTTATGAATTTTGTCCAGATAAGCCTTATTTTTGTTTTTATTGCCACTTAGTGGCAAGAGGAATTCCTCTTCTTTTAGAACTGTCTTATATGAGATGTTATTAAATTGTTATATTTTTTACATAGAACAAACCATCCGCATTATTATTATTAATATCATTATAAATTATTGTTGTGATCATTACTTTTATTACTTGTAGTATTGTTGATAATTTATCAACTTGACCCCATTCAGCCAGCGCGGGTACCCATTTTCTTTTCTACTGTTCCTTAAATTGGGCTCATTTTGGGAAACTCTGCAGAACCTTTAAAATTCATACATGCTTCCAATTAACTTACCATGTTCTGATGACTCCTTTCTTCTTGGTCTATCTCGCTGTGCAGATACAACAGAGTCTGTCTCTGTCTCATTGTCTAGGTTTTCTTGGCTGCCTCGAGTATTTGGACTGTGAAAGAAAAAAAAAGTAATCAGGGTAAGTCTAACCATAATAAAATATTAATCTCTCAAGTAAATATAAACAATTTGTGACCGATTGGTAAGTGAGAGTCCCGGTTGTATATGGGGTTAAGGAGCAAGGGCTTGCCCAGGGCAATTCAAGTTACACCCGTACAGCACCGGGTAACCCTAACAAACTGTTTACATTTTATTTTATATTCATTTCCTCGCCAAAATGTTTTTCTATTTTAATAAAGTGAAACAACAGGTATTTGAGGCGGGCCTTTAAGAAAGAATGCCAAAAAGACCCCCTGCACTGCTCAAAGGGGTGATGGTATATTTCTAGGAAAACTCACTTTCTGCCACTAGGAGTTTTGGATAAAGCAGCCACGTGGCCAGGCAAGTTATATACTTACTGAAAAGATGGAGGGCGAGAGTCTCCTATTCCCCCAGTCCTCTCAATTGGCGGAGGCAAATCAGATTGGCTATCAGCGCAGACAGAACCTGCATCAGACTGTGAGCCGTCTGCAGATACAAGCTGTTAAAAGAATAAAGGACACATCAAAATATACTTAGAAAGGATTCAAAAAAATGTCACGAACACTCTTTAACCCTCAAAGTCCTTAGAGCAGCAGAGTGTCTGCTACCATCTTGTGGTGAAACTAAAATACACACCCTAGTATATAAGTATAAGAGGAGATTGTGGTCACTGTAAACAAAGCCATCTCTACTTATGTTTTCAGTGCAAGACAGACAACTACATAACCGAGTGAAATGGTTCTGTGAAAGTCGAACATCACTACAAGAATCTGCATTATCTGCAGATTTGAAAGGGATTAAAAAGGTTAACTTGGTGTATAAAGAATTTATATATATATATATATATATATATATTTTTTTTTTTTTTTTTTTTGAGCAGTATATATATATATATATATATATATATACTGCTCAAAAAAATAAAGGGAACACTAAAATAACACATCCTAGATCTGAATGAATGAAATATTCTTATTAAATACTTTGTTCTTTACATAGCTGAATGTGCTGACACAACAAAATCACACAAAGATTATCAATGGAAATCAAATTTATTAACCCATAGAGGTCTGGATTTGGAGTCACACTCAAAATTAAAGTGGAAAAACACACTACAGGCTGATCCAACTTTGATGTAATGTCCTTAAAACAAGTCAAAATAAGGCTCAGTAGTGTGTGTGGCCTCCACGTGCCTGTATGACCTCCCTACAACGCCTGGGCATGCTCCTGATGAGGTGGCGGATGGTCTCCTGAGGGGTCTCCTCCCAGATCTGGACTAAAGCATCCGCCAACTACTGGACAGTCTGTGGTGCAATGTGGCGTTGGTGGATGGAGTAAGACATGATGTCCCAGATGTGCTCAATTGGATTCAGGTCTGGGGAACGGGCGGGCCAGTCCATAGCATCAATGCCTTCGTCTTACAGGAACTGCTGACACACTCCAGCCACATGAGGTCTAGCATTGTCTTGCATTTTGAGGAACCCAGGGCCAACCGCACCAGCATATGGTCTCACAAGGTTTCTGAGGATCTCATCTCGGTACCTAATGGCAGTCAGGCTACCTCTAGCAAGCACATGGAGGGCTGTGCGGCCCCCAAAGAAATGCCACCTCACACCATTACTGACCCACTGCCAAACCGGTCATGCTGGAGGATGTTGCAGGCAGCAAAACGTTCTCCTTGGCATCTCCAGACTCTGTCACGTCTGTCACATGTGCTCAGTGAAAACCTGCTTTCATCTGTGAAGAGCACAGAGCACCAGTGGCGAATTTGCCAATCTTGGTGTTCTCTGGCAAATGCCAAACGTCCTGCACGGTGTTGGGCTGTAAGCACAACCCCCACCTGTGGATGTCGGGCCCTCATACCACCCTCATGGAGTCTGTTTCTGATCGTTTGAGTAGACACAGGCACATTTGTGGCTTGCTGGAGGTCATTTTGCAGGGCTCTGGCAGTGCTCCTCCTGTTCCTCCTTGCAAAAAGGCAGAGGTAGCGGTCCTGCTGCTGGGTTATTGCCCTCCTACGGCCTCGTCCACATCTCCTGATGTACTGGCCTGTCTCCTGGTAGCGCCTCCATGCTCTGGACACTACGCTGACAGACACAGCAAACCTTATTGCCACAGCTCGCATTGATGTGCCATCCTGGATGAGCTGCACTACCTGAGCCACTTGTGTGGGTTGTAGGGAGGTCATACAGGCATGTAGAGGCCACACACACTACTGAGACTCATTTTGACTTGTTTTAAGGACATTACATCAAAGTTGGATCAGCCTATAGTGTGTTTTTCCACTTTAATTTTGAGTGTGACTCCAAATCCAGACCTCCATGGGTTAATAAATTTGATTTCCATTGATAATTTTTGTGTGATTTTGTTGCCAGCACATTCAACTATGTAAAGAACAAAGTATTTAATAAGAATATTTAATTCATTCAGATCTAGGATGTGTTATTTTAGTGTTCCCTTTATTTTTTTGAGCAGTGTGTGTATATATATATATATATATATATATAATTTTGTGTATATATATATATATATATATATATATATATATATATATATATATATTCATATATATATGCACACACACGAATGTGTGTTTATGTTATAGCATAACTCTGGAATGCCAGGAGCAATTTACATCAAACTTGGTACACATATGACTTACGATCTGGAAAAAAATACGGTGGGGGTAACACATCCCTAGGGGTGGGGGTGGGAAGGGGGTGACATGTAAAAATCCATAGTTTTTGGGGTCGCTGAGATGAATAGTGACACTCCCGATGCCGTTTCAGTCCAAGTTCAGCTCCCATCAGCATGGGGTGTGAGAGGGAGTAGTGAACATAACATACAGCGGGCAGATCTTGGCCTGTCATCCCAGCATTTACAGCACTGAGCAGGGCAGCATCAGTGGCGGGACGGGGCAGAGAAGGAGGTGGATTATTCTCCTCAGCACCAGCATTTTTACAGCATCAATTCGGGGAAGCCCAGAGGTGCAGCCTGACAAAGATTGCCATTATTCTTTAAATTCGTAACAAAGCACAGGTATTCAGCTAGTTAAGTTATAACTGCAGAAATGTTTTAGATTGCGAAGGCAGTTTGGTATATACACACCAATGACAACTACAGAATAGATCATCTTCCCTAAAATGTAACATCACTGCAATAGCAAGGTAAAGCACAAGAGCAGTCATTTTTATATTTCAAAAACTGCATTTAAAGATTTATGGTTCTCTGACTTTTTGTTATTTAGGAGTGGGAAAAAAAACATTTCACCAAAAATGTCAGTAAAAAGTAAGGTATCAGGCATCAGACTGAACGGATGCTTTGCTGGTTAAGGCTTAAAATAGGATTTTAATACCTACCGGTAAATCCTTTTCTCTTAGTCCGTAGAGGATGCTGGGGACTCCAAAAGGACCATGGGGTATAGACGGGATCCGCAGGAGACATGGGCACACTATAAGACTTTGAATGGGTGTGAACTGTCTCCTCCCTCTATGCCCATCCTCCAGACCTCAGTTATAGGAACTGTGCCCAGAGGAGACGAACATTTCGAGAAAAAGGATTTTGTTAAACTAAGGGTGAGAAACATACCAGCTCACACCACACCACACCGTACAACATGGCATTTGATTAAACCCAGTTAACAGTGTGGACTAAAACAGATCAGCAACAGCCTGACCCTTACCAAACACAACCTTTGTGTAACTTAAGCAATAACTATATACAAGTACTGCAGATAGAGTCCGCACTGGGACGGGTGCCCAGCATCCTCTACGGACTAAGAGAAAAGGATTTACCGGTAGGTATTAAAATCCTATTTTCTCCTTCGTCCTAGAGGATGCTGGGGACTCCAAAAGGACCATGGGGCTTATACCAAAGCTCCAAACCGCAAGGGAGAGTGCGGATGACTCTGCAGCACCGATTGAGCAAACATGAGGTCCTCATCAGCAAGGGTATCAAACTTGTAGAACTTTGCAAAAGTGTTTGACCCTGACAAAGTAGCTGCTCGGCAAAGCTGTAATGCCGAGACGCCTCGGGCAGCCGCCCAAGATGAGCCCACCTTCCTAGTGAAATGAGCTTTCACAGAGTTCGGTAATGGCAATCCAGCCATAGAATGGGCCTTCTGAATCGTATTACAGATCCAGCGCGCAATAGTCTGCTTAGAAGCAGTCGCGCCAACCTTGTTGGCCACATATAGGACAAACAATGCCTCTGTTTTTCTCACCCGAGCCGTTCTGGCTACATAAATTTTCAAAGCTCTGACCACATCAAGAGACTTTGAATCAGCCAAGGCTTCAGTAGCCACAGGCACCACAATATGGTTGGTTCATATGAAACGAAGAAACCACCTTCGGTAGAAAATGTTGACGAGTTCTCAACTCGCTCTATCCTCATGGAAGATTAGATAGGGGCTTTTGTAAGACAAAGCCGCCAATTCGGACACCCGCCTTGCGGACGCCAAGGCCAATAGCATGACCACTTTCCAAGTGAGAAATTTCAACTCAACCGTTTGTAAAGGTTCAAACCAATGTGACGTAAGGAACTGTAACACCACGTTAAGGTCCCATGGAGCCACTGGGGGCACAAATGGAGGTTGTATGTGTACTACGCCTTTCAAGAACGTCTGAACTTCCGGACGCAAGGCCAATTCCCTTTGAAAGAAAATTGCACTTTAATGGAGCCTAACTTCAGGCCCGCATCCACACCTGCTTGCAAAAAATGGAGAAACCGCCCTAGGTGAAACTCTTCCGTAGGAGCCTTCTTGGATTCAAACCAAGACACATATTTTCTCCAAATACGGTGATAATGCTTCGCCGTTACCTCCTTTCTAGCCTTAAGTAGAGTGGGGATGACTTCCCCGGGAACACCCTTTCTGGCTAGGATTTGGCATTCAACCGCCATGCCGTCAAACGCAACCGCGGTAAGTCCTGGAACACGCACGGTCCCTGCTGTAACAGATCCTCCCTTAGAGGAAGCGGCCAGGGATCTCCTGTGAGTAATTCCTGAAGATTCAGATACCAGGCCCTCCGTGGCCAATCTGGAACAACGAGTATCGCCTGGACCCTTGTTCTTCTTATGATCCTTATCACCTTTGGGATGAGTGGAAGTGGAGGGAACACATAGACCGACTGAAACACCCACGGTGTCACCAGAGCGTCTACCGCTACTGCTTGAGGGTCCCTCGATCTGGAACAATATGTCAGCAGCTTCTTGTTGAGGCGCGACGCCATCATGTCTATTTGAGGAAGTCCCCAACGACTTGTCACTTCTGCAAAGACCTCTTGATGAAGACCCCACTCTCCTGGATGGAGATCGTGTCTGCTGAGGAAGTCTGCTTCCCAGTTGCCCACTCCTGGAATGAAGACCGCTGACAGAGTGCTTGCATGCTTTTCCGCCCAGCGAAGGATCTTGGTGGCCTCCGCCATCGCCGCTCTGCTCTTCGTCCCGCCATGGCTGTTATGTTGTCCGACTGAATCAGGACGGGCAGGTCGCAAAGAAAATGTTCTGCTTGTAGCAGGCCATTGTAGATGGCCCTTAATTCCAGAATGTTTATGTGCAGACAAGCTTCCTGGCTTGACCATTTTCCCTGGAAATTTTTTCCCTGTGTGACTGCTCCCCAACCTCGGAGACTCGCGTCCGTGGTCACCAGAATCCAATCTTGGATGCCGAACCTGCGACCTTCTAGAAGGTGAGAACTGTGGAGCCACCACAGGAGAGAAACCCTGGTCCTGGGGGACAGAGTTATTTTCCGGTGCATCTGTAGATGGGACTCTGACCACTTGTCCAGTAGATCCCACTGAAACATTCTTGCATGGAACCTGCCAAACGGAATGGCCTCGTAGGCCGCCACCATTTTCCCCAGCACTCGAGTGCATTGATGAAGCGACACTCTTGGCGGTTTCAGAAGTTCCTTGAGCATGTTCTGGATTTCCTGAGCTTTTTCCAACGGGAGAAAAATCCTCTGCCGTTCCGTGTCCAGGATCATGCCCAAAAACGACAGCCGAGTTGTCGGAATCAACTGCGACTTTGGCAAATTTAGGAGCCAGCCATGCTGTTGCAGCACCTGCAGGGAGAGCGCAAGGCTTTTTAGCAACTGCTCCTGTGATCTCGCCTTTATCAGGAGATCGTCCAAGTATGGGATAATTGTGACCCCTTGCTTGCGCAGGAGTTCCATCATTTCCGCCATTACCTTGGTGAAAATCCTCGGGGCCGTGGAAAGACCAAACGGCAACGTCTGAAATTGGTAGTGACAATCCTGAACAGCGAACCTCAAGTACGCCTGATGAGGAGGATAAATGGGGACATGCAGATAAGCATCCTTTATGTCGATTGACACCATAAAATCCTCCCCCCCCCCCCCCCCCCAAGACTGGAGATCACCGCTCGGAGAGACTCCATCTTGAATTTGAAACTTTTCAAATACACATTGAGGGATTTTAAAATCAGAATTGGTCTGACCGAGCCGTCCGGCTTCGGGACCACAAACACGCTTGAATAAAACCCTTCTCCCCGCTGTGACGGGGGAACCTCGACAATGACCCGCTGCTGACACAGCTTTTGTATTGCCGCACACACTACCTCTCTTTCCGGAAGAGAAGCTGGCAAGGCCGATTTGAAAAATTGGCATGGGGGCACATCTTGAAACTCCACCTTGTAACCTTGGGTCACAATTTCCAGTACCCAAGGATCCAGGCCCGAGAGAACCCAGACCTGACTGAACAGTTGAAGACACGCTCCCACCGGTGCGGCCTCCCGCAGGGGAGCCCCAGCGTCATGCGGTGGATTTGGCAGAAGCCGGGGAGGACTTCTGCTCCTGGGAGCTTGCCACAGTCGGCAATCTTTTTCCCCTTCCCTTACCTCTTGCCGCAAGGAAGGATGACCCACGTCCTTTCCGGAATTTCTGCGACCGAAAAGACTGCATTTGATATGGAGGCGTTTTCTTTTGCTGTGGAGGAACAAAAGGCAGAAAAGAGGACTTACCCGCGGTAGCTGTAGAAACCAGGTCCGCGAGGCCTTCACAAAAAACAAAACCCCACCCTTGTAGGGCAGAGCCTCCATAGCCTTCTTAGAATCAGCATCACCATTCCATTGATGAGTCCACAACGCCCTTCTAGCTGAGACTGCCATGGCATTGGCCCTTGATCCCAAGAGGCCAATATCCCTCGCCGTCTCTTTTAAATAGACTGCAGCGTCCCTGATATGACCCAGAGTCAACAGCACGCTATCCCGATCCAGGGTGTCTATGTCCGATGACAAGTTATCCGCCCATTTTTCAATTGCGTTACTCACCCACGTCGAAGTGACAGCCGGTCTGAGGAGTGTACCTGTCGTGACATAAATAGATTTCAAGGTAGCTTCCTGCCTCCGATCAGCAGGATCTTTAAGGGACGCCATTTCAGGAGATGGTAGCGCCACTTTCTTGGATAAGCGCGCTAGAGCTTTGTCTACCGTGGGTGTTGCCTCCCACCCAGCCCTATCCTGAGAAGGAAACGGGTATGCCATAGCAATTCTCCTGGGAATGTGCCACCTCTTGTCTGGCGTTTCCCAGGCTTTTTCAAAAAGGGCATTCATGAGAGGGAGGGAATGTAACCTCCGGTTTCTTCCCTATACATACAGACCCTTGTCTCAGGGACAGCGGGGTCTTCCGTAATATGTAACACGTCTTTTATAGCCACAATCATGTACTGAATACTCTTAGCCACCTTAGGATGTAACTTCGTATCATTATAGTCGACACTGGAATCAGAATCCGTGTCGGTATCAGTGTCCACTATCTGGGTAAATGAACGTTTTTGGGACCCTGAGGGGGCCTGAGTGTGTGGTACCACGTCTCCCATGGATTGCCTGCATGCTTGGTTCTGAGACTCTCTTGTGCAACAAAGCCACACTGCTAGTCAACACATTCCACATATCAACCCAATCAGCAGTCGGAGGTGCCGACAGAGTCACTCCTTCATTTTGTTCAGCTCTCACACTAACCTCCTCCTGGGAAGAGCATTCAGTTTCTGCCATGTCGACACACACGTACCGACACCCCCACACACACTGGGCTAAAGGGGACAGACCCACAATAAGGCCTTTCAGAGAGACAGAGAAGGAGTTTGCCAGCTCACACCCAGCGCCACACCAGTCTGAAAACACAATGCCCCAGACCTATAAGCGCTTGTAATATAAAACAACCAATCACCAAATTATGTGCCCCCCCTTCGTTTTTAGCACCCTGTTACTTGTGACAGCAGTGGAAGGGCCAGGAGCAGCGTCTCTGCAGCAAGCTGTGGAGAGAAGATGGCGCTGGTCAGAGCTGAGGAGGAAGCCCCGCCCCCTACAAGGCGCGCTTCGGTCCCGCTATAATTATACTGGCGGGGGTTTCAAAACAGTGCCTATGCACTTTATTTTAGCCAGATATTGCCCAAAAGAGCCCATATTGTAGCCCAGGGTGCCCCCCCTGCGCCCTGCACCCATGCAGTGCCTGTGTCAGCGGGAGCAATGGCCGCTGTGCAGTACCTCAGGAAGACTGAAGTCTTCTGCCGCCTTTCGATGTCTTCTTTGCTTCGGTTACTCACCTGTCTTCAATCTTCTGGCTCTGTGAGGGGGACGGCGGCGCGGCTCCGGGAACGAGCAGCTAGGCGACCCAAGTGATCGGACCTTCTGGAGCTAATGGTGTCCAGTAGCCTAAGAAGCAGAGCCTATCAGTCTCACAGAAGTAGGTCTGCTTCTCTCCCCTCTCAGTCCCACGATGCAGGGAGCCTGTTGCCAGCAGT